>NW_023144634.1:6653369-7004011 GCF_012932325.1 Thrips palmi
CTGTGCCACCCTCACACAGCGAGGCTGTGCCACCCTCAAACAGCGAGGCTGTGCCACCCTCAAACAGCGAGGCTGTGCCACCCTCACACAGCGAGGCTGTGCCAGCCTCAACAGCGAGGCTGTGCCAGCCTCACACAGCGAGGCTGTGCCAGCCTCACACAGCGAGGCTGTGCCAGCGTCAACAGCGAGGCTGTGCCAGGTCACACAGCGAGGCTGTGCCACCCTCAAACAGCGAGGCTGTGCCAGCCTCACACAGCGAGGCTGTGCCACCCTAAAACAGCGAGGCTGTGCCACCCTCAACAGCGAGGCTGTGCCACCCTCAAACAGCGAGGCTGTGCCAGCGTCAAACAGCGAGGCTGTGCCAGCGTCAAACAGCGAGGCTGTGCCACCCTCAAACAGCGAGGCTGTGCCAGCCCCCACACGCGAGGCTGTGCCGGGTGCCGGGCCGCCAAACGCGAGGCTGTGCCAGCCTCACACAGCGAGGCTGTGCCAGCGTCAAACAGCGAGGCTGTGCCAGCGTCACACAGCGAGGCTGTGCCAGCCTCAAACAGCGAGGCTGTGCCAGCGTCAAACAGCGAGGCTGTGCCACCCTCAAACAGCGAGGCTGTGCCAGCGTCAAACAGCGAGGCTGTGCCAGCGTAAACAGCGAGGCTGTGCCACCCTCACACAGCGAGGCTGTGCCACCCTCAAACAGCGAGGCTGTCCCAGCGTCAAACAGCGAGGCTGTGCCAGCGTCAAACAGCGAGGCTGTGCCACCCTCAAACAGCGAGGCTGTGCCAGCGTCAAACAGCGAGGCTGTGCCAGCGTAAAACAGCGAGGCTGTGCCAGCGTCAAACAGCGAGGCTGTGCCACCCTCAAACAGCGAGGCTGTGCCACCCTCAAACAGCGAGGCTGTGCCACCCTCAAACAGCGAGGCTGTGCCACCCTACACAGCGAGGCTGTGCCAGCGTCAAACGGGAGGCTTTTTTTTTTTTTTTTGGGCCACCCTTTCCCACCCAGGCGTCCCCAGCGAAAACCCAGCGAGGTTGTGCCAGCGTCACACAGCCGGAGGTTTGTGCCAGCTCAAACAGGGGCTTGCCACCCTTTCACACAGCGAGGCTGTGCCAGCGTCAAACAGCGAGGCTGTGCCAGCGTCAAACAGCGAGGCTGTGCCACCCTCACACAGCGAGGCTGTGCCACCCTCACACAGCGAGGCTGTGCCAGCGTCAAACAGCGAGGCTGTGCCAGCGTCAAACAGCGAGGCTGTGCCAGCGTAAAACAGCGAGGCTGTGCCAGCGTCAACAGCGAGGCTGTGCCAGCGTCAAACAGCGAGGCTGTGCCAGCGTCAAACAGCGAGGCTGTGCCAGCCTCAACAGCGAGGCTGTGCCACCCTCAAACAGCGAGGCTGTGCCAGCGTCAAACAGCGAGGCTGTCCCAGCGTCAAACAGCGAGGCTGTGCCAGCCCCCACCAGCGAGGCTGGCCCCCTCAAACCAAGCGAGGCGGGGCCAGCGAAAAACGGGCGGGGCCCGGGTGCCAGGCCCCAAAAACCACGGGCGGGCGGGCCGGGGGCCTCAAACGCGAGGCTGTGCCGCCAAAACGCGAGGCTGTGCCACCCCAAACAGCGAGGCTGTGCCACCCTCAAAGCGGGGCTGTGCCCCCTCAAACAGCGGGCTGTGCCGGGGCCCAAAATGCGGGGGGGCCCTGTGCCGGGGCGCAAACCAGGGGAAGGCCCCGGTGCCGGGGCAAACCAAGGCGGGGGGGGCCCTGTGCCGGGGGAAACGGGCGGGGGGGCCCCTGTGCCAGGGGGGGGTTCCCAAACCAAGGCGGGGGGGGCCCTGTGCCGGGGCGAAAAACCCCCAGGGGGAAGGCCCCTGTGCCGGCTTTCCCAAACGCGAGGTGTCCCCAAAAGGGGGGCCCGCGGCAGGGGAAGCGCGACGGTGTCGCGGGGAAGGGGGGGAAAGCGCGACAGTGTCGCGGCAGGGGAACGCGACGGTCGCGGCAGGGGAAGCGCGACAGTGTCGCGGAAAAGGGAAGCGCACAGTGTCGCGGCAGGGGAAGCGCGACAGTGTCGCGGCAGGGGGGAAACGCGGGGGGGCCCTTCGCGGCAGGGGAAGCGCGACGGTGCGCGGAGGGGAAGCGCGACAGTGTCGCGGCAGGGGAAGCGCGACAGTGTCGCGGCAGGAGAAGCGCGACAGTGTCGCGGCAGGAGAAGCGCGACAGTGTCGCGGCAGGGGAAGCGCGACGGCCTCGCAGCAGGGGAAGCGCGACAGTGTCGCGGCAGGGGAAGAGCGACAGTGTCGCGGCAGGGGGAAGCGCGATGACGTCGCGGCAGGTGAAGCGTGACAGTGTCCCAGTGACAGTAGACGATACTTCAAAAAAAATTATAATAAAAATATAGGGTAGGTCAACTGTGGGGTAGGTCAACCTTTTTTGTTAATATTTATAACACTATTATTTATAGTCCCATATTTTTATTCAAATATTTATATTTATAATTTTATTAGTAAATATATTGGTATGTCAACTGTGAGGTAGGTCTAATGAACAGCCCCGTTCGTCGCTCCGTCTCTCTCGTACCCACGGAGCGCCCCGTCAGGTTTACGGGGTGCGAGAGAGACGGAGCGACGGGAAACTGCGCAGAATGGCCGCCCTGCAGGGCTGAACGGGTCACGCGGCACGCACCTCTACTTTGATCCTGTTCTGTAGATTGGAGCTCGTAAACCAAGCCGGTCACTCCAGTTCGTGATGGCTTCTCAACTTTGTAGTGCGGTGATTGCCTGCTTGTCATCTTTATTTTCTTCCGCGCACTTAGTGCTTTGACATTGGAGTTTTCGCGCAATCCGAATACGTATCCCGCGGCTGTACATCAGCAGAGATCGACTAGGAAGTGCGGTGTGGCACGAGTCCGGCACGGGTCGGATGCGCCGAGTGGCCACTAACTGGTCACACCGGTGTGGCCAGACCCATCTGCGGCCCGGCCTGGTCCGGCAGTCCGGCGGGCGGTCAGTGCACGGCGCCGCGCACGTCCGAAGCGCGATGCCGTCGCGATGACCGAACCACGGACCACGGCGCCATCGCGGACCTCGCGAACGCACCCCGACGGGCCGATCGCTGCACTGCCGTCTCTCTCGCACTCACGCGGCGCCCCAGGGCCCCTAGGGGTGCGAGAGAGACGGTGCCGCCGGGACGCGGAAGAGGAGCAGCCGATGCGCGATGCGCAGCGCGGGGTGCTCCATGGCCAAGGCGTCCAAACACAGGCGGTCCTCGTCCTCGCCCAGGCGGAGTGCGGAGCGCGGAGCGCGGCGTCAGCAGCTCTCGGGCAGAGGAGTCTCAAAGGCCGGCAGGGCTCGCTCTGCCTCTCTCGCGCGCCTTCGGGACGGCCATGAGTGCGAGAGAGACAGAGCGGCGACAGCCCGCCGGCCTGGTCGCAGAGAAGGGCGTCTCGTTTTGGCGCGAGATGCTCGTTCTTGGAAGAGTAGTTGGTGCCGCGGAGGCCGCGGGCTGTAGCGGGCAGCAGCCTACCCCAATAAAGCCGACGGCGAGGCAAGCCAAGGCTGCGCTCAGTGAGGCAGGCCCAGGCCCAGGCTGCGTCGCGGCAAGTGCGGGCCGGACACTTACAGCCCGCCGGGCACTGCCGGGCAGCGCGCCGGCATGGCGCCTGCCATGCCGGGGGTAGGCAGTCCCGGCGCGCACCGTGGTTCGGCGGGCCGGCCCGCCCTGGCCCCTGCAGGCTGATCCAGCCGCTGCACAGTGGGCCAGAAGACCGGCTAAGGCGGCCAAAAATCTAGACGCGTTTTGAGCTCCAGAGTCGCTAAACAGGCCTCGAACTGAACGTGTGACCCCTCCAATGGATTGCTCTCCGAACGAGGAATCCATTGGTGGGGTCACACGTTCAGTTCGAGGCCTGTTTAGCGACTCCGCAGCTCAAAACGCGTCAAGAGTTTTGGCCGCCTCCTCGGCCTTCTGGCCCACTGTGCGCTGTCTCCCTCTGCCTCACTCGCGGGGCGTTCCGCAGCGGTGCGACAGAGACAGAGCGACGAAAGAAATGTTCGGAATCAGCGTGCAGGCGACAGGAATCACGCCGGTCGCTTGAAGCGCGGCCAAACACGAAAAACAGGCGCTGTTATCGCGAGGGCCCCCCTCCAGTCCGCTTCCCGCTGGGCCACGCGGCCACGCCGATTCGGATTGGGTATTTCCCGGCCAACTGGCTCGCGTAATTTAATGAGGCGATGCCACCGATATCCTGATATTGTTTAGCAGCCTTTGTGGATCTTGGGCATGCGGACGACGAACGCGTTGGGGGGCTATTTCGGTAGTGACTTTTCGGTTGACAAGTGGTCGAGGTAGTTTTAACCCTTCGCAGGCAGCAGGGCCGCATGATGGCGACTCTCGGACAGGCTGTGCACTCAGCAATAAAGAGGATCAGATAGCCAGTGCGGGCGCCCTTCGCTAGGTTGGTACCCTTGGCTGATTGAGGCCATTAGTGTGGTGGCAGCACTGCCAAGCACCGCCACTCCACCTGAACCTCGCGGCCGCGGAAGTCCGAGACCGGCCATTCGCAGTGACGGTGGCGCGGCCGCTGCATCGAAAAAAAAGTAATTAGTGCCGAACTGGCCCACGGCTTCGATACTCGAGGAAGAAAAACAAACGCAGCAAACAGAAAACAAAACGCGCGAGTACAGCGCCAAGCAAAATCCCCCCCCCCTCCCCCATCGGGTTTGATCCGGGGATAGCCAGTCAAAAGTCAGTCCTCTACTTTCCGGTCACGCGATCGATTCCCAAGACATCTTTTGACATCGTGCCCTTGCCGTCCTGCTGCAGGTCCGCCGCCCGCCTCGCGCCGCTGCTGCTCCTGCTGCTGCAGTGCCTCGCGGACGTCGGCGTCCTCGGGCAGCGGCGCTACTCCAAGTTCGGCGTGCCGCAGATCTACCAGCGCGTGTCCAGCGACGACGACGCCATCGTGTTCCCGGGCGAGGCGAGCAGTGCCTTCCAGTCGCTGTACGAGGAGACGGTGGGCTACCAGGGCCCCGGCATCGACCGCTTCAGGCTGGCCGCCGAGGCGCTCTTCAGCATCGCCGTGCGCCTGCAGGGCCTGCTGGAGGACCCCAACAGCCTCACGTGAGTGGAGTGCACCGCAGGGCCGCACCGAGGTGTTCGCCGCGCGGTGGGACGGCGTTCGCTGTGCAAATTTCCAGCATGATTCATTTGCTTTGACCGGCCGGAGATCCGCACGGCGGGCACAACGCGTTTCCTGGCCAAATGTTCTCATGCCCCTCACTGGAGCCGACGCGAGCGATCAGAGTCACGGAAGTGAGGCGTCGGCCGGCGGCGCGCTGGTGGGAAGCACTGACTAGGAGGTCGGATTATTTCTGACTCATTAAGGCAGTACCAACTAACTGACACGCTTTGCATGGACGCGCGTTGGCGGCGCACCTCTGCCTTCGCAGTTTTTCATCCCGGAAAAAAAATCTTCATCCCGTTGTTTGTAAGGAGAAGGCGGCCCGAACGCCAAATGGCGCGTCGGACATCGGTCTTCTCCAGTGAGACTGAGTCTGGCTGGCTGGAGCGTGTTGGCGTGCGTGGTGTGAGTGTCAGCGCTGATCCGTCTAGGTTATTAGAATCTCACGCATGCATGCGCTGCTGAAACGCGGCGTGGACCTTTTCGAATGGCAGAGGGCTGATTTCGAAACGGTGCTGTCTCTCTCGCACTCGTGGGGCGTCTCGCAGGGGTGCGAGAGAGACAGGGCGGCGAGACGACCGTTTCGGAGTCGGCCTGGCGACGCCTTTGCCCGCGGCACGCGTTGGCCTTCCAGTTTGCGCACTTGCAGTGTGGGGCGCGTTTTGGCGCCGTGTCGAACACTTGACTTGCCATTCGCTAGCCGCGTGCTGCCAATCAGCCAATCACAGCCGAGTTCAAAACTCATTCCACGCCGCTGCTTTATCCGCCGACATTTTTCATGTTGGAGCATGCATGGGCATGACGACGCCCGCTGTTTCCGCCTCCGTCCGAACAGTGCTTTCGCGCTGTCTCCCTCGCGCTCTCAGGAAGGCTACTATAAGTGCGAGAGAGAGAGACAGCGCGACGAAGATCTGAGTGGAGGTACGCGGCGGTTTGGCGGGCGGCAGAGACAGGTGGCTTGACGAATGGGCGTCCCCGGCGTCCATGTCTCCGGGCCGTACGGCCGTACTCTCGGGCTATTATCCGAGTCTGGCCGGCCTTTGGGACTGCTTTGGGTGCGCGGCGACGCGACGCGTCTCGACGGCGGCGGCGCCATGGCGGCGCGCTTCGCGGAAATGCTGCCCCCGAGGGGGCCGCCGCCGCCACTCCCATTTGGCTGTCACCGTCGGCGTGCCGTCGGCGAGGTGCATCCGGACGACCCGGGCGCCGAGAGCCGCCGACGCCGACTCCCGGTGACGACTCATCGCGTCCGTGACCGTCGGCACGTCGCAGGGGCTGTGCGTTCGTCGCGCTGTCTCTCTCGCACTTGTGGGGCGTGCCGCTGGCGCCGCTGGTGCGAGTGAGACAGCCTGGCCCTGGCCGTGAAAGTGGCGGCGATGACGCGCTGCTCCGCGTCGCGCTTCGCACCCATTCGGCGCGGCTCGGCCAAAGCCAAAGCGACATTGTTTGTCCGGCCCTGCTTTGCATGAGCCGATGAGCCTTCGACGGGCCCCGACAACCACGCGGCAACCGCGCGGCAACCATGGGCGGGCAACGCCCACCACCAGTCGCCACCACGGGCCCACGATGGCAACCAGCACCACGGACTCCGCCGACAATGAACCATGGATCAACCGTTTACTGCTCGGCATCAACCATTAACTGCTCCAGAAATAGTCGCATGCAGGGCCGAGGGAAGTCCCATGAAGTACTCGGAGATGGCGTCGCCATGGTTACCACGGCGCGGAGCGTCACCGACATGAAAACACCATAAAGCACGTCGAAGAAGTAGAAGCCATTACGTTCGTGCGACAATTGGCATCCATAAGGATACGTGTGCGTGCCGAAAGACACGGCCCCTGCCCCGTGACCTTCTAAGGCATGCCGCCGACCTTGAGACTGTTCTATGGGCGTCCATACAGTGAGGTCAGTGTGACTCCTCCTGCCCCAATCAAGGAGGATAATCTGAGCTCGCCAAGCTCGTCGTACAACACTCGTCCCACTCTCGTCCCTCTCTCTCTCTCTCTCTTCCTGCGATTTCTCCCCGGTGATAATGTGCGACGTCCTCTGCCCTCTACACTGTACCGGGTGCCGGGTGTCGGCGGGACGTGGTAACGGTGTCTGGTGTGCAGCTCTCTCGCGGCACGCCGCGGCACGCCCCGCGAGCGACCGCCAAATTGTTTTCGTTTTTTGATAATGGCGAGGAGAGTCAGGATCTCGCTCCGCGGCCTCCGCCACTGCCTCCGCCAGTGCCTCCGCGAACCCGCGTCCGCCGTCCGCCAAGGCCGCGCGCACCTCGGCCCACCGACACCTACGCGTCGACGGCCGGCTAGATTTCGGCTTTTGGCGAGGCGAAGTGGAAGACGCGGCCGCAGCTTGCGGTCTGCGCCCTCCGCGCTCCTCGGCGTGTTGTTGTTGTTTGTGTTTTGCGGAAGGGAACCACGCTTCCCGCGGCCACAGTGTCGATTGCAATTCCTCGGCGCGGTGCGCGGTGCAGGCGTATGCAGTGGGAAAGGAATATTATTTTAGGAAGCCGAAACGCAAAGGCCTGGGCCTTGGGCCGCGGTGGGCCGCCGTGGCCGCTTGGCTTTGGCTTGGGTCACTTGGGTGGGAGTCGCGATGATATCAAGAATGCGCCTCGGTATTCATGAGGCTCTTGACAGGGAGGAAGTCGCGCGGCTCGCACGCGAGGGGTCGCTCGCAGTGTCGCCAAGGCGTTGATAGTCATTAATAACCACAACGAAATGCATTTGGCGGAGAAATGCTCTCGGTCGGAAGAAAAGCCGGCAGAAAAAGGGTCGCGTCGGAACATCGAGACATCAAACACAACACGCGCTGGTGGCCGTCTGCGCCGCGTCCCCGCGGTCCGCGGCCGCCCGACAGGTTGGCACATACATCCTGGCCCGCGCGGATGACACTGGAGTGCAGTCTGCCTTTTGTCGTGGAAGGCGGGGCGGGGCGGGGCGGGGCGGGGCGGGGCGCTGGGCATCGGAGGATTGGAAGTGTGTCAGGGAGGGCAGCCTGCCGAGCAGCCTGGCTCCTCTGGCGCGCCGCGGCACCGCGGCACCGCGGCGCGACAACCAACGACCGGCAACCAGCGACTGCACCGAGTCAAGCCACGCGAGCAATGCCGCTTCCTACGCGACGCACACTGTGGGCACCGCTGTGCAATGGCGCCCCCTCGCTCTGTCTCTCTCGCACTCCGGACGCCCCTTGACCGGTGCGAGAGAGACAGAGCGACGGGGCACTGTTCGGAAGGAGCCTGCTGTGCTGGGCGGTGGCCTTTCCTCTGCGCGGTGAGAAAGTCCGCCGTGACTGTGTGTGTTTTCGCGCGTTGTGCAGTGCGAGTGGAAGTTAAAAAGTGAGTCTGCTGAGTAAGTCGGTGAAGTGCGTGTGCCGTGTTTAGATGCGGTTAGCGCTGTCGGTGTGTGCCTGTGTGCGCGTGTGCGTGTGGCTACCGGTTATTGACTGCAGCGCGAAGTATGAGAGTGAGAGTGCGTGTCCGCGGCGTCCGACTGACTCACTGACGGACACACGAACAGACAGACAGACCGGTGGACGGACGGACGGGCTGAGGGACATAAGGCGCTGGCCGAGAGACTTTTGAATGGGCTCCTTCAGAAGCCGGCGGCTGGGGCGTGAGTGTATCCACGGTTGTTCGATACGACGTACCGGTGGCAAGGCAATCAAAGTAATCAAAAGTGACGACTCACGCGAAAACGCGTCAAAACTGTGGCGGTATTCGGGCGACGTTTTCATGACAGTTCACGAGGAAGGGTAATGACACTGCAAAAGCCGACGGACGTACTCACACGTCCGAAAAAAAACCACAAGTTTACAATGCCAATCATTTTGGCAAAAAAATATTTTGCACAGTGCCCTACTATGTGAAAGACTTTATTAGTTTATGTACATTCTTTTTACTGCCGGAAGGTTGTACAAAGGCTTCACTGACGGGAGAGTGAAGTCTCGCGATGAGACAGTGGGTCGACTGGGAAGAATCGTGAATCAAACACCCTGCAAAATTTCAGTTTTCATTATTTTATTTTCATGTTGTTTTGCACTGGTGGGAACCCTCAGGTCAAAATGCTTTGCTTCTTGCATTGGAAACAAAGCAAGAATAGAATGCACCGTGGAATACCTAAAGGTGGCGCGGCGGGACCTGAAGACATCCTTGGGGTGTCCACGAGGCACGCGGCCCCGAACTCCAGGGTTAAGCTGCTTGTGGTACTTCGCGACCATCGTGCCGTCGGCGTCCTGTCCCGTCGGCGTCCAGGTTGGTACGCGTGGCACGGTCGGCACGGCGCCCCCAGCAATGGCAAAGGTCGAATCCTCCACTCCAGCCGATTCAATTTATCTAGGCGTGTTGTGGGTCGACTGGTTCGGTCCCGTGACAACTCGCTGTGCTGTGCAGACAGACTCGCAGACACACTCGCAGACTCGCACTGGCGGTGGACGTTCCCGCTCTTGACCTCCTTGGTGGCGGCGGCGCGTAGCCGCGCGGTGCGTGGTGACACCACGGTGACCGCGGCGGGGCTGCCGGCGGGGCCCTGCCCTGCGCTGCCGGGGCGTAGGCCGGCGTACGTACTCGCCGTACAGTTCACTTTCCCATCAGCAAGGCCGGGGGGGCCAAAGAGGTCACTCGGGCACCCTTTTCTCGGAAGCATTCCTCGCGCACCGGATGCCGTCCCGTTTTCGCGGCCCGTCGCACCGGCCGTCGCTGTGCGCAGGGCCGCGCAGGGCTGGAGGCGCACTCCAAGAGGGACCTTGCGGCGCCTAGAGGACGCCTTGTACGGCGGCACTAAAGAGCCACCTGTGAATAACGCTATTCATCGGGACGTTCTAGTGCACTGTAGCGTCTAGCCGGCGGCGCCAAGCGCGTCGGTGCGGCGGGGAAGGCCGACGGTGCGATGCCGAGAATCTCGTAATCGTAACCATCGCCTTCGAGGAAGCCGCGCGCTTTGTAAGTCACCTGGTCACGGGGAATGCGTGCCCCCTGCGTCACGAACGCAGCGCCGACAAAAACAGAGGGGGCACCCGGGTTTGAACCGGGGACCTCTCGATCTGCAGTCGAATGCTCTACCACTGAGCTATACCCCCGACGAGGGCGACGACCTGCAGCGTCGCCTCTTGAGCGCGCGCCTCTGGATCCCAGTGCTGACCTTGCGCTGGGCGCGCGCGCGCGCGTGCCGGTGGGAGAGGAGGGGGAGCTCGGACTGCTCGGACGCCGGGGGAGGGGAGAGGAGGGGGAGGGTGAGAGTTCGCGGTTCGCGCCGTAGCGTCCTCTCATAATCATTCAGCTGAACTTGAAATTTAAATGAGCAGCGAAACTACGAGGCGCCCCACCCCGCTTGACGTGAGGCTCTTGGTTGCAGCAACGGCCCCCGAGGCAACTTCTTGGTGTCGCCGCTGTCCGTGACGTCCGCCCTGGGGCAGCTGGCGATGGGGTCGCGCGGGGAGAGCCACCGGCAGCTGGGGGAGCTGCTGTCCCTGCCGGGCCGCGCGGGCCAGGCCAACCGGAAGCGCTCCGTCATGCAGCTACACCTGCAGATGGGCGGCCTGCTCGAAATCCTGCGCTCCGACTCCAGCGCCTTCCAAATGCACACGGCCTCCGCCTTCTTCGTGGCGCCTAACCTGCGCCTCTTCCCGCGCTTCAAGAGGGAGGTCAACGAGCTGTACGGCACGCAGGTCATCAGCACCAACTTCGGGTGAGTACCTAGTGCTCAACCTGCACTAATGCCGAGACCGAGAGTCGTTTTCATCGCTCTGTCTCTCTCGCACCCACACGGGGCCTCTCCCATGCACCTATGGGTGCGAGAGAGACAGAGCGACGAAAACGACTCTCGGAGTAACAGTGGAACAGCGACCACAGAGTGAGAGTGAGAGGGCAGTGGGCAGTAGGATGCGTGGAAGAAGCTTAGCAGAACGGAACCTCAGAGCACATCAAGTTTCACTCTGAACGTACGTGGAGCAAGCTTCGCAGACCTGAAAAAAATACCAGAAAAGAGCTACGTTCATCGCATCATCACGAAAAGGATTTTTGAATTTTGAGCGGAGCGATTATAAGACCCTTGGGAACAAGAGTTTTAAAATATTCATACATTTTGGCTACGCGCCGTTCCTAAAGTCCGGAACCAGTTCGAACTTTCCCGCGCCGTGGCCTTGACTTTGCTTTAGTGCTTTTGTGGAGGACGACACGGCGCGGCTTTGAGCTTTGACTGCGCCTCCAGGCCTCCAGCGAGGCGAAGTGAAGCGACGCGGCGCTTGACTGGCAATGAGTGGCAGCACGGCCGCGACGCGACGCCGCGACAAGGAGAAGAAGCGCCACTTTTATGTTGCCGTGACGCTCATTGCACGCCGCATTGCACGGGCGTGCGGCCGTGCCCAGCTGCAGGCTGAGCAGACCTTCCGGAGGGGAGCGAGAGAGACAGAGCGACGAACGCGCGTGTTGGGGTGGGTGCATGCTGCGCGGTAGCCGCTGGACGTGTGTGGAAGTGTTTCTCAACGCGCCAGACGCCGGTGGCCCGGTGCGGCGGGGCTGCTGAACACGAACATCGACGCCCACCTCCTGTAGAGACCTCCCGTCAGGCCTGCAGCTTGCAGGAGGGCGGCTGGAATCTTTACGACGCCATGTTTGACCTCACGGCTCGCGGCCCTGGCGGTGCCCTGGCGGTTCGAACATCCGTGGCGCCGCTCGGATTCACAACCACAAGGCCGACGTACAAGTACTCTTTCCTCTCAGTGTGCAGGGCGCACCGACACGTACTCGTAAACAGCGAGCCGAAGATAACAGTAATCGAAAAAGGAATTTAAATCAAAATATTTACATTATCTTATACTTCCTCGTGAAACTGTCTGGCCTGCGCAGGGACCCCGTCAACGCCATGCGCCGCATCAACACCTGGGTGTCGCAGCAAACGCACGGCCGCATCCCCCGCGCCCTGGCCGCGCCGCTGCCCGTGTCCACCGCCGTCGTGTTGTCCAACTCCATCTACATGAAGGCGGCCTGGCGGTTCCCCTTCTCGCGCGAGCTCACCAAGGTGGGCCCGTTCAGGCTGTCGCTGACGCAGCAGGTGCAGGTGCCGTTCATGCGGGGGCAGTTCAACCTGGGGCTGGCGGACAACCCGCGTCTGCGCATCCGCGTGCTGCACATGCCGTACAAGCGCAGCGACGTCGGCTTCTACATCATCCTGCCCTACGACATCAAGGTGCCCGACGTGCCCGATGTACGCTCCCGCCGCCAGTCGCCGTGTCTCTAACCGCCTGTCTTGCCCTTCTTGCAGTACGAGGAGTACGACATCCACAACGTCACGTCCCACCTCACGGTCCGCGACATGGTGGAGACGCTGAGCACCATGAAGCAGCAGCAGGTGGGTCCGCGCGGCACTCAAAGTCCCTCAGGAGCGCAGAGTTCCTCGCGCTCTTACGGGACGGCCCGTGAGTGCGAGAGAGTCGGAGCGACGATGGAATTTAGCATCGGATGCTGAATGTCTCCGCGACGCTTGTTTATTTATCAGGGGGTTCGTGCTTTTTGGCACGGACTTATACGCGTTATACGGCAAGGTGTGCGGGCGGGCGCGAAAAAGTAAACAGAACAACACGGTGGCGATTGGAAACGACTTTTGGCCACGCGATTTGACCCTGGATCCGAGGTCGCGCCGCTGTGCCGCGGGTTGCTGTATCTCGGGAGGGACAAGGGATGACGTCATTGCTTGCGCAGGTGACGGTGGCCGTGCCCAGGATGAGCTTGAAGGAGACGTTCTCCGTCAAGGAGCCTCTGCGTCGCTTCCAGGCGCAGTTCAACGGGCACCCCGACAGCGTCCTGGCCAACCGCATCCGGACGGCGCGCGCGGCCACTCGCAGTAAGTTGGCCCTTTCTCTCTGCGGGCAGTTCCACGAGAGTGACAGAGATGGTGACCCGCCGCCCTTTTGCAGAGGTGGAGATGAACGGCTGCAGCTGCACCTGCCCGGCGGCCAAGCCCGCGGCGCCCGAGAACCCCTTCGTCGGCACCCGCGGCGGCTTCCCGGCCGCCATCGGCAACCGCAACGGCTTCCCCAAGGAGGGCCTCGTCGCGGCCGCCACGGGCAACCCGGGCAGCAGCGACGACCCCCTCATCTTCAACATGACCAACGCCTCCAACGACCCGCGCTTCCGCATCCAGGACATCGTGCACCAGATGTTCCTGGAGGTGAACGAGGAGGGCACCGAGGCGGCCGCCGCCACCACCGGCACGGTGGACTACGCGGCTGGCACCGTGTTCCGCGTGGACCGACCCTTCACGCTCTTCGTGCGCCACGAGACGACGCTGGCCACGCTCTTCTGGGGCAGCATCGTCAACCCCGCGGCCTGAGCGCCATGAGCGCCGAGGCGGGGCGCCGTGAAGCAGGCAACCCAACGCACACCGCGCGCACACTGCGGTAGGATGGGTTGCCTACTCCCGCGGCGCCGAGCCTCTGACTTTCACTGTGTACGTGTATTTATTTATTCCGACTCTCTCAAATGTTCGACGGCGCGTCGCGAGGGGACCGCTTGTTCGAGTCTGGCCCAATCTTTGACGACCAAAGATTGCATGGCGGTGCCGTAATGCTGTGAGCGCTGGGGCGCGGATGGAGCTCTGCATCACGCCGAAGGGGATTCACCCCGAAGGGGATTCTCTCCGAAGGAGATGCAGGCCTCTAGGCGCGGATAAGTTGACGGTTTCCGTCAGTTCCTGTCTGTAGAACGACTAGGTTAAGTTTTCAGTGGCTGTGTCTTTAGCGTGTAAGTAATAGCGAATGATATTTCGTACTCTATAGTCTTAAGTAAATGTCTTTGTATAAAAAAATGTTAGCTCGTTGTTTCAGAAATAAAATATGTTAAAGTGAGAGGTATTGATTTATCAAGCGCAGCATTAGTCAGCCTTGCCATGTTTATTAAAATTTCTCAGGAACAACTCTATACCTGCAGTAAATGCAAAGTTTCACTGGTATAATTTACAACAAATTTGTTTTAAATTAATATAAAATATGTACACATTAACATTTTATACAATTTTCATAGTACATATAACAAGATTTACATAAACTTACAAACTCTTGGACAAACACACAACCTTTTGTGATCAGTTTAAAAAGAAATGAAACATAGCAGAATGAAATAAGAAGTAACAGAAACACAAAAAATTATGATTGGGTAGGCTATGCAAACTGATCACTAAATGTTACTGGGTTTTGATCCTTGGAATGGAAGACTCTTACCCTACATTAGCGATTTTCCTTAACTTACTTTACACATATTGCACTTTGGTCTCATCGAAAAAAAGTAAGGCACAAATACGCTTGTTGTGCCTAAATACAGTACATAAATACAACACTTATAACGAATGGCATAAATAAACAATACTGATTCGTTTCAGACGCGAAAGGTAAATTATACATTTCGTATGTTGTAAGAGATTGACTAGCGTTGGGGATGGCATGCACGCTTCGCCATCGCACAGGGCATCATCCTAGAGAGGATTCATTTTATTGCAATTTTGGAAATTTTCCCGCCCGAACCGCCGTTGCCAACCTGTTGAGCTTTCGTCAGGATTGCAGACTCAAAGTACACCAGCAGAAAACAAAAAAGAAACAAAAGCGACTAGCGGCGGCCCTGCTGTCAGCTGGTCCCGGGCGTGAGCGTCGTGTCTGGGCACGCTGGCGGTGCTGGCGGCAGGTTCGAGTACTCCGTCACCGGCCTGGGCATCCCGACGGGGACCTCGTAGCCGTCGCCGGCCCGCTCCTCCGCCGCGCCGTCGTAGATGAGCTCCAGGTACTTGGGGATGGTCTGCGGGATGGTCTGCAGGAACGGCACCCGATCGCGGCTGCCGCCGTCGCTGCCCGTCTTCCAGGAGTCGCCCGAGCTGTTGTGGTTCTCGTCCTCGAAGTAACCTCGATTGGCGACACCACCTGGGCAAAGGGCGGAGTTCTTACTGTCGGTTATTCCAGTGCGAAACCTTACCAGCTCTGACGAGAAAATTAATTCTCGTCGTACATTTGCAGTGAGCTGCTGGTTCTTACCATTGACTAGATTTAGGGGCGGGATCGGAAGTGACTGGCTCTTGGCTTTCAGGTCTTCCAGGATCTGCAGGCAGTACTTGAAGGTGGGCCGCGCCTCGGGCGCATACAGCCAACACTTCAGCATGAGCTGGTGCCTGGCGACGGAAAAAAACACACCATTAATTTCGGCCAAACTTCCGCGCAATCGTCCAGGAAACTGAAAGTGAACTTACAGGTCCTCCGGGCAGTTGCTGGGCCTGCCGAGGCGGCCGCCGCCGCGGACGTAGTGCAGCACCTCGATGTTGGTCCTGGCGGGGTAGGGCTGCTGCCCGAGGGTCATGACCTCCCAGACGAGCACCCCGAAGGCCCAGACGTCGGACTGGCACGTGAACACGCCGTCCATCAGGGACTCCGGCGCCATCCAGCGCACTGGCAGCAGGCCCTCGCCCTCCTTGCGGTAGTAGTCGTTCTTGTAGATGTCGCGCGCCAGGCCGAAGTCGCCGATCTTGACGATGCGGCCGCTGGCACCGCTGTCCAGGCCGCCGTCCAGGCTGGCCACCAGGCAGTTGCGGCACGCCAGGTCGCGGTGCACGAAGTGCATCTCCTCGAGGTAGCGGCAGCCCCGCGCCACGTCCACGCACATGCCCAGCAGGTCCTGCAGCGAGAGCCCCGACCCTGCGTTCTGGTGACGGAGAGGGAGCGGTCAGCGAAAAGAACGGGGAGCAAGTGCTTGCCGTGAATGTGGTTGAACGTTGAACCTACCGCTGCTGGTCGGCGGCACCGCAGGTAGCTGAGCAGGTCGCCGCCCTCCATGAGCTCCATGATGATGAAGTTGGGGTCGTTGTCCAGACAGACCCCCAGCAGCTCCAGGATGTGCGCGTGCTTGAAGTGGCTCATGAGCTGCGCCTCCTTCAAGAACTCGGACTTCTCCAGCTCCGTGGCGCCCTTCCGGAGCGTCTGCGGGAACAAGGCATGAAATGAGGCTCCGCGTCGGCGGGGTCGTCCACAAGCCGCCGTCCTCGAGGCTCACCTTGATCGCCACCCGCATGACGCCCTGGCCGTCGGCGAGGTCCCTGGCGTTGCCCTCGAACACCTCCCCGAAGGCCCCGCTGCCCAGGAACTTGGTGAGGGTGATCTGGTGCCGTCGGATGTGCGGCAGTAGGGCCACCTCCTCGTCGGTGGGGCCGTCCGGCGGGTTGCTGGCCGGGTAGGCCGAGTACAGCGTGTTGGTGCGGTGGATGAAGTTGCCGCGCCGAGGCAGCTCCCTCAGCGTGGCCAGCTCCACGTCCAGCGCGCCGTGGCCGCCGTGGCCGCCCACGCCGCCCACGCCCGCCGCGCCCACCGCCCCGGACGCCTGCAGGGCCTTCTTCTCCTGCTCCCGCCGCCGGTTCACTGCAAAGGAAAGTTAGCGTTACAGACGTACTGGCGGCAGAGCGTCAACAAGAGCACCGGCGAGCCGCCACTGTACAGTGTGCGCACCACAGAGGAAGATGAGGGCGGCCACGAAGCAGAAGGCGATGACGCCGGGGATGGCGATGCCCAGGACGACGCCCAGCTCCTGCTGGTCCGCCAGCAAGGCCGCCTCGCTCAGGTCGAAGCTCCGCGACTCGGCGCTCCAGTTGCTCCAGCCGTGCTCGTTGAGGGCGCGCACCCGGAACACGAACTGCGCGCCCAGCAGCGCGCCCGCGCCCAGCTCCGACATGATCCAGAAGTTGTCCGAGCCGTTGTAGAACGTCTCCCACAGCGGCTCGTCGGGCTGGGCGAGGTCCGAGGCGGAGTCCGCCTGCGGGTCCGCCTGCCTGCGGCTGCGCGGCGGCCACTCGGCGTCCTGCTTGTCCTGCAGGTCCAGCTCGTTGTGCGCGGACTTGCGGCGCACCCAGCCCTGCAGCGTGTACGCCTCGACGGGCGCGCCGTTGGGCTCGGACGGCAGCCACGTCACCTGCGGAGGGAGGCACGGGTCAGAAACTAGAAACACAGTCCATCGCGCTAGGTAAGACAGGCGAGTTCTTTGGCGCACCTGGTACACGGCGCGGTGCAGGTGCTGGATGATGGGGGTGCCGGGCGGGCTGGGCCGGTCGCCGTGCGTCTGGAACGTGAAGCGCGCGTCGCCGGGCCACAGGAAGGTCTGCGTCGAGTGCGGGAACGTGAGCTCCAGCCGCATGGTGTAGTTGGTCTTGGGCTGCAGCCCCTGCACGAGCACGGGGGTGCCGTCGGGCTGCGACAGGGCCACGGTGCGGCAGGCCGAGGTGCCCGTCACGCAGTACTGCAGGGCGCAGCTCTGCAGGGACGCGTTGGCGGGCACGTCGCTCCAGGACACCGTCAGCGAGTACGGCGTGGTGACCACCAGACGCAGCGGCCCGGGCTCCGGCAGTGTGCGCACCACGGCCACGGCGCTGTCTGAGTGCGCGGCCTCGTCGTCCTGCCCCAGCGCGTTGGCGTGGGCGTGCGCGCGCACCCACACGGCGTAGGTCTGGCCGGCCGCCAGCTTGGTCAGGGTGGCCGTGTGCAGGTCTTTGCCGCCCTGGTCCGGGACGACGTCCTGCCCGGATGTCCCACGCGGGCCCTCGGCGCGCCAGTGCAGCTCGTACCACACGGACTCGGCGTGCAGGCGCTCGGGGGAACGCCACCAGACGCGCACCGTGCTGGGGTCCTCGGCGCGGAGGCGCACGTCTCGAGGCGGCGACGGGGCTGTAGGCATCAAAGTTCAGTTCAAAAATGTTTCAAGGACTCGTGTAAGGCCGATCAAACAGGCTGCAAGTGCTACCTCCTGCTGCTGTCTGGAAGACGACGGTGGGCCCTGGGACCACGGCCCGCTGCCCTGTGTAGAAGTTGGCCTGCGCCACCAAGAACACGTGCTCCGTGAAGGGCTCCAGCCCCGACACCTCCACCTCGTCGTCGTAGGTGACGGTCACGTCGCAGCGCGCCCTGTCCGCGCCGCAGTCCTGGGGCCGGCCGTGGTACAGAGTGGACATGACGGGCGCCAGCGACACGCCCCTGCACTGTGGCGGCCGCAGCGGCGTCGGCAGCCTCAGCCGCACGGAGGTGGAGTTCCTGGCCACCAGCATGACGGCCCCGGCTGGCTGGCTGGGCGTCAGGCAGTGCTCCGCGGGGTAGGGCTGGAGGTGCGAGCCCAGGGCGGCGATCCTCCGCACGCCGCTCAGCTCCCTGGCCGTGAGGCCGTGCGACGTCTGTGCGCCTTGCGGGGCCTGGATCTGCAGCCCCACGGCGTGCACCGCGTGCACCGCGTGCGCGTCGTGGGCCTTTGGCGCGGAGTACACGCGGCCCAGGGAGGCGTTGGCCCAGTACACGCGCTCGCCGTCCGCCGCCACGGCGCTGGGCGGCAGCCCCGCCTCCAGCCCGGCCTCGCGCAGGGCGCGCGCGTTGACGAGCACGGAGCAGGCGCACGCGTCCAGGTCGGCGGCCACCACGTCGCCGCCGCGGCCCTCGTCCACCCACACGACGCGCGGCCGGCCCGCGTCCGAGTGGTCCAGCGACAGGGCGGGGCCCACGCGCGTGCTGGCCGGGCAGGTGCACGCGCGGCGGCGCCGCTCCAGGGACGCGGTCCTGGAGAAGAAGCGCCTCGGCGAGGAGCCGTCCAGGCCGCTGGCCATGAGCACGCCGTCCTCCACCCACACCAGCGTGCTGTTGAGCGGCGCCGCGGCGAGCTGGCGGACGACGCCCTCCCTGCGCAGCACGGTCACGGGGGTCACGGGGGTGGCGGAGTCCCTGTCGAGCTGCAGCCTGCGCACCACGGACGCCGAGCCGCCCGCCGACTCGTCCAGCTCGGACCAGAACACGGCGCGCCCCACCCAGTCCACCGCCACGCTCAGGGCCGCGCCGGACAGCCCCGCCAGCTGGAAGGAAACAAACGTCGAACTTCAAAATTGCTGCTGCCGAGGATCAAACCCGCGACCCGACGGTGGGGCTGAAATACGAACCTTGGTCTTGTTCCTCCCGTCGAAGGAGGCCGCCCTGAGCTCCTGCGTTTCGCTGAGCCAAAGCACGCGGCCCTGGCCCTCGGCCGCCTTGCTGTGCAGGAAGGTGAGGTCGATGGGGGTGGCGGTCGCTCGCAGCAGCGTGGTCTCGGCGCGGCGGTCGCAGTCCTCCAGCATGAGGGCGTGCACGGTGGCGAGCAGCAGTCGCGGCACGGGGCGCTCGGCCCCGGTGTTGGCGGACACGGGGTGGCTGGGGGCGCCGCTCCCCGCCTCCGTGAAGGCCTGGACCTGCGCAAGCAAAGGGCGGCCGTTACTCAGGGCGTTCGGAGAGTGACGCGGAGGCTTGAGTGCAAGACGAGCCTCACCTGGAAGTAGTAAGTACAGTTGTGCTCGAGGACGGTGGCCTCATACTCCAGCTTGTCGGCGGGCAGCACGACGGGCTCGCACATGTGGAGGTCGCCGACGGGCCGTGAGTACCAGTACTTGACGAGGTACTTGTGGACGGGGCCGTTGGGCTGGCGCGGTGGGTCCCACCTGAACAAGGCCGTGATGTTGGTGGCGTCGTGGTGCCACCGGCGGGGCCCGGGCTGGTACGTGACGAACACACGCGGGTTGTGGGGCTCCCTGGGCCGCGCCGCGGGGCTGTGCAGGCGCGCCCTGGCCGCGGGGGCCGCGCCCCAGAACGTCAAGGCCCGCACCGTCACGTCCAGCTCCGTGTAGGGCGGGGGCTGGCCGCCGCAGCAGCGCACTGAGACGTGCATCGTTTCTTGCTGCAAACATCGTCAAACTTAAGTTTAAGTCGACATATTTTGACCAACTTTGCGACGCCACTGTTCCCAAACGAGTGTTGGCAATGGCATATCCGAAGGTAACTCACCGTCATCTCCTTGCCGGTGCCATCGCGGATTTTGACTTCGTAGAAAACTTGGCCGTAGTTGACGTTGGTCACGGCGTTCCAAGAGATGTTGAACGACTCCCACGACCCGGACACGCGGATGGAGGACTGCGCCACGGCCTTGGGGATCACGTCCACGTCCGCTGGCGAGTCGCCGGGCACGCGCTGCTGGTCGGGGTCCTGCACGGCGACGGTGTGCAGGTGCGAGAGGCTGGTGCCGCCGCCGCTGATGATGGCCGCGTTCTGGCCGCTGAGGTCGCCGATGACGGCGTTGCGGTCGTCCTGCAGCCACAGCAGGTGGTGGCTGAAGTAGCACAGCGGGCCCTGCATGCCCACGAAGAGCTGCGCCACTTGCGTGGGCTCCACCGCCTTGCCGGGCGGCAGGCGGAGCGCGTCGGCCGTCGGGGCACTGAACAACGCGGAGCCCTCATAGCTGCGCACCACCCAGTACAGGGACTGCGAGTCGGGCGCCAGCGTCAGCCCCATCACTGCAACAAGCAGGCGAAGCACGCCATCATGAACACGCCCTTCTCGGACTTGTCACGCGGTTAGAGCTGCCACTGACCGTGCTTGCCGGAAAACAGCTCCGCTGGGTAGTAGGTGCGCCGCCCCTTGCCGTTGAGGCGCGCACTCTCCACGCCGTGACCAGTGGACCAGTACAGGAAGGCGTTGGCCGCGTCCACCAGCAGCTCCTTGGCCACCGTCAGGATGGGCAGCGGCTCCTGCTGGCCGCCGAGCAGGTTGCCCCGCGTGATCTGCAAGGAAGCCGGCGACAGTGAGTTGCAGCTCGCGTGGCGTCGTTCGAGGCCGACACTTGCACTGCACTCACCAGCTGCTGCTTGGGGTTGGACCAGTAGAGCCGCTGGCCCACCCAGTCCACGGCGATGCTGCCCACGTTGTCCAGGTGCGGGAGGCGCGCCAGTTCGCGGCTCGTCAGGTTGTACACGTACACCATGGACGTGTTGGCGGCCAGGTACACGCGGTCGCGCCACCAGGCCAGCCCCGCGGCGTGGAAGGGCGCGGCGGAGCGGGCGTCGCGGAGGCTGTTGGCGTCGACGAGCACCTCCACGCGGTCCGCCGTCACGTCGGAGCGCAGCAGGCCCTCGGCGGCGGACCACAGCACGGTGGCGGGCGGCGGGTAGCTGCGGAGGGTGCGCGCGCGGAACTCGCTGCTCCAGGGGCCCACGCCGGCCGAGGTGTAGGCTGCGGCCTTGACGACGTACGGCGTGTCCTCGCGCAGGCCGTGCACCGTGCACCAGGTGGCGTTCACGTCGCGGTGCTCCAGGGTGTCGCCGCGGGCCTCGTCGCGCACGCTCAGGATGTAGGACCAGTCCTGCCACGCGCCGCGGCCCTGGCCGCCCAGAAGGTGCGGCGCCCGCCAGGACGCCTTGGCCAGCGCGGCGCCCAGCACGGCCTGCACCGCGATGGGCGGGTTCACGGGCACGGGCACCGGCTGCGCTGCGGCGCCGTCGACGCACACGGACACGAAGGAGCGGTCCGCCGGGTTGGGGTACGTGTTGTGGAAGTAGGCGTCCTGGCCCGCGTGGTACTCCTCGGTCAGCACCTCGCGCCCGTTGGTCCAGAAGAAGAGGCCGCCCGCCATGGCCAGCGACACCACGTTGCGGAACATGGCCTGCTGCGTGTTGCGCCGCAGGTCCGCCACCTCGCGACTGCGGAAAAGAAAACAGCATCATCAAGACGCTTTGCTGCGACCTTTGCCGTGATCCTTATTCTCTGTACGTACCCGTCCAGCGACACCGCCAGCACGGTGTTGTTGGCGTGGTGCGGCACGAGCAGGCGGAAGTTGGCGTGGTCCACGACGAAGGCGCCGAGGTGCGGGTCCTCGAGCAGCACGGAGGGCTTGGTCTCGTGCTTGATGCCGTTGCTCACTTCAGCCAGGTCGAGGCGGTACAGGCCGCCGCGCGGGCCGCCGAGCACCCAGAAGAGGAAGCCGTTGTAGGGGTCGACCTGCACGTGGAGGGGCCGCGACGGCAGCCCCGCGACGGCCACCGTCAGCCCGCGGCCGTCCAGCGAGGCGCGCGACACCTGCCAGGTGGGGGCCGCGTCCTGCCCCTCCTGCACCAGCTGGCCCACCATGTACACCAGGTCGTTGAGCCAGTCCACGCTGAGGGCCTGCGGCAGCACGCGGCTCTGCGTGGGCCGGAGGATGGCCACGGCGGCGTCCTCGCCGTCCAGGGACGCGCGCCACACCACGCCGCTCGAGTCGGACACGAACAGCAGCCGCCTGAAAGCACGATTTATGAAAATTTTAACGGAAGATGATATGAAACATGAACTGAGGAACGCTCCCTGGCCGAGGAAATGCATTTGGCTGAGTCTCAGGGCACCTACTTGGCCACGTGTAGGGCGAGGCCGGTGATGGTGTGCGTGCCCTGGGCGCGGTACACGACCACGGGCTCGTCCAGCAGGTCGGCGGACTGCCTGGTGACAGTGCGGCTGGCGGCGAGCACCAGGGCGGGCTGCTTCTTGTCGTCCAGGACGGCGGGCTCGGGCTGCGGCGGCGTACTCACCACGGCCGTAGCCGCCGGGCCCTCGCCCACCCCGTTGCGCATGGCCACGGACACGCTGTAGTTGCGGCCGGGCAGCAGGTTCTGGAACATGTAGAAGTCGGGGCTCTCCGACGCGGGGACATCCTGCGGCCCAAAGAGATTCCTTTAGTCCAAGGTCGATGCGATGGATGAATGCGTGACTGAATGACCAGTCTGATTGGCAGCCGCGTGGGAAAATACTCGAAATAACGGCCCGTTAATCATACTCATGCCACGCCGGGCTCACCTTGAGCGCCGAGTAGCCGGCGGGCAGCTCCGAGACGTGGAGCACGTAGGAGAGCAGCGGGCCGTTGGGGAAGCGGCCCGGCGTCCAGGACACGCTCACGCGGCCCCAGTCCACGGCCGTGGCCCTGGTGATGGTGGGCGGCGACGACGGCACCCCGCTGGCCAGCGTGCTGATGACCACGGACGGGGCGCTCACCACCAGCTCCCCGCCGCTGTGGCCGCCCGGCAGCAGCAACGCCACGCGGAACTGAAAGGGGAGGAAAATCAGACGTGGCTGGAGTGGCCCTGAACCCGACCTCCCCAGGGTAGCACCCTCCAAGGCGCACTCACCCTGTACTTGCTGTAGGGCTGCAGGTTGTCCACGTGCGCCGTGGCGTGCGGCCCCCAGGACTGGTTGCGGCAGTACTGCCAGGCGGCGGCCAGCTCCTCGTACCGCCACTGCACCAGGTAGCTGACGTTGGCGAAGCGCGAGCCGTCCACGGAGCCGTCCCACTCCAAGCTCAGCGAGTGTGACGTCAAGCTGTCCGCCACCAGCGCCGGCGCCGGGGGCACGCCGATCTCCTCTGCGAAGCAACGGAAGTAAATTTCTGACGTCCCGAGCTCTCTTTCCGGACAAAAGGACAAAAGCGACGACCCGTACCTTTAAGCCGCTGGAAGTACGTGTTGACGGCGTCGTTGCAGCCCATGACGCAGTACAGCTCTTTGGGCAGCAGCAGCTCTTGCGTTCCGTTCTGCCGAAACAAGAGCGAGGCCCGCGTTAGCGAATCACAGTAAGTGCAGGTCAGAGGGCCGCCAACACTCATTAAAGCACTGTACTTACGCAGACTGTCTGGCAGCTGGTTTGCAGCGCGTCCTGCCAGGAGCGGCAACCCAAGCCGCACTGTAACAACAAAAACAACACGAATATAAATAAGGTGACATCAGGACGCGTCACACCGTCGCAGCACCAGCCGGACAGTCAGTCCAGCCTCCATTAGATGACCGCCCGGCCGTCCGCCCCGCCGTCCGTCCAGCCTCCGTCGCGAGGACGGCGTCGCGGCGTCGCGGCGTCGCGCAGCGTTATGTTGGCAGGGCTGTCCGGGCATGCCGGCCAGGCACTTAGTCGCGTGCGCAGGGCCGCAGGGCCGCAGGGCTTGCCGGCAGGCAAGGCTCCTTTATTGGCTCGTTGAACGCGCGGCGCACACTGCCAAGCCGGCAGGAGCACGGCCCGCAGGCGGCACGGCGGCACGGCCCTAGGGCGGCCAACCCTACCACCTCCCCGCTGTTCGCAAGACCTTCTCGGGGGAAGTCCTTGTGGAGCACAGAGGCCGCCAGGGCCCACTGCCCCGCAATTCTCTCCACAGAACAGAGCGGGGCAGAACCCACGACTAAGAATCCTTCGTCGAGTCAAGGACCTGCCTCAAGCTCTCCGCACTTCTCCTCCTCCCAGACTGTTTTCTGGATTTGGGGCGGTCACTTTGCAGCTTGGACAATGCCACGGGTTACCGTTTGCAAAGAGCAAAATAACTCGCCTTCTCGGCTCGAAAATGGCATAGGTTCCTGCCCCCGCTGGATCGTCCTGGAATGCTGCGTCCTGCCTGGCCTTGCGTCCGCCGACGCCGCCGGCCTGCCGACCGTCTGGACAGCATCACGGCGATGCGTCCAGCGCCGCGCGCCGCCACGCCTCGGGACTCGCAGGCAACAAACTAAGAGTGAATGAATAGCGAGTCTGTGGGGCCGTCTGGAGTCCGTCATGCCGGCCGCCAGGGCCTAGCCAGCTCTAGCAGGCCGCCCTTGCCGACGCCGAGGCCCCGCCGCCGCAGACACCTTGGCCGTGGCGGTGACCGCGGAGGGCGTCATCGTCGTAGGCGTCGCGGCGGGGCGGCGTGGCGGAGCGTGGCGGCAGGAAACAGAGGGCCGCGACAGAGAGCCGCTGCTGGACACATCCGCTCGGGGATTTTGTCGGTTAGGGAGAGCGAGTGCGACCGGCGGTCTAATTGGAGCCCTCAGCCGAAGGATCGCTCCGTCGCTCCGTCTCTCTCGCACCCCACGGAGCTCCATGCGTGTGAGAGAGAGGCGAGCCAGCGCATCCCCTGCGACCCGCGACCCGCGGGGCGGAGTCATTGCCTCCGAGTGACGCGGCGGATCACGCCGTCACCGCGCCGGCCGGCCAGGAAGGCGGTTCGAATCCCCTCGGCACCCATTTTCAGCGGCCAGACGAGCGAAGCCACACCTCGTGGGTGCGGGGGATGCGATCGCCGGGGCGCTCGCACTGCACTGTGCACTGCACTGTGCACTGCGTCGCGCAGCCCCGCCACGCGCCTCGCGCGGCCAGCGCGCCAGCCTACATCCGTTAATTTACCACTTCCTAATTAGGGAAAAAAGTCGCCTGCACCCTGTCGTCGTGCCTGTCGCCCCTCTCCGCGGCGGTTCGCGGCAGCCCGCCTTTCGCGCCCCTTTCACCGCCTCCGCGTCCAGAACAAGCTCCCCGTCGTCCTGGTCCTCGGCAAGGGCGTGGTCGCTGCTGCGCTGCTCCGCGGGTCGGCGCCAATGGCGCGTCAAATAACATCCGTTTAGGCCGCGAACGCGCGCACCACGGTTCGTTGACGGCGGCCCGTGCTGTATGGCTTGGTGCACGTCCACCTCGACGTCATGGAGGCCACGTCCGTCCGGCGCGTCGCGGCTCGTGTCGCGGTCCCCGGAAGGGGAGGAAGGGACTGCGGATGAGGCGTACTTACTCCACTCATTTCTACGCCCCCCTCGGGTCCACGCGACGCGACGCGACGCACGGCGCACTATGGCTGCCGGGCCGGAAGTCCGAGTCCCCGATGCGACGCGCCGCAGGAACACGCCGGAACATTGCGACCGGAACCGGCGCCGCGGTGGCCGTGGGACTGCGGCCGTGCCGGGCCGGACCGGGGCGCGTTCCCCGACACCGTGTTGAAGCCGTAGCGCGCGACCACGAAACACCACGCGGAGCACAAACAGAAGTCAAAGCCCCTCGCCCCGCCACCCTGGTGGCGCCCCCACTGCAAGGCGAACTGACACTCAGCGCCGGACGCGATGGGCCTCGTAATCGTCAGCGTCGTGTACGCGACGGCAGCCACAGCAAACTCGGGAGGAGAATTAATGAATTAATTCACGTGTGACTTGGTTTAATCACTCAGTGGCTCGCTGCCGTGGAATCATTCGGCAGGCCCTTGCGTCGGCGGCCGCCCCCTGCACGGCCTGATGACGGCCGCGCCATAAAGGTCATCGCGGCCCCCTGCCCAGAGTGTGTGCCTGCAGTGCCTACAGTGCAGCAGTGCAGAGGGGGCAGTCACCTCGCCGCGGTGCGCGCCGGGCCTAGGCGGGCCGAGCCGCGCGGCCAGAGTCGCGGCTCCAGATTTACCGCGTGAAATATCGTCCGGCAAATGATGATAAGTTGGAGCCAATAAGGGCCTCAGGGGCGTTGGGCTGCCGTTAGGCTGACGTTGAGCCCTCTGTTTCAACTCCCCCTCCTTCCGTTTTGACCCCTGACGGCGTGCTCCGACCGGCTCCGACGGCGTGCTCTGACGGCGTGCTCTGACGGCGTGCTCTGACGGCCAGCCTCTGACGGCTTGCTCTGACGGCGTGCTCGACGGCGACCTCTTGATGTCCGTCCCGTGACGTCTGCCTGGCCGCGGCCCGCATTGCCGGACAATATCGAATTAAAAACCAGCCCGCGGCTCGTTATACTCCACTCATCGCTGCTTCGCCGTCGTTGTTCAGACGATCGTTACCTGCTCTATTCTGCATTCGCTGCCGCAGCCGGCCGCGTCCAGGAGGCCATCGTCTGTTTTGTTCTGCAACAGAAATGAAGAGGACACTTAATCGCTGTGGTGCAGAGCAGTGCGAGCAGCGAGAGCGGCGCACTGCACTCATGGCAACATGGCCGCGCCGTGCCATGCCGGCCACAATGCCGGCGCCGAAATAAAAATTAGGCTCCAGTTTCGTCGAGCGGCTGGAAGGCTGGAACGGAGCGGCTAGCTGGACAATAGAGGCGGGCCGGGGCTCGGCGGCCGATTTACACAGAACGTCGCGTCGTTAGGTCCGTTTAAAGTGGCGTAGTATTGGTTTTCAAGACGACGCGCCACGGCGGCCACGGCGAGGGCCCAGGGCCGAAGGGATGCACGAGTTCCCAGAAGGGCCGAGCCATGGGCCGAGCAAGGAAGGGCGTTCGGCCTGTTTGCCCAGGGCCCCGGAGCTTGGATCCACACAAGGACAAGGCAGAGTCATTAGCACCAACCTCAAAGGCAACATAACCTTGAATTTGGGGGCACAAATTTGCTTCAACTTCAAAATAACTTTCCAAGGAAAGTTTTTGAGATTAAACTCAAATTTAAGGCAACTTTTGACGTCTCTTGCCACGGTGGCCCGCCGCGTCTCCTACCCTGACCGGTGGACACGTTCATCCGATCGCTTAGGGCCCATTACGAACTTGTACGGACTCGCGCAGGAATCCAAAAATGGAACCAGATAGCCGCACGGATTTAGCTGCACCGGCCGCCACCCTGGGACAAAACGTACAAAAATGCAAAATAGGAGGTGGCCGACGAAGGGGTGGGGGTGGGGAGGGAAGGCATGCTTCGGTGAACGGCAACAGATGGGCGGCGGGGAAGTCACCTGGAAGCGAAGCGGACCTCGGAGCGGACGGTAACCGAGCGTGCGGGGCAAAATCACGGGGCTCGGGAAGGATTGTTTAGGATCAAGAAGTTGGTGCTTGCGCCGCTTTGCGAGGTCCACTGTTAAAATCAGGTCCATTTTGTACTAATTAGTTTTTAAGTACACGGAAGCTTGAAAATTAACTTAAGGCGTTTTCCCTTTCGGACACCTTTTGTGGTTGTGCGGTTCGAGGTTCGATCCCCGACCGCGGCGACACCCGAGCCGGATTTTCTGCCGTCGGCGGCGACGCGGCGACGTCCCACGGGAAAGCCTGGTCGCCGCCACCCGTTTTTCGTCGTCTAAGCGGCATCTTCCTGGCGATGCGGTGGCGACGTACGCCGCACGGCCACCGGCTCTGCCTCTCTCGCACCCATACCGGACGCCCCGTGAGTGCGAGAGGCAGCGCGGCGCGGACGGCGGGCCCTGCGGCCAGGGCATTAGCTCCGGACACGACAGAGCCCCGTCAAGTGCGCGGGGCGGCTCGCCCGGGGCTCCTCGCTGCGTTCCCATAGTGGCCACACCGCCGCCACCACGCCTGTCCCGGCAGTGGCCTGACCTACGCTGTTAGCTTTACCTTCTTTTCTGACATCCAGACCAAAGTTCTTTCTCGGCCGCCGTGCCTGCGGTGACTACAGCCCCTTCCCGACGCGGGGCCGAAACAACTCACTCACGGCCGTGGCGCCCGGGGCGACTTGCACGCACGGGGGGCGGAGGCACGGCAGGGCCGGCGCGCTTTCCAAAATGATGTTTGCTTTCCGAAAGCCCCAAATTAACAGAGTCATTCATTTGTTCACGCTCGACTGCAGCGGCGTGTCGACTAATGATCTCGGGAAATGGAAACGGATAGACAAGGAAGACGCGACCTCCTCCGCCGAGGTTGGGGCTCGGGGCGGACGCCTCGACGCATTCCGGGAGTGGCAGGTAAGGGGTGGCAATTAGCAACCCAGGCCGCCCTCGCCCGCCTTCACGCTCAGCTGCCCCCCCCCCCCCCCCTTTACACCTGTGTGGCTGTACCTGCAACCCTCGGCACACAAACAGAAGCATCACACAACCTTTTTTTCGAGAGGGCGTGGATCTGATCCCTTTGGAGTCTGACGGCTTCATCATCACCATCGGCGGCCTTGTCGGAAACGACCTGCATGCAAACAAAGTACTTGGGCCCGTGGCATCGTTCGAACACATTTTCGCGCCGCTTTGACTGACTCCGCTGCTAGAGGGGACAACAACTGCGCTTGCCGGGAACACGAACGGGACGACACGGGTCCTCGCGGGCACAGCACAGCACGGCATCGGGGCCATGGGCCCGCCATGGGCCGCCATGGGCCGCCATGGCAGCGCGACGCGCATGACTTGCCGCACTGTACTCGTCGGCCGGCCGCGCCGAGCACCCACCGGAAGTTGACCTGTTGTCGGGCCTGCCTGGGCCTGCCCTGGACCAACCCGCCCGGCCGCTCTCTGTCAATCTTTGCCTTCCAGCGGCGCGGCTCGCGGTCCGCCGGCCCGCCGCCCGCCCGCCCCACGGACGCAGATTGTGGCCCGAAATCCCAGTGACTCCTTCTCCCCCACGGACTGCTTGACCGGCCGGCCGGCCGACCGGGGCCTTTTCCGGCTGAGAGAACAGCCCGGCGGTAACGGCGGTATCGACGAGGGCGTCGAATTTCAGTGATGGCAGAGCCGGCCGCCGGCCCGGCCCGAAGGAGCGAGAGAGAGGGAGAGAGGGCGAGGGGACGGCGCGCTGCTTGTATGATGATGGTCCCATTCATGTAATGCAGCAAATTGTCTGCTTGCTGTTTATTATTTCTCGCGCCGTTAATGCACGGCGTGCCGCCGCCTTGGGCCAGGGCTGGCCAGGGCCTGGCCGCCGCGGATTTGCGTGTGTTGTCACGCCACACGCGTGTCCGCTGTCACGCGGTGACGGACGAGGGCCACGACGAGGGCCCCGACGACGCCTCTCTCCGCGACGCGCTGGACGCGGCGCGCTGTCCAATGCTGGACCGGCAGGACGATTGGGCGGCAGGATAATAGCCCCAATGGCAGACGACGTCACCGCCTCGCCTGGCTTCGACGCGCTGGAGGTCCCGCCGCGCCGCGCACTGAACTGCTCACTCACGCGCAGCGCCACCAGGACGCCGTCAACGTCGTCCTCACCTGGAAGGGACACCGGTCGGCACACAGCTGGAGACAGTCGCTCTGCAGCGCACTGAGGACAACGAGCAGGAGCAGAGCACTCAGGGCCTGCTGCAGCAGGACCGCTGTCGGCGCCATCGTGCTCGCAGGGCATCACGGAGGTCACTATCACTGCCACACTCGCGCACGCGAACACACGCGCACACACGCACGCACACACGCCCGCATCGACGGCGACCCCGTGCTGACTCGTCCGCGTCCGCCCACTGACTGAGGGCCTGCTTGCTGGCGGCTGGGGCTGGCCGGGGCGGGCGGCCGTGCGCCGAGCGGCCGGGGGCGGGGAGCGGCGGGGAGGGGCCGCGCCACACTCCGCCGCATCCTGTACGGCCTGTACGGCCTGTACGGCCTGACGGCCTGCAGGACCAGGACGCCATGCCGGCCATGCCCAAAGGACGACCGCCGCCGCACGCCACGAACGGCCAATGCGCGCAGCCGCGGCCTCGGCCAGGGCTCGGCGTCGACGTGCACGCCAGGACGATCTCGCGGCTCGCGCGCCGCGACTGTGGGCCTCCGCGTCGACGGTGACCCAGTTGCCCAGTTTGCCCAGTGTCGGCACTTTGATCGGCGAGGATCGGCGCGAATCCTGCGTCGCAGAGGCCGGGCCGCACTTGTCGGGTCCGCTTCAAAAGCACGCCGACTCGGGGACACCTATGCATGACGCTATGCCGGCGAGCACCGCGAGCACCGCGCACTGGACCGAGGATCCTCTCGCCCCTTTCCCACCGCGGTGCCTGCCTGCCTGTGTGAGGTACCTGCTACCCGCCCCGCCGCGCGCCCAGCGCCCAGCGCAGCAGAGCGAAGCGAGTGCCAGTTCAAATATGCACAGTAGTTAGGAACCCCGCACACACATTACCCCTTCCCCTCCCCTGCCCTGCCCCGGCGCGTCGCGCAGCCTCTCCATTTAAGCGACAACAAGTAAAGTGACTCCATCGCTGTCGCCCCGGTGCCTGTATGCCTGTACGGCTGCCCCGCCGGGCTGCCCCCATCTGCATGGCGGGCTGGCGGGCGGCGGCCAAGATTTCGAGTGGCCCAATCGGCAGCAGTGCCTGCAGTGTGCCTGCAGTGCCATCGGGCCAATCGGCCGATGAGCACTTGAACCGTTTACTGGCACTTCCCTCCCGCCAGGGTCCCTCACCCCACCCTGTAGGTAGAACAGTACACTGGAATATTTTGTGCCGAACGTCATTCATTCATTCATTCATTCATTCATTCATTCATTCATTCATTCATTCATTCATTCATTCATTCATTCATTCATTCATTCATTCATTCATTCATTCATTCATTCATTCATTCATTCATTCATTCATTTTCTTGTTGGTGGTCTCCCTGTTGTATTCGCGCGCTTATGGCCCATCTTGTCGGCCTGTTTTGGCGTACAGAATGCACCCCCCGCCTCGCCGCCACTTGACTTCTGTTCTGGCTTGCTTTACTTTCTAGCGCGGCGCCGCAAAATACCACGCTGTTTTGGGGGCATTAGGGGTCCGTAGGCCGTAGGGGTGCGGGGAGGGACCACCCCGGCCGGCGCGGCAGCGCGGCGCTTCTGTGTGTCGGATGCAGTCGGATGCGGTAGCGCAGCGCGAGACCCCCCGCCCCGCAGTGCTTCATCTCCCTCGCACTCCAGCGGGACGCCCCGTGAGTGTGAGAGAGAGCGCAGCCCCGCCCACGCCCACGCCCAGCCGCCAGGTTTCGCGAGGCCTGCCTGGCCTGCCCTGCCGCAACACAGTGCCTGTGTTTCCCCAAACATGCGATGTCTTCGCCACTGTTTCGTGTCGTTCGGCCTCGCTCTCGCTCGACGACTGGGGGGTCACCTTCAGCCCGCTACAGTTTGACGGGCCGGTCCGCGGGTTAATTTTTTTGGCGCGCAAATTATTTTGAAAGTGATTTGACATACCGGCGTGTGGCTGTCGGGCTCTCCGAACAGATTCGCCACTTTCATTCTCGGCTTCGGCCAGGCTTCGGCCACCGGAGCGTGGCGCGTGACGGCGACGGTTACACCGAAGGCTCCCCTCCCTTCCCTCCTCCGCGGCGGCGCGGCGTCTCCAAGTGGCCGGTGGCTCTTCCTCCGGGGGGACGCGGGGGACGCGACGCCGCGGCGGTTGAGTCGGGTCACGCTCGGTGCGCCGAGCTTGCCGCCTGCCGCACCCTCGGCGAGGACGGGGCGGGCTTCCGGGGTCAGCGAGGGCAGTAAGGCAGCGGTGCGCCCCGCCCCGCCCCACTGTAAAAAGGCTCCCCGGCCTGCTTATTTGGCGTCCGTCGTTCCGTCAGCACGTCGAGGCGATCATCGCCGGCTGTATTTACACCGGTGGGCCGCGCGGTTAGTGAGTTGGGAAGCGGGGCGCCCGGGGGCGCCGGTGATCGGGGCTCGGCGCGTGCTTCCAGTGTGCGCGCCGTGCGCCCAAACACGCGCGTGTCGTCGCGGTAATCCCCGAGCCGCGCCTTGATGAGGGATGGAACGCACGCCTGGCACGCCAGGGAGGCTGTGTTTTGGTTTGCTTTTCGTTTTATTCTTATTGCCTACAGGTAAGTGAAAAATCTCCCAGGTCTTCCCTCCTCGCGGTCTCTCAGTCTTGAGTCTTGGCGCTCCTCGCGCAGCGCGTCGTCGCGGTGGCTGCACGGGCTAGCCGCCCTTCCACATGCTGGCCAGCCACTCGCTGAGGTGCATGGGCTTGGCGGCGGCCGCGGGGCCCTTGCCGGGGTGCGGCATCCTGTTGTTGCTCATGGGCCTGACCAGCACCACCATGGGCTTGACGCGCACGGGCCGCGGCCGCATGCCGAGCGCACCCAGCGCACCCAGCGCCAACGGCGCCATGGGCACCACGGGCGTCATGGGCGCCACCTTGATGGTGATGGGGCCCTTCATGGGGCCCTTCAGGACGTGGCCCTTGATCTGCATGGGCAGCTTGAGCTGCTTGAGCTGCTTCATCGTGGCGGCGTGGTAGCTGCCGTCGCCGAACATGAGTGGCTTGTCGGCGTGCTTCATCCCTGCGGGCACCGAGAAGGCACAGGGGTTACAAACTAAGTTGGAGAGAGACAGAGCGCGGATGCACCGCGAGCTACTCACCGCGGAGGTGATCTTCCTGCACTTCCTGGTCCTCGTCGCGCTGCTCGGCCGAGGCCTCGAAGCCCCTCGGGGGGTCCAGGGCCGACGCCACCCCCACGCGCTTGTTCGTCTGCAGGAACACGTCGGTGATGCCGGCGGCCGGCGCCTCCCCGTGCTGCTGGCGCCAGGGCTCCAGGGGCGGCGGCGCGGGGGTGCGGGGCTGCTGGCGGGGCTTGGGGCGGGGCGGCCCGGGGGACAGACGCACGCCCGGCGGCTCCAGCGGGTTGCCGGCGCAGTCGCGGGTGATGAGCGTGGCGTGCGCGCGGCGCCGCTGCCGCCGCAGCCGCTTCAGGATGCAGTCCGGGTGGACGCCAGTGGCGCTGCGGGAACGGCGGAAACGGAACTGGGGTGAGACCGACGCACCGACGCACCGCCGACGCCTACCTCAGGATGGAAGGATTTCCTCCGAAAACCACGGCTAAAACGAACGTAAAACGTAAAGCAAAGCAGGAAATTGATTCCGGCACCTGAACGTACCTCTTCCTGTGCGGGTGGGGCGGTCCTGGAGGTCCTGACGGCCCCGACGGCCCCGACAGGGGGGCTGCCTGCTCCGCCTGCTCCGCCCCGAAGTGCCCCAGGTCCCAGACGCGCAGCCCGGACGAGCCCTCGCCGTACCAGCGCACCTGCAACCGCACCTCAGTCAACGTCAGGGCGGACAATCAGCCCCAACAGCGATCTCTGTCTCTCTCGCTCCAATGCGGGACGCTGCTGAGTGCGAGAGAGACGAAAACGCTGTTTGGAATCAGCCTGCCGGCCGCAGAGAGACACGCCCCTGCTACCGGTCAATGGAGGCGTTCCAAAGCCTGAATAACACATCTCCGGGGAAGGACCAGAACACACCGTGCAACTCGCTTTTGAACCCTCCTCTCTGGCGTCCATCGCGGTGCCTCGGTCTTGTGGAGCGTAAACGACTAAGAACCTCGTACACCGCGATAAAAGTACTTCTTATCGTTTCTGCATTTTATTCAACTGGCAGAAGCCAGTACGCGACGCGTTGGTGGGCCTCTGATGGGTCCCCCCTCCCCTCCCCTCCCAGAGGCCCCCGACGGGGGTCCTGGATGGCCGGGAGGGCCGGGAGGGGGCCGATGGGGTCGGTAACGAGGAGCATCCACCCGTATGTATGATCGCATATTCCAGCCCGCGAGGAAAAAATACGTGCACTCTGCCGTTGTTTTTTTTTCAACGACGCTGTGAATTGGGAGCCCAGCCGACCAGCCCGACGCACGACCGGCACCGCGACATGCAAGCGGCACGCGAGGGGACTTGGTGCCCGCGGACCGGCCGCCGACGACGCGACGATCGTAAACTGCAGAAACAATGGCAAATTTTCAATATGATATAATTTTGCTCTTAAGTCTTTTAAGAAAATGTTATTTCAATTTTGAGTTTCCTTCCGAGGATCCCTTGACGCGGCTGCTTCCGCCGGGATCCCCAAAAAACCGTGTGTTTACTGTATGAACAGCGCCACGAAGACACTGCACTGACCATCTGGGCGCGCGTTCCGCAGAAATTGGGAAACGGAAATCCTGCCGCGTCGCGCGGCAATGAATGAGCCATTCAGGCAAATGGTGTTGGCAGCCGCCTTTCCATACTCCATGCGCTTCCGCCACAAGCAACGCGGCCTTCTGGAAACGATCGCGGATCGCACGCGTCGCCCCGGCCAGACAGACGCTCCAGACGCAGTGCCGCGCCGCGCGTGCCCGCTGGTGGTCCATCCTCAGACTCCCATGCTCGTCTCGTCGTAAAGCATCACACTCGTCGTCAAGGTCCGGCGCGCCAAGTGGAACCAGATTTGTGTCGCGTTTAAACACTTCCCAGGAACACGCAGCGCCGTCAATCCTTTAACGTTGCGGCTGCACTGCACGCATGAATTTGGTGGTGTACCACCCTTTGGTGCTTTGGCCTCACAACGTCTTGCGGTTGCACTTGGCGCGTCACATTCAAAGCCGATCTCGCCGTTCAAACCTTTGCCGCGCTTTGGGCCTGTCGGTATTTTGGCCACTGCCTGAACCGCTTCATTGCACCGACACTGGTATGATTGTTTTGCCCCCCCCCCCCCCCGTTTCCGCCCGCATGGCCGCGCCGCCCCACTGTATCATTTCCCATATTGGTGATGTTTCTTGCACCCACACACAACGACGGGGGCACTTGATCGGAGTAAACAATTAATACCATTCATGACACCCGATGAAACTGTTTAATGTTAGTAAGGAAATTTTGATCGGAGGGCAGACAGAGGTTCGTCTCAGAGGTCGCTGGCCCTGTTGTTGTTGTTGTTTGTCCCGTGTCGCTAAAACAGAAGCCCCTTCACGCTTTTTCGCCCCGCCCAGTGATGTCACTGGCGGAGAGATAGTCACGCTGCCCGAGATCCCCCACCCCATCCACCCACAGCGAAGTGCAGGCGTTGTTTCACCTACGCTTGCACCGCAGTTAAAATGAAAAATATCTAGTACCGTCAACAACAATAAATATCCAAACGCTGTTCGAAAATTCGCGGACGAGTCTGCCGCAGGCGTTGGCTAATTTCTGCGAGACGAGGGTGGTTAGGTGGACCGGCTCCACTCACAATTCCCGGAGTCCTGGGCGACCTGGACACAGGAAACATCCTGGCGTTCCAACTCACGTGCCCCTTGTTGGCCGGGCCGTCCTGGCGCTCGTGCCTGGCGATCCAGTGCCCCGGGTTGCCCCGCATGTGTCCCGTCTCGAAGTCGCCGGCCTTGGTGATGTTCTGGAAGTGGTAGTACATGCTCGGAGGGCTCTCCGCCGCGGCCAGCACCACCGCGGCCAACAGCGCCTGGAAAAGGATAACAAGAAGGAGAGTGACGAGGGCTTCGGAATCGAACGGGTTGTCCCTCGGTTCTAGTGTTACCAGCCCGCTGTGCTGCTTCGTCTTCATCCTGCTCCGCGTCGTCCCTGGTTCGGACTGAAGCGCCGCGCGGCGCAGGGAAGGCCCAAGGCGCCAGCAGGCTGATGCCGAACTGTGCTTGGTCGCTCTGTCTCTCTCGCACCCCTAGGGAAGGCCCCTCCAGTGGGAGCGAGACAGTGACGAAAGCAGTGCTGGGATGGCACGCGTGATGCACCTGGCGTGACGCGGTGACGTCACACCACAACGAGCACCGCGACGGGCACCCCACCCTTCTTACGCCCGCGCCGAAATCCGGTAACGTTTTACACGCGTTACGACGAGGCACGCGCACGGCCTACGCGCGCACGCACGTGCTGGTGCCTGACTTGGCTTGGAACAGAAAGCTTCCAGCTAGGTCGCATTGAGTGCACTTCCAGAAGCTTCCATGAGTTGGGCGCCAAATACGCTTCGTCCGTCAGCCCTGCTCGAAGGGTTGCCTGCCAACCAGGCGTTCTCTGCCACCATCCGCATTGCATTCCGTCTTGTTACCAGCTGGATTGACTCCCATGGACTGAAAATGTCCTTCCCTGTCGAGATGAGCAGTGCGTTCGGCTTGCGGAAATGCAGCACGCAGCACAGCTAGGAGTCCCGGGAACCTGGACTGAGGTCATCCTAGGGAACCGGTTCTGCACTGTCCCAACCAGTCGCTCCGGAATCCTGTTGGTTTGTTGACCCATGAGAGCAGGGCGAATTCTGAGAGTAACGGTAGTAGTGGCTGGCAGAGGTGCCATACCCGTTTTGTTGTGAAACAGTCCAAAACGGAAATAGCATCGTCGTCATGAGCCCGAGTATCCGTCACCGACGATTCAGAACAACCACTGCAGCGGGATGGGGTGCAACCGGCAGCTAACTGAATGAATTTTCTTCAACGTGAAAAACTATTTCCTGTCAAGAAAAGGGAAAGGTTCAGAAAAGCAGCACAACGAACGAAAGCGCGCGTCTGCTCTGCGGAAGCCCCGGGACGGGAGGCTCTACGACGACGCTGGACGACGGGCGTCAGCGAAATTTGCATACTACTCAGTCGGCTGACTTCACAAATTCCTTTCTCGTCCAGATCAATCTTATTTTTCTTTCCAAAATAAGAGCCCCAGTGACACCAGGAGAAAAGGTTCTAGTCTCGTGACCAGTTAGCGCATCGGCGTTATCTTTCGGTGTGCGCCCCCCTCTCCCATTTTACCCCCACCCACACCCACGAGGCGGGCTCCAAGTCCTTTTCCATGCCGGCATGCACCCTTCTTTGTCTATCTTACGACCGAGAGGCAGATCCTAGTTCCGAGTAGTTTTCGAACGGACAGCGCACAACGCACCTCCAGGAATGAAAAGTAGTAATTTATCCCCGTCCCCCTCCCCAACTTGCCAAGACAGCACCCCCCCCTCTCTTCCCGAGAGCCTCTCTAGGCTCTCTACCTCTCTCCTCCCCCCTCCTCCCGCTGCGCTCGCGCTCTCGCGCCGGCCCGCGCCGCGCTTACGCAGTCAAACAACATCGTCGTCGAAAAGGCCCTGCCAGCCCTGCCCACTGTCGACCGTCGACCGCCCAGCCCAGTCGTGTGTGCGAACCGGTGAAGATCGGACGTTTCTCTGCTACTTGAGGTGAGTGTACCGATGCGTTTGGAAAGACTAGTTTGGCATGTAGTCATCCACCTGTGATTTGACGAAGTCACAGCGGTGCTTTGTGTCAAGGCAGTTCCCCATTCTTTTAGGTTTAGGTCTTGTTGGGAAGTCCACCATGTCATCGGTCTTGATCACTGGATCCAGTCGAGGATTGGGCTTGGAGTTCGTCAAGCAGCTTCTGGCTCATCCCAAAGCTCCGTCTGTGCTGATTGCCGCGTGTAGGAAGCCAGATAATGCTTCAGTAAGTCTATTCAACTGTGATGAGCGATTTGTCAAATTACATTGCATTTAGTTCGATATTTAATTTTCCAGGAACTCCAGTCGCTCGCAAAAGCCCATTCGAATCTTCATGTTGTGCAATTTGGTAAGACATGCTTTTTTGTGACCTTGGAAATCTTTACGGAGCCTATGAATTTACTTTGTGTGTTTTGCAGACGTAAATGACTTTGACAGCTATGACGCTTTTACCCAGAAGGTGGCTAGCATTGTTGGAGAGAAAGGACTTAATGTGTTGATTAACAATGCTGGTATCATGAAAGGAAAAAAGGACTCCCTGTCAGATTTCAATGCCAAAGATATGATGGACACCTTAACTACTAATTACATTGCTCCAGTACTGTTGATCAAGGTAATATTAGTATTCCTTAGCCCTGAGATTTATGTTACAAAAACCTGTCTAATCTGCCGTTTGTATTGTTAGGCAATGCGGCCTCTCTTGAAGCTTGCTGCGGATTCGAATAAAAACTTGCCTATTGGATGGTCTCGAGCTGCTGCGATAAACATTACATCATATTTGGGATCACTGGCTGAAAACACTTTTGGCACATTTTTGGAATACCGAGAAAGCAAGGTAAGAAATGGAAATCTAAATCCTTGCTGTGACATAATTTTAATTTTGTTTCCATTAAACCTTATTTATTAATAATACTTTTCACAAATTTTACAGGCTGCTCTGAATATGGCAGCTCGCTCAATAGCTGTGGAACTAGCTCCTGATAACATCTTCGTGCTGAGCATGCACCCAGGCTGGGTTCAGACGGACATGGGTACAAGTGAGGCACCGCTGACAAAGGAGGACAGTATCAGTGGTATGCTGAAGGTCTTTTACTCCCTGAAACCAGAACAACATGGGACTTTTGTCCAATGGGATGGCAAGGTGCTGCCATGGTAATTTTGTTTTCGATTGTGAGATACTGTTAATTTTGTCTTCGAAGTGTTGATATTTTATCATGAATTTGATTTCAATTTCTCATTGTCAATTTGTCAATAAAGAATTTTAAACCAACTTGAGATGTAATACTCTTTTCCTAAATACTCATGAAGTGGGGAGATGCGGTCTGTTGGACACAGAGCACAGAGGTCAGAGCTAGTTGGAGCTACTCCAACTTATTGGGTGACTTTAACGGGCCATTTATTTTAAACTTTTCAAATCAGAAACAATACAGTAGACCAATTGTCAATTTTCGTTTACAAAGAGAAAGTTGGAAATTCGCATTTTGATAAAGCTAAAAAAAAGTGAAATAAAAAAAATTAATCCTAAAAACGTAAGCATTGGTTCAATATCATGGTGCGCTCATGGGATTCTTGTTGAATCAACTCAACTTTCTCATTCAATTATTTCTTCTCCAAGGAAATTTCGAAAAAAGGTCTCTCTCGGAGAAACGGGTAGCCTGGAGTTTGGAACCATTTCCGGTCACGCGGTCATGTGATGATGCGCAGTGCTGATGTTTTGTTTTGTTGATTCAGTTTGGCAAGAAAGAACGGAACAGCTAGGTTCAGCGCAACATGGTAAGCAAGATACGCCTCTTTTTTACCCACGCGAACAGCGATTGTTGAATCGGAGTCAGGTGCACATTAGATTGTTCCATCATGTTTGCGTGTCATATAAAGAGACTTGTTTTCTTACGATATGTGGCCCGTCTAGCCTCACGCTGCCAGGCGATAGCACTTTGCCCTAACCTTAACCTTACCTATGTGCTGTCAGTGTTTACTTTGTTTAATATTTCTGGGACTCTACTCCTTCCTCTCGCAACTTTCAAGTGCGAGTAAGTGCCTTCATAGTCTTTCAAATGCCTCTTAGTAAAGCTCGTTTTCACTTTTGTTTTCAGTCTTACGAACAGGATGATGAAGACCAATACGCCCCCAACTTCAGTGTTGGATCTTTTCCCAAAGAATTTGGCTATGGGCCTTTCGATGGTGACGGTGACGGGCCTACGGGACCTCTCACAGGGGAACAGAAGCCACGTATTCTCCTTATGGGGCTTCGCAGGTTAGCTGAGTTTTTTACTATTTCTCTCCACCATCTTCGCCAAACTCTGTGATCAAGTTTCTGCGGTCGTAAACTTATAGACTTTTTGACTTTCAGGAGTGGAAAATCATCTATTCAGAAAGTAGTATTTCATAAGATGTCTCCCAATGAAACATTATTTTTGGAAAGCACTAATAAAATAATCAAGGATGATATTTCAAATTCGTCCTTTGTCCAATTTCAAATATGGGATTTCCCAGGACAGATTGATTTCTTTGACCCTACCTTTGATTCTGACATGATTTTTGGAGGCTGCGGTGCTCTTGTTTTTGTGATTGACGCTCAAGTAAGTACTAATAGAGTATTTTACTTTGATTTCTAGATGTTTCTTTTGTATTTTCTTTTTATTGATGCCAATTGAATTTTTTAAAATTTAGGATGAGTACAATGATGCTCTTAACCGACTTCATCAAACTGTAACCAAAGCTCACAAAGTGAATCCTAACATTCGATTTGAAGTGTTCATTCACAAAGTGGATGGTTTGTCTGATGATTATAAGATGGAAACTCAGAGGGATATTCATCAAAGAGCCAATGATGACTTAGCTGATTCTGGTAAGCTGCAACCAAACTTATTGAACTTTTGAAAATTTTTACAATTTACATTAATGCAACTTCTGTATAGGAATGGACCAAATTCATCTTAGCTTCCATTTGACATCTATATATGATCATAGTATTTTTGAAGCATTCAGCAAAGTTGTCCAAAAGCTTATACCCCAGCTTCCAACTCTTGAAAATCTTCTCAACATTTTGATTTCGGTAAATACTCAATGAGGTCCTCAGTTAATGTATATGTTTATTGTGATATCAAATTTTTTAATGCTGTGTAAATTATTTCTAATTTTTAATTTTTTTTTTGCAGAACTCAGCTATTGAGAAGGCATTTTTATTTGATGTTGTATCCAAAATCTATATTGCCACTGATGTCTCACCTGTTGATATGCAAAGCTATGAGCTTTGTTGTGACATGATTGATGTGGTCATTGATGTGTCATGTATTTATGGGTAAGATTCAGCCGCTGACCTTCACCTTCATTTTCACCAGCCTTTAAACCTCGACATTTTTTTTACATTTATTTGGCCTTTCAGATTACATGAGGATGCTGAAGCTGCTGCATTTGATTCACAAAGCTCAAGTTTAATTAAGCTGAATAATGGTACAATTCTGTATCTGAGGGAGGTGAACAAATTTTTAGCATTAGTTTGCATATTACGAGAAGCAAATTTTGATCGCCAAGGTGAGAAACATTCATATATTCATTGCTTAATAAGATAAAAAAAAAAAAAAAATAAAACACTCTTTTGATTTATAGGGATTTTGTTATCCATTGTTTCTTATTTTGTGTTTCACAGGTGTCATTGACTACAACTTCCTGTGCTTTAGAGAAGCTATTCAACAAGTATTTGAACTTCGTAGCAAGAACCAAATGTTGTACAACACAAGTTCTCAGGGAAATTCCTCAACAGTGGGTGAATCTGGGCCCAACACTTCAACAGGCACAAGTGGCACCAGCAATGGCATATCATCAAATGCAGCACCATTGGACAATTCTCCAAATAATGCTAGTGAATCTTTGAAACAATCTCCTGCTGTTCTTTATCCAGTCTCCGTTACAGATCCAACTATTGTTACTTGAATCATGTATTAACATGATAAATTTTTGTTAATGCAATTTTTTTGCACTGCCAATGTAGTGTAAAAGCTCTCTCACTTAATTTTCATTTCTTTTTAAAAAGTTTACTTTAATGCAGTTATACTTTGAACCTTTAGTATTGTTTTGTCTTATGGGTGTATCTAAGGTGACGATGCTATATATCTAGTCGTCTCAACCATGATTTTATAAAGCAGTATGTTTTCCTGCCAGTCATAGTTTAAGAAAGGGACTGATTGAAAAAAAATTAAACATGCTTGAAACCTGTCATTCTTGCATAAGCTTTACATGTGTAGAGAACATTCTTACTTCATAGTTATGTGATGTGTTAGATTTTGATGATCATTGGAATGTGTTCATGTTCACTTGTAATGTACAAATTGCCAATTGCCATTTTATGTGAAAAGGGAACTGCATGGATGAATCTCCTTCAAGCGTCGTTTTTAATGTTTGTTGGTTTGGCTGACTTGTGTTTCATTCTGAAGCCAAATGCTTTCATCCACTCTTCTCATGTCCTCTTGAATTTTGTCTGTGTGAGAAACACACTGAATGTTGGTTGGAGGTGTGAAAGTTTATTTTTATACTTAGCATCTATGTCTGTTACTGTTATTCTATACTCATATTACTGTATGTGTAAAATTTCACATCCTGTGCCGTTTGATGAGAAAAGTCAACCTTTATCTTATGATCAAATACTATTTTTTTCTTCTTATTTGAAGCTATATATTTGGAAAACAACTCACTCATATGATTTTCAAATGTATCCTTATCTTTCATTTTTAAACTTTAATAATGTGATCAATGGCAAGCCAGTACTTGGATCACTGGGCCCAATTTGAAGTCATCAGAAGAATTGTCCCTTTGTTTTTATGTTAGACTCAATTGTTTTCAGTGCAGTTGGGTGGGTGCACTTGAATTATTGATCATTAATGTGTAACATAGCCTACAGTTACATTCAGTTTGTGAGCTGGACTTGCAATGCTGATTTTTAGTTATGTGGCTTTCTTTGTTTGCTCAGTATCGGTAGTTCAAAAAAATTTGATGTATTGTTAAAATTAAACTACTAGATATCATTTTTGCATATGTTTGTCCTGGAAGAAAGGGCACTTAGGAAAAGATATGGAAGTTAAAATATCTATCTATCTATCTAATCGCATTTGGCTGCACATCTTTGCCGGGGAGTTCTCATCAAATTGTCTTTGAAAATAACCTTTCGGATGGTGCTAAACAACAATGTTTATAGTAGCCTCTGTTTCCTATTAGACTGAATTAATTTTGCCTTGTTCCCTTGTTTTGTTTGTTTTTGTACCCTCTATTCTTAAATGAGTTCACATGTACACAAAGTGCCATATTTTTTTCTGGGCTTCAGTAATTTTGTTGGAAGAATACATTCTCTGTTTTTCCACCCAGATTACTCTTATTCTTATAACATAATGTTCCTGAAAAATACTTTTTATTATTCAGATTTCATTTTTTCCCCATAAAAGGTTTTTATTTTATTATTCTCCTGTCATTCTACTTGTGTACTTTCATCTTCTTCCATTTAAACTTATGCTCTTAACAGGGTATTTTGAAAGGTAGTGCCTTTTAAAACCAATTTGCAGCCCCTATCATTCTGTAGTTGTAATGTTCGACTGATGGAACAATTTTATTCTTTTTTATTAAAAAAGTGTTGAAAAATTAAAGTGTAAAATTGCTTGCTAACTTTCTTTGGCTCCTCTCCTCGTTATATGTACGGTAGAGTTGAGGAGCCATGTAAACGCAGAAAGTCGTGAGAACTCTGGATGTCCGACAAACCGAGGTTTCAGATTTTGAATGTCTGTATTTTGGCCTGCCTTATAATTGTGTTACTTGCGTCTGTAAATAAAAGTGTCTATCTTTGTTAAACATTTTATTGATTTGGCGGGCACAGGGGAGGAATGCCTCAGCCCACTGTCCGCGTCCGGGTTCCACTAAGCACCTGCCGCGAGCTTTCCAATCAGCGCTCGCAAATGAGCTCTCAGAATATCCTTTGCTGCTTCCCCTGAGACTTTGCGCTATGCTGCGTTCCATCAAAAGTCCACAACAAAACGCTATCAACTGACAATATCAAAATATTATCGCTGTTACCCCAAAATTAGTGCTGTTCGCACTACCTCATTCCGAGACTACGAAAACAACATGAAAGCGACGTGCGTCCCTGCTAGATTTGGCTCTACCATCCAGAGCTGCTCTCACCTCGGTTGAAAAGCCCCGCCCCGCCAACGCCGGCGAAGGAAGTAGCATCAATGTTGCCACATGAGGCAGAGGCAACTTCCCCCATACAAATTTCTTTCATTAATCCTGTGACGCACGGTGACTACTGAACTACATATCAAAGTGCTTCCCAATTCTTTGTTATTTTGTTGGGGTGCATCTCTGATTTCCAAGCTCTCGTGTTTCTGTTAACTAAAAAGGGGAGGGAGGGAAATCCCCGAGCAAACCCAATGCTGCCACCTGCCACAGTCTGTAGTTTACTTTTCATAACATCACAAACTTTACCGGAGTTGGAGTTTACGTCTTCGGGAAGAAAGTAAGACAATTCATGTAAAAGTCAATCGTGAATGGAATTTTAAAATTATTTTTGTCTTTGTGGCAAGTGGATTCATCTTATGTTGTTCTTCTAACTGTTGCACCTCATAACCTTCTCATTGCTTACGTCTCCCTATATATTTAATTCAAACATTTTATTACGATATTCTATCCTGACGAAAATAAATTCTATCCCTGTACATCGAACTTTAAAATTATAGACGCATGTCAGAAACCCGCATGTCATTATGCCGTTGCTTGACCCTAAAGGGAGAGCCTATTAGTGGCATTTGTTGTAGAGTCGATTTCTTCTGCTGATGCTGATGGTGCAATGTTGTGAAATTACTCAATCTTCAACTAATTTTTTTAAAAGAAATAATTTTTTTCCAGGAATGGCGGGGGCTGTGCTGCTACCGCGCATGACGCGGTCCCTGCGAGCCTTCACACAGCTGGAACCTCCTCGGGACCTCACTCCGGGCCCAGATGATTTTGAATGGCAGACTCAGTGGAATAAAGAACAACTGAACAAGTAACTCGGATTTATTGGGATGTGCCCTATTTTCATGGCATTTTTATTGAGGCTCATCACTGTTTTTGTTCCTCTCTTATAAACAGGGGCGTGTCTTGGTCAGACATACAAACAATTATTGTAAATGACACCTCAACCAATTCAGAGGTCCAAAAATGTGTCCAGAAACTTCGTTCCCTATGTGGGAAGTTTATGGGTATGCCATCTTGTTGGTTCTTTTTGCCAATTTTATTTTGCCGTTTGTTAATTATCATTTATTGGTGATTCTCTGTGGTTCCTCTTTAGCAGACCAAAGCAAATCTGTGATAGACGATACTTGTCAATTTGTCCTGCTCCTATTCCTTACGGATAATAGAGTTGTTAGCCAGAAACAGTTACACAGTCTTAGAGGCATGTTTGGTAATATGTCTAACAATGCAGCTGACTCCTTACGAAAGGTAATGTTAGTAAATGTGTGAGGTACGTACTGAATCAAAAACATAGGATCGTCCTTGATGTAGTGTATTCTGTTGTTTCTAGACTGTTCAAGAGATACTTGATGAACTTTCATATGGAGCAATTGAGAAGCTCCACAGTCTACTCTCAACGCAGGAGTCACCTCAGGCTGATTTATTTTCAGCAACCATTAGCTGCGCATTTAGCTCACACATAAAATATGTCCCTCAAAAACCTTGGGAACCAGATACAAGTGCACTAGCAGATTTAACTGATGACGTTGCCACTGGTGGTGAATCTGTAGCAGCAAAAGAATTTACCATGAGATACGATGTTTCAACTGCTGCTCCGGGAGCATCATCTAACCGAGGCATGAAGAAAGGCCTGGTAAACATTTTAACTAACATTTTAACTATGATGCTTATTATAATTTTTACTTATACATAAGAGCTGCTTGCTAACAGTATTAAATATTTTTCAGTATGGAATGTCTTGGATGGAAAGTGAAGTTAGAAAATATTATGCTGACTCAAATCCCTGTGGTTTGTCCTGTAAAGAATTTTGTGAGTCAGTCATCACACTATTGAAGTCAGAGAGAGGAAACGATGCATTGCAAAATGAGGTATGTCCAATTTACATGTGCTTTAAATTGTCTGTTTGTAAATAATTTACATATTTAATCCTTTGTCATGTTTCAGCTCTTTGATCTCATGGGCTTTGATCGATTCGAGCTCATCCAGACATTTTTAGAACACCGCAAGGACATTGTTCAAGGTGTGAACCTTGAAATAGAAAAGAAAAATCTTTCCACTAAAGCAGGTAATATTTATGTTAATTCCTTAAACTTTTTTTTTTTTGTCGTTTTACTGAAACGCAGTTGTCTAAATACCAATGTTACTTCTAAGGTAATATATCTGCTGCCATTGAAAATGCTCGAGCACCCTCATTTGGTTGCCAAGTGGTAGTCCAATCTCAGATGGAAAAGCAACTTCAGAAAATGGCCCGGAAAGAAGAGAAACGAATTCACAAAGTCCTAGGCAAACTAGACTTAGATGAAGAAGAGGAGGCTGAGTTCAATCCGATTGAATTGCGAGCCAAACGGTATGGTATCTAATTTCTTATGACCTAAGGTACTATGTTATTTAGTTCAATCTCTCATGCAACGCACATTTTCACAGACAAGCTGCTCTAAAAGCTGCTGCTGCAATGCCAGTTTTGAACAAGGAACCAATGCGACAGGCTCTCCAGCCTCGTCCTAACTACCCCAATGTATATGACTCTCAAAGTAATGCACAGCAAGCCTCTGGTAATATTTTTCTCTTGTTCAAAAGTTTTATTTTTGTTTTGTTTTTTTGCTACTTTAAGTTTTTGTTTTTACTAATAAATTGTGTTTTTCATGAAGGTTTCATATCTGGGACAAAAATGATGCTCCCTGAAGGAGTAATACGCCATGATAAGAAGTCTTATGAAGAAGTTAACATTCCAGTAGCTGAGCCAGCACCTGTTAATGTCGGCAATGAGAGGGTAGCAATTTCCACACTTGATGAGATTGGTCAAATGGCATTTCAAGGTGTCAAGACCCTGAACCGAATTCAGTCTGTTGTTTTTAACATGGCATACCACAGTAATGAGAATTTGCTCATTTGTGCTCCAACTGGTGCTGGCAAGACCAACGTTGCCATGCTTACTGTAGTGCATCAAATACGTCAGCACATTGAACAGGGGGTCATTATGAATGATCAATTTAAGGTTTGTAATCTTCTGTTGTTCTCTTTATTTTGTGGCGACTGCTTAGTTGACATCAGTCTTGAATCTTTAGATTGTGTATGTTGCACCTATGAAAGCTTTAGCAGCTGAAATGACTGCCAATTTTGGAAAGCGCTTAAGTCCACTAGGTGTGTCAGTTCGAGAGCTGACAGGTGATATGCAACTCACAAAGTCTGAAATAATGAAAACCCAGATGTTAGTAACAACCCCTGAAAAGTGGGATGTTGTGACTCGAAAGGGAACTGGTAAGATATTGTTAATGTGTGTCTTTTTCCTTATGAAGAATGTCTTGAAAAGAAACTTACTTGCCTCATTGTTTATCTACAGGTGATGTAGCACTAACTAATTTGGTGAAGCTCTTGATCATTGATGAAGTTCACTTACTGCATGGAGATCGTGGTCCTGTTGTTGAAGCACTTGTTGCCAGAACTTTACGCCAAGTGGAGAGCTCCCAAAAGATGATAAGAATTGTGGGTTTGTCTGCAACTCTTCCAAACTACATAGACGTTGCACGCTTTCTAAGAGTAAACCCTTATGCTGGATTGTTCTTCTTTGACTCTCGTTTCCGCCCGGTGCCGCTAAGCCAAACTTTTATTGGAGTGAAAGCGGTAAAACCACTTGTTCAGATGCAAGAAATGGACAATGTCTGCTATGAAAAGGTTGTTGATCTGGTGCAAAAGGGACATCAAGTTATGGTTTTTGTCCATGCTCGCAATGCAACTGTACGCACAGCCAATGTTTTGAAAGAAATGGCATCCCAAAAGGGACAATTAAAGCTCTTCCAAGTAGAAGAGTGTAGTGCACTTGGACAAGCAAGAAATGCTTTGAGCCGATCTCGCAATAAACACCTTGGAGAATTGTTCCAATGTGGATTTTCTGTCCATCATGCGGGAATGCTACGATCTGACCGCTCAATTGTTGAGAAGTATTTTGGTGAAGGCCTCATTAAAGTGTTGTGTTGTACTTCAACATTGGCTTGGGGTGTGAACTTACCTGCACATGGAGTTGTAATCCGTGGCACTGAAATTTATGATGCCAAGCATGGTTCATTTGTTGATTTGGGAATCTTAGATGTTCTTCAGATATTTGGTCGTGCTGGACGTCCACAATTTGACAAATCTGGAACTGGAATTATCATAACTTCACATGACAAGCTTAGTCACTATTTATCCCTGTTAACCAATCAGTTTCCTATTGAGAGTAACTTCATTAAATTTCTTGCTGACAATCTTAATGCAGAAGTCACTCTTGGAACCATCAGCAATATAGATGAAGCTGTTGAGTGGTTGAGCTACACCTATCTTTTTGTCAGAATGAGAATTAATCCTCAAGTGTATGGTTTGAACTATCAAGATGTCATTAATGACCCTTCCCTTGAAGAAAAAAGAAGGGATTTAATCAAAACAGCAGCAAAAGCTCTTGACAAGGCAAGAATGTTGAGCTACAATGAGAGGACTGGAGATCTCCGCGTGACAGGTAATGTGTCGTGTATTTAGTTGTCTGTGTTGTTTGAGTTAGTAGTGACAGTCTAATGATGTCGTCGTCTCAACAGATATGGGGCGTACAGCTAGCCACTTTTATGTCAAGTATGACACTGTGGAGGTATTTAATGAAATGATGAAACCAGTAATGAACGAGGCAGAAATTCTTGCAATGATTTCTCACTCTCAGGAGTTTGAACAGCTCAAGGTGAGGATGTTTTCCATGATACATTTTACTTTAAATTAAAATTCAATATAATAATAATAAAAAATTTGAATCTCCAAACTTTTTATTTTGTTTTAGGTGAGAGATGATGAACTGGATGAATTAGATACACTGACAGCAGATTGCTGTTATGTCCCAGTGTCAGGGGGATGTGAAAATCTGCATGGCAAAGTAAACATTTTACTTCAGACATACCTTTCGAGAGGACGTATCAACAGTTTTTCTCTGATGTCAGATCAGGCTTATGTGTCACAGGTAACTTTATTTGTCTTTCAAGATCTGCATTTTGATTCATTTCTTGCATTCTGTTCACTTGTTTTTATCTGTTGCAGAATGCAGTGCGTATTGCCCGTGCACTTTTTGATGTGGTCATTAAGAAGAACAATCCCATAATGGCAGGACGCTTCTTAATGATGAGTAAAATGTTTGAGCTTCAGCTTTGGGATTTTCAAAGTCCAATGAGGCAGTTCCAAATCATCACTCCAGAACTGCAGGAAAAGCTTGAAGACAGAAAGCTCTCTGTTGAGAAACTCAGAGATATGGATGCTAAGGAAATCGGTGAGATCAGCATTTAGCATCTTTATTCTCCTACGAATGCTTGAGACTTAATGCATTTGTTTTTTATTTATTAAAATTATGTTGCAGGATCCTTCTTACGACATCCTAAGATGGGAGTTGTTGTTAAACGCTGTGCTGAAGAGTTCCCCTTGGTTGACATGAGTGCCTCCCTCCATCCTATTACCCGTACAGTCCTTCGCATTAGATTGAAGATTAAAGCAAATTTCAGGTGAGTCCTTTTTTTTTGTATTTTGGCATCAGGATGTGTTGATAAATATAATATGATTTGATTTGATTGTGTTTACAGGTGGAATGATAAGGTTCATGGCAAAACATCAGAGGCATTCTGGGTGTGGGTGGAGGATCCAGACAGTAACCACATGTATCACTATGAATATTTCCTGTTGACCAAGAAACAGGTTTGGCAATAATTTTCTTCCCATATTGTCAGCTGAGTCAAAAGTCAAGTGTACATGTAACTTTCATTTTTATTTTTATTCCTTCGTCACAGGTGTGTCACAGAGAGGAACAGGAACTTGTCATGACAATACCTTTGATAGACCCCCTTCCCCCTCAATATTATGTCAGAGCTACTAGTGACCGATGGCTTGGTTCTCAATCCTATTTAGAACTTTCCTTCCGTCATCTTATTCGGCCTGAAAGTCATCCTCCACACACAGGTATTTCTTTGTTCAGTGCAGTGCAACCCTCAACTGTCAGTATTAATTATGAATGACAATTTATTTTATTCTGCGTGAATTTGCAGATCTCTTGGAATTGCAACCCCTGCCAGTGACTGCACTAAATGAAACTCAGTTTGAATTATTGTACAAGTTTTCCCACTTCAATCCCATTCAAACCCAGATATTCCATTGTCTGTATCACACAGACAACAATGTTCTTCTCGGGGCACCGACAGGGTCTGGAAAAACAATTGCTGCAGAGATTGCAATGTTTAGGGTTTTTAAGCAGTATCCTGGAAGAAAAGTGGTTTACATTGCTCCTCTCAAAGCCTTGGTTCGGGAACGCATTGGAGACTGGAAAATACGATTGGAACAGAAGCTGAACAAGAAAGTTGTAGAGCTGACAGGAGATGTGTCTCCTGATGTGAGAGCCATTATTGCTGCGGATGTTATTGTGACCACCCCTGAAAAGTGGGATGGAATATCTCGTTCTTGGCAAACAAGGAATTATGTGCGTGATGTTGCTCTTATTGTTATTGATGAAATCCATCTCTTGGGTGAGGACCGTGGGCCTGTGCTGGAAGTCATTGTGTCTCGAACAAACTTTATTGCTTCACACACAACAAAATCTCTGCGCATTATTGGACTTTCCACTGCCCTTGCTAATGCACGAGATCTTGCTAATTGGTTGGGAATTGGTGAGGTATGTACTGTATGTAGTACAACATTCAAGTGTCAGGATTTACTGAGTCGTCTGTAACGGTTGTGTCTCTCTTTTACATTCTAGATGGGTTTGTACAATTTCCGCCCGTCTGTTCGGCCTGTTCCATTAGAAGTTCACATTGCTGGCTTCCCTGGCAAACATTATTGCCCCAGAATGGCAACAATGAACCGACCAACATTCCAGGCGATTCGACAACATTCCCCATGTCAGCCAGTGTTGGTGTTCGTCTCCTCAAGAAGACAGACTCGGCTCACAGCACTGGATCTGATTGCTTACCTTGCTGGAGAAGATGACCAAAAGCAATGGATGCACACTGATGAGCAAGAAATGGAACAGATAATTTCTGGAATCAAAGATTCAAATTTGAAGCTAACCCTGGCCTTTGGCATTGGCATCCACCATGCTGGTCTCCAGGACAGAGACCGTAGAACTGTTGAGGAATTATTTGTTAATCGCAAAATCCAGGTGCTGATTTTCATCCTTTCCTCAGAGCAATCAATTTTTTCTCCTTCAAAAATTTTATTTATTTTCCACTTTCAGGTTTTGATTGCTACTGCAACTTTAGCATGGGGTGTGAATTTCCCTGCTCACATGGTGGTTGTGAAAGGGACAGAGTACTATGATGGCAAGACGCGCCGTTATGTAGACATGCCCATTACTGATGTGTTGCAAATGATGGGCCGAGCAGGGCGACCTCAGCATGACGACCAGGGTGTTGCTGTTGTACTGGTACAAATAATGAATTGTTAAAATGGCTTACGTTCTTTAATACTGCTAAACTAAACCCCACTTTTCTGTCTAATTGTATGATTTAAGGTACATGATGTCAAGAAAAACTTCTACAAGAAATTCCTTTATGAACCTTTCCCAGTTGAATCTTCCTTGCTTGCTGTTCTTCCTGATCACTTGAATGCTGAAGTTGTTGCGGGAACGATTCGATCTCGTCAAGATGCATTAGACTACCTGACATGGACCTACTTCTTCCGAAGGCTACTTCAAAACCCTTCGTATTACAATCTTGAGTCTCTGGAGCCACAGGATGTGAATCACTATTTGTCAACTTTGATTGAAAAGGCATTCAGAGATTTGGGTATTGCTGGTTGTATCAAGATGGACTATGAAGTATGTTTACCTCATACCTTTTCCTGTTGCATTTGATTGAAGATCATAAAAATATATGTGCAAACTGTTTGTTACAGGATGAAAGAAGTGTCTTGACAACTTCATTTGGTCGTATTGCTTCATTCTACTATTTATCACATCAAACAATGATGCACTTCAGCAATGCTCTTAGATCTGATCTGTCTGATGAAGAAGTGCTGAAGGCGTTGTGTGATGTCCATGAATACTATGAGCTCCCAGTCCGCCACAATGAAGACTTAATGAATGCGTATGTACATTGAATAATCCTTGCAAGTTTCTTTTAAAAATATGAATGCTAACAATGAATTATTATGTTTTCATTACAGAGATCTAGCCAAAGATTGCCCTATACCTGTGGATTCAATGAACATGGACTCCCCTCATGTAAAGGCTAATTTATTGCTGCAAGCGCATTTCAGTCGTCTGCCCTTGCCCTGTGCTGATTATTTAACAGATTTAAAATCAGTTTTAGACCAAGCCATTCGTATCCTGCAAGTAAGTCTTCCATAAGTTGAGTACAATGCCATGTTTACCATGAAAGTTAAATGTTGTTTTTTGTTTCTCCCTTAGGCTATGATTGATGTTTGTGCAGAGAGTGCATGGTTGGCTACAACACTGCGTGCCCAACAGCTGTTGCAGCAAGTGGTTCAGGGTGCTTGGGCCAACAAATCACCTCTCCTGACACTTCCATTTTTTGAGCCACAGCACATGTACCTGTTTGCCAAAGTTGATGACCCAGCCCTTGCAACACTCCCTGGTTTAAAAGAAGCCTGTTTCAACAATTATGAAAAACTGGCTTCAATTCTTCGGGGAGACTTTGATGATGGAGAAATTGAGCAGGTATTGTTGACTCGCTGCTTTGCTTTTGCTATTATTTGAAACACATTAAATATTAAAATTATTCAGACTAATTTTTCTCCTCTCTTCTCACAGATACATAAAGTGTTATGTGAAATGCCTACAGTCAATGTGAATGTAAGCATTCGGGGCTGGTGGGATGGCAGCAGTCAAGATGAGGAAGCCGAAAGAAAGATTAAGATTCCAGCTGATCGGGAATCTTGGGTGGAAGTACATGCTGAACAGGAATACACATTGGTGGTATGTGTCTTTTTTGGCAACATTCAGTACTTCTATTGTATGCTAATTTACTAAGCCTCATATCTCTGCTCTCAGGTTAATATGCATCGTCTGAACCATTCTCGTGAGTTAAAGGCCCATGCTCCCAAGTTTTCTCGATCCAAAGATGAAGGTTGGTTCTTGACTCTGGGCTCTGTGGATGATAACGAGCTCTTGGCTCTCAAGAGAGTGAGTGGAGTCCGAGGAAGATCCTTGCAGCAGCTGTCATTTTTCACCCCATCAAAGCCAGGTATACTTTTATATTACGTTAAAGTTTGTGTTTTCTCTTACTTGGTAGTTGTTGAGTTACTTAATGGAATTTGACTTTGCAGGTCGTATAATTCTCACTTTATACTTGATGTCTGATTCTTACCTGGGACTAGACCAACAGTATGACATATACTTGGATGTGATTCCTTCCAATTTCAAGTGTCAGATCAACACTGATCTTGCTGGACTATCTATAGAATCGCTGGACAGCATAGAACCTCATGAAGAGACTGGTAATGAAGATGTCTCCCAAAAGTGGTGATAATGAAGCAGTTGTGCTTTTACTTTACTGTGATTATTGCAGGAAAAGTCATGCCAATGTATTGAAGATTTTATTCTTCCTGTCTGTGATACATGACCCTGTGATTTTGGAGAAGAAAGTTAAATCATAACTTTCCTTCTGCTCTTTCACACTAATGACATATTCAGAAATGGTTTCTTTGCTTTCTTGAGAACTGAATGGTTTCAAGGCATAAACCCAGTAATAAGTGAATTTATTTATTTTTCTCGTGTTAAATGTATTTGAAAACATTGTTTTGATGAAAATGTACTGAAACAAAACCTGTTTTTTTCATACTTAATATTTTTTTAAACCCTGAACATGGCCACTAAAAAGGTGTTGTCCGGTACTTTTTCTTTGACTTCTTTAAATTTATAATTTTTGTATTGTTGTATTTGTGGAAGCATATCTGTTTTCCTCTATCCCACTGATTGTCGGTGAAGTCTTGTTTCAAAAATAAAAAAATGCATCAGTAAAAGTTTTGTTTTTATTCCACAACATTTTCCTTTTCCATATCACAATTGATTAGATATCTATTTGACTAAAATTGAAACACATAACAACAGAATGACACATACTAATGATAAAAGCCGCTCAATTGCAATTGATAATAGGGTCCAATAGTACCGTGCTTCATTAGCTACCTGCTTACTGCATTCTGTGCTGTTGCATCCACAGTCAGCAGACTTATCACTACCGAATCGACCGTATAGCTGTCAAAACAAGAATATCAACTCTGTTGAAGCAACCACAAGCTGTAAAAGAACGTTCTAACGTGCTTGCGACGCAGCCGTCCTAGTCGGGCTGCTGCAGGCCTGCTGCGATTGGCTTCCCGCCTTGGAGGTAGGCAGCCCATCGTACCAGACTCGCTCACCAGTGCCCGTTGGGCTGCCTACCTGCAGGCTGCAGGGCCTGCAGCAGACGCGTCGCGTGACAAGACAATCCAGTAAAGGCCTCACCTGCGAACTCCCTTTCCTGTACTCCTCGCCATCTGGGTCCAGCTCGTCTTCAGCAAGCCTTTGTTGGACCTGTCGAATAGGTTTACGGGTAAAGAATGTTTGCAGAACCGGCAATCTGATTTTACGGCTTAATTTAGGAAGCGGGGTTTCGAACCTGGTCCGACGTGAGATTGAGAACCAGTCTGAGTAGTGGCACACTGAGTAGGCGGCAGAGAAAGAGCGGGGGGCCGCGCACCACGCCGTCGCGCGTCGCGTCCCTCGCCAGCGCCGTCATGATGGCCGACACCATCACCGACGCGGCCACCACGCACGACGCGTAGCAGTACAGTTCAACTAGACAAAAAAAAATAAAGAAAGAAAAACAATTTAAAAATACGTATTTAAAAAAAGGAAAATGGAACCTATGGCAAGGTAGTTGACTCACGGACGACGGGGATGCCGGTGAGCCCTGGCGGGCAGGCGACCTCGAACAGGACGAACGAGAGCACGAGGAGCACCAGCGACCCGCACCCGAAGAACACCTTGTCGCGGGGCAGCGGTTCCTGCACCCAGTAGGCCAGCAGACTCAAGACGGCGACCGCTAAAAAAACAAAAAAAATAATAGAAACGGGCAAAGGTGTCGGTGGGATTCGAACCCTCGACCTGTACTGACCGAGGAAGGGCGCGATGAGGATGCGGTTCATGACGGGCGTGCTGCGTCTCAGCGTGACCACGACGCTGATGGCGTTGTCGGACGTGACGGAGGTCGCGTGGATCTCATGGCGGGTCACGTTCAGGCTGCTGTGCACCAGGTGCCACCGCGGGCGCGCAGCCCTGTCCAGCACCTACGGAACGCCGGAACGCCTTACAGTGAAGCGCCGCCCCTGACTTGGAACGCCGCTCTCGGCGCGTCTGGCCAGACTCACCCAGTCGTCCTTGGCGGCGCGCATGAGAAGCAGGGTGCTGCCCTCCGTGCCGCGGCCCGTCAGCACGAGCTTCACCTCGCACGTGTGCTGGTCGTTGGGCCACTGGCTGGCGTCCAGGCTGTGGCAGTAGGCGCTGGCGCTGAGCGGCGACTCCCAGCGCACCACGCCGCTGGAGTGCACGTACACCAGCCCGCCGTCCGTCTCCACCACACCGCTGGGGCGCGAGTGAGGTTAGCGTAGGTTAGGTTCGTTTGGGTGAGGTTAGGTTAGGTTAGGCTACTCACTTGGGCACGTGGAAGTGGGGCGCCAAGCGGCGGGGGCTCACGGGGGCGATCCTGATGTCATCGAAGTCGCTGGACTCCCAGCCCAGGCCCGCGGCGTGCCACATCTGCAGCAGGGAACAGTTTCACTACGTCGCACCGGACGCACCAGAGGTCCTGCAGCAGGGGGATGGACTCACCACCAGGACACGGCCCTTCAGCTCTATCATTCCGCTGTAGTCATCCTGAGCAGAGTGCAAGTTAGTGATCGACCGGCCACACAGAACGACAGAGAGAAACGGAACAGGGAGACCCACCAGGCAAACCGTGCTGACGTTAAGGCGCACCACGAACTCAATACCTTGCGTCGGCATGTAGCGGGACAGGTTCCTGTCCAGGATGCCCTTGAGCGCCGCGGACGTGGTCGGTGGCAGCGTTCTCGGGGGCGGCACGAGCTCCACGGGTAAGTCCGAGTCCGGCTCGCCTATCGCCGGGCCGCCGTCCGCCCCCGGCTCGAGGTCCGGCGTGTAGTCCGGCTCCGGCACATCGTCGGTCTCCTCGGGCACCGCGACGATGTCGTCCTCGTTCGGCGTCTGCCCCTCTGTGCGCCAACGGGAAACAGAGGGTGAGGCATGGTGCGGGGGGAGGGGCGGCTCTGCCACGTGGCCGACGTGGCCGACGGTACCGACGGTAGTCCCACCTTTGCACCCGTAGAACCAGGTGCCGTTGCCCACCGACCTGCTGGTGGCCAGGCTGAAGAAGCGCAGCTCGGGGAACTTGGCGGCGGCCGGCGCCACCCAGGACAGCATGGGCTTCTCGATGCCGATCCTGCCCACCTCGAGGCGGCGCGCGGCCGTGTCCTGGCGCACCCAGAAGCCCCGCAGCTCCTTGACGGTCAGCAGGCCCGGCAGCCTGACCGTGGCCACCCTCCTGCCCAGCGAGTCGATGCTCGTGGCGCCGTCGTGGGACAGGTCCACCTGCGGCACCGCTCACTCTTAGTGGATTTGCCAGAAGACCGGCGCCGGCGGCCAAAACTCTGAACGCGTTTTGAGTCCCCCGAGAGAGACGGCTGCTCACCTCGACGAGCGCGTCAACGGCGGGCGGCAGCATGTTCTCCAGGCGGATGTGGCCGGAGCCGGCGGCGCGCAGGTGCACGAAGATGGTGCGGCTCGTGCCGTTCACGACGCCCTCGCGCTCCACCGAGAAGTACTGCGAGTGCGAGTAGGAGTAGGTGACGAGCGGCCGCGAGCAGCTGTTCTTCGCCGCCGTCTGTTTGTCTGCAAGCCAAACCGATTCAAACCGGGCCCGTCACACGGCAACGCTCTGGATTCCAGTTTGTGACTTACGCTTGGCACAGCCGAACACCCAGATGGTTTCGTTGCCGGCGCTCGACCCGGAGCACACGCTGAAGTACCGCAGCGGGAAGGGGTTCGGGTCGCGCCACGCCATCTGCAGCTGGCCGTCGGCCGAGGTCACGTTGATGACGCCCGTCTTGATGTCGTGGCTGATGGTGAACGTCTTGAGCTCGCTCTCGGAGAGCAGGTCGTGCTGCCTCACGGACGCCACCTTCTGCTCCTTGCCGCGGTCCAGGTTGGTGTAGTTGTGGAAGCCGAGGTCGATCTGGGCGGCGTGGAACACGGTCGAAAAAGGAATCATTTCAAAAGGCCGGGATAGCGAGCGAAGTGAAGTGCCACTGGGTCGTCACCTCGTACACGTCCTCGGTCGGCGGCGGCAGGCTGGGCACCAGCTGCAGGTGCACGTCGCGGCGCCCGGCCACCTGGAAGGTGAGCCCGCTGAAGCTGCCCGCCACCACGCCCTCCTCGCTCAGGGCGAAGTAGCTGTCGAAGCGGTACTTGAAGGTGTGCACGACGCGGCACGAGTCCGCCATGGCCAGCGCCTCCTTGAGCGCCTTGCCGGGCACCGCCGGCGGCACGGTGGGCACCGCGGGCCGCGTCGCCAGCGCCGCGTCGTCCATCTTGTCGTACCCTGCGAGGGCAGGCCACCGCGTGCAAACTACTTCGAGGAGGGAATCGGACTCAGGGGCCGGCGGGGCGGGACTCACCCTGGCAACCGTGCAGCCAGCTCGACGACCTCAGGTACCCGGTGGAGTAGGTGACCTCGGTGACTTGGAAGCCAGTGGAGAAGGGCGCGGACAGCGAGGGCCGTGTTTCGAGGCCCTCGTACACCTCGAGGCGGGTGGTGTTGAACAGGATCTGCGGGAAGGAGAACCAGGAGTCAGATTGAGGTTCGGGCTGGACGAGCACTACGCTCAGCCTTCTCACCGTGAACAATCTGTACTCGGAGTACGACAGGCAGTCTCGGCACGGGCTCCGGTCCAGGATGATCATGTCGTTCTTCTTGATGGCCATCACGTTGCCGTGCGTGTTCAGGTCGATCTGCAACGCGGCAGAGCGGGCAGACCACATGAGGGATGCTAGGCAAACTCAACTCTGCACCCAAAGACGCCGTTTCTTGAACCACCAAGCGAATTTCGTTGACTGTTTCAAGAACCTCCACTTATGTATTTCACAAGTCAATTTTCTTGGTTCAAAAAACGCGCGTGACGGTCAGCACACTCACGTGGTAGTTGACGTTGCTGGGGAGGCCGGTGAGACGCACGAAGGGCCGGTCGGTGGCCTTGACCATGAAGCGCACGGCCTTGGCCGCGCCGCCCGCGCCGGCCCAGGGCACGGCCTCGTCGTCGATGGGGAAGGGGCCCGCTGCCGGCGGCGGGTGCAGGAAGAACGTCGACCTTCGCGAGTCCGCGAGGATGTGCTTGCGGCAGCCCAGCCCCTCGTACCGACAATTTCGTTGTTGTAATTTGAAGCAATTTTTGAATCAAACAAAAAGGGCTGAGAAGTCATCTTACGAGGGGCGACGCGGCGAAGCCTGTGGTGGGGGTCGCACTGCAGTTGTGCACCCAGTTGGAGTGCGCGTTGAACGAGTAGGCGCTGGGCATCTGGAAGCGGGGGTCCTTGTAGGAGACCAGCGGCGTGTCGCGGCCCGCGCGGCCCACGGACACCTCCCCGGCGCCGGCGGGCAGCGCGACGATGCGCACCCAGAAGTAGCGGATGGAGTTGGGCGCGAGCAGCGAGGTGAGCACCGGGAGGGTCTCGCCGGTGGGGCGCGGCTCCGGGTCCGTCAGGTCCTCGCGGTCGATGCGTACCTCCCCGACGGGGTCGATGGTCAGCTGGAGGAAGCGAGCGAGTGCTGAGGCCGCCGCCAGGGCCACCAGGGCCGCCAGGGCCGCCGTCAGGTTCACTGCAAGGACGATCTAACTTACCACGTAGTTGATGTCATCCACGGACGCGTCGGACTTGGTGACGTCGCGGCCCAGCGTCATCACCGCGGGGCCGGCACCCTTGTAGCCCACGATCATGGTCAAAGAACCGTTCTCGGCGCCGGCGGTCTGTGGCAAGGGGAGGGGGCCGTCACTCAATGCGTCAGCAAGCGTGTTTTCGAAACGGGGGAAAAGGGAAACTACGCACCGCGTTCGGCAGCGGGAAGGTACGCTGCATGGTGGGCCTGTGGTGCAACCACAGCGACGGCGGCGGGGTCATGTGGCAGCTGTAGGGCACCGCGGCCTGCGCCCCCAGCGCCGCCAGCAGCAGCGCCGCCACCGTAAGCACGCAGCCTGCCTGCAACAGCAAGCCCTTCAGCGTCACCGCCACGTCCACAGAACGGAGCGCGCGCGGCGCGGCGGACGCGGTCCCCGGGACGTTTACCGTCGGCCACTGCATCTTGGACGCGAAGCGCGAAGCGCAGCACCGGGTGCGGACGGACAGACCCGGGTCACCACACCGCGAGGCGCCGCGCTGCACACTGCACCGGCACGAGGGGAAGGTCGGCGTCGGTCGGCGTCGGTCGGCGTCGGTCGCGCTCTGGAGCTGCTCGCTACTCCGCTGCCGGCGGCCTCCAGTCTCTGCGGCGATGCGGCCGGGCGGAGGTTGCGCAGTGGCCGCCCGGGGCAGGAAACTCTTATCCTGGCTGGGGCACAGTCAAGCCAGGGGCGGAAGGATAAGAAAGAGGGGGGGGGGAGGAGGGGTCAGCCTCCCGGCGAGCACAGCGTCGACGCGGCGAAGGTCAAGACCACGAAGGCTGCCAGCGAAAAGACGCCCCGACGAACTCTGCGAGGAACAGTCTTCGAGGCGAACGCCGAAATGTTTATGTCTTATTAGTGCCTGCTTCCCCCTCCACCGAGCATGAAACCCTTCCCGGGGGCGGCTGCAGAGATTATGAATTTTACGAGTTACAGTGCGGCCGCCAGACTGCGGCTCAGCTGTGTGCCGCCGCGGCCCAGCAGTTCCTCGCAGAACGACTCGCACTTGTCCGAGTTTAGCCGGGATTAGATCCGTGACATAGGTGAGGGCGGCGACGGGAAGAGGGGGGGGGAGGGTTTGGCCCCGACGGCCGCCACTCAGATGGTCATTAAAGTCTTCCACGAGAATCCCTGAAGCTACCTCGCACAATGACGGCCGAGAAGGGAAAAGGAAAAAACGCGAAAAACAAGGGCAGGGCATCGAGGTGGGCAGACAATGAAGTCCTCAAGGACCCCTCGGCTCCGCGGCCGAGGCTCCGCTCTCCCGGCAGCTTGTTGAGCTAGCCTAATTATCGTCCACCATGCTAATGCAACTTTAAAAAGGCAGAGAGAGAGAGAGAGAGAGAGAGAGGAAGAGAAGGGAAACGGGGCTGGGAGGCAAAGCGCACTTGATCACGACCCGTTCCTGCGCATTTGTAGCCAACGCTCGCTTTTGTACGTCAGTACGTCCGCTCGAGTGTACATGAAAAAAAAACTATATCCCAAATAATGGAAACACAGGCGCTGAATCCTGTCACAGACGCATATGTGGGTTGAAACAGAGGAAACCCTTTCCTTCCGAACAACAACAAAATAACAACAACGTCGCTTCTGTTCCACGTGTTACGTGACGGTGGTGCACCCCGGCGTGGCTGATAAGACCGCCGTGGATTGGCTGCTGCGAATGGAGGCCGTGGATGTCCTCATTAACCGCAGAGGCAGCTGAGCCCCGCCATGCCAGGCCTAATCGCCGAGGCAGTGAGGCGGCGTCCCTGGGGGGCCTCACCGCCTCCACGGCCTCCAGGGCCTCCAGGGCGTCCAGGGCCTCCACGGCGTCCAGGCCTCCACGGCGTCCAGGGCCTCCACGGCGTCCAGGGCCTCCACAGCCTCCACGGTGTCCATTGTGTCCGCGGCGTCCACGGCCTCGTCGGGCAGCGGAAGCACGGCGTCCAAGTCCTTGACGGCCTCCTCGGCGCCCGGCAGGTAGGCCGCGCGGCCCGGTCGGCGCACCGGAGTGCCGCGGGCTGGCCCACCCCGCGCTGCGCAGGCGCTACGGCGCCAGCCGCCACCGGACCTGCAGACGGCGCCGCGCTCAGCGCTCGACTCACAGCCGCAGGAGCCAAAGGCCGCAAAGGGCCACGTGTACACTGAGTAGAGGTGCTTCCAGCAAGGGGCCCGGGCAGTGCCGCGCCACCCCGAGCGTGAGAGGCAGAGACAGAGCGACGAGACGATTCTACGAAATCGGCCCGCAGGCCGACTGTAAGCCAGGCTGGTCGCGTGGAGTAGCGCGCCAGCCTCTCACCGCCGTCTTGAGGCATTGTCTTAGAGCCGCGCACTCCACCGCGAGGAGCTGGCAAGCCGGGAAGCCCTCTCGAAAAAAGAGGAAAAAATGTTCTGGCTAGTATTTGATCCCGCGGACTCGGAAAGAACCCGCGAAAAGAGACAATCGAAGTGGAGCAAGACGCGGGCGACGTCGCCGAGGAGTCCTGGTCGGCCTGGCCCTCCCCGCGCCCCGTGGGCCGCCGCCCCGTCACCCCTTTTCGCCCACGGCCCATTGAGCGCATTACACCAATCTGGGCGCGGCTTACAATTATTTTGAATTGCCGCGATAAAAATTGAAACACATCGATGGCCTGGTGGCGAGGGGAGCCGCTTAGAAGGTGGCTGCTGCTGTTGTTGCTGTCGTGACGCCGCGCTGTTCTTGTTGTTGTTGTTGTTGTTGTTGTTGATATTTAGAGAGAGCTGGAGATGTTCCCCTGCAAGCAATCTCCAGCGCAGCCGCCCAGGTCTCCAAATCGACTTCCCCAGTCGATATCTCGCGGCCCCCCGTGGGGCCCCGGCTTGTGGCCCCGCCCCGAGAAAGCGTTTGCATTCTCGACGATTTCATTTAAAGCGGCTCTCTCGCTGTTCGTTCCTCCTTCTCCCTCTCTCCCTCTCTCTCTCTCTCTCTCTCTCTCTCTCTCTCCCCCTCTCGGATCTCCTCGAACAAATAAGACCGCGGAAGCCGCGTCATGCCGCCCCTCCTCTTACATGCGTCGGATAAAAAGAACAACAAAGAAACAAACAAAACAAACAAAACAAAGGGGGGTGGGGTGGGAGGGGGTGCGCTCTGGTTTTACGATTATGACCTCAGCATTTGCACGGAGACGAGTCTCGTCTGACAGGGCGGATGGCGAGGCGAGGCCCGCCCAACAGGAGCCGCCAGGACACTAAAAACGGGAAAAAAGGCAAATAGAAACGCCCCTTGTTTTCCCTTTGAGGAAAGTCTCCTTTACTCGCGGCAGTTTTCGCTGCGGCGCCGCGCGCGGGGAAGACGAGGACGAGACATCCGAGCCACCCAGGTCGATTCATTGAAACGAATGCGGGCCACTGTCTCTCTCTAGGTGTGCGTGGACGGGGAGGGGAAGGCGGTATTGTGGCCGACCCACGCGCAGCACCGCGTTTTATAGCCAATTCTCCCTCATACCGATAAAAATGAGCGAATCCTCCGAAAAAGGAAGAGCAACGCGAGAACAGAGATCAGCGGACATTTGTTGAGCCATTGGCTGCGCGCCCTGCGTCGCCCTGCCTGCTTGGCCTGGCCGCACTTGCGGTGTGGTGGTGCACCGAGCGGCCGAGAGGGGGAGACGAGGAAAATAAAGAGGGAGTGTCGGCCGGCCGGCTAACTAGCCACAACTGCTCGTCACCCCTTTGGCCGCCTTGGGCAGCCTTTGGCCTTTGTGGGCGCATGCCGATAATCGCCACTAAAATATGGCGGGAATAAAACTAGGAATCGCAAAGCAGCGCCGGAGCAGGGTCGTAAACCGCGTGCACATGGACAGTGCAGCCAACTTTGGCGAGAAAAAAAAGACAAGAGATGAAATAAAAGTTGGCATTTCGTCTTTGTTCCTGCGCCGCCTGGCGTCCTGGTGGTGTCCGGGGGCGTGGCGTGGCGGGGCGTGGCCGCAGCCTCGCTGGGTCACTAATGCCTCGCGATTGACAGCAAAGGGGTGGCCTCCTTGACGGACCGCGGTGGCGCGGCCACAATGCACGGACGACGAGTAATAAACCGGCCGCCATTCTGTGGCCGACTTTTCCCCCGTTTTCCACCGAAAATAATCTCCGCCACTTTACGAGGCAGGCGGGCCGAGGCGGGCCGACCAGATGTCCGGCGGAACGGAAAGAGTTGTCGCGTAAAACGGGGCCGCCGCGGAGGGGAGTCGAACCGCGGACCGTCGTAACCCAGTCCGGAGTGTCGCCGAGTGACACCGTTTAGCCGCGCGGCCGAGCCGTGAACCGCAGAGCACTCTGCTTCAGATCCACAAGTGTCAACAAGTGCGCGGTACCTCGCAAGACAGCGCTTCTTTCCGGCAAAAGCTCTACCCGCGGCTCTACAGCTTTCGGATTCGGGGGGCGGTCTGGAACGCCTGATGGAGTTCCTTATCTTGGCGGCCTTTTTTTAAAGCGTCGTAAAACACGGAATTATGTAATCGCGTCCCCGGAGAGTCCCGGAGTCCGGCAGCGTGGCAAGGCACTGCAAGGCAGGCACCGGTCGCCAGAAAGTCGTCACTTTTGACAGCCGCGTGTCTGCGGCCCGCCAGCCTGTCGCTTAGGCCTAATTGGAGGGCCATGAAACCGTGCGCTGCCTCTCCCACGAGTGCGAGAGAGACAGAGTGACGAGCTGGTGCCACCAGACTCCCCCGAGTTTCGCGTGTCCAACTGCAAGGCCCGCGGGACTTGAACGCACGCGGGCGCGGTGCTGCACTGCACTCGGCGTCCTCGTCCTCCTCCACCGTGAAGGTCATGAAGGAGGGGCGGAATAAGATTTCGCGAATGTGTCCGGGTCGCCTCAATCTTGTGAGTGGAGTGTGACATTTATTTCCTCGTCACCCCTTTCGGGTTGTCCGGGTCGCAATCGGCAGCACCGTCCCTCTCTCTCACTCGCCCACATATCGAAAGGGCGCCGCGAGGGGAACACGACACCCGTGCTAGTCTGTCTCTCTCGCACCGCCGCGAAGCGCCCCACGAGTGCGAGGGAGACAGAGCGCTGTTCGACACAAGGGCCGTACCCCAAGGGCCTTCCCTTCTTTGCAAATCGCCGCGCTCGACTCGCATCCAGGCCTCGTCACTCGGGGCTGCCCTTTCCCGTCTCTCTCCTCCTCTCCCTCCCTCCCTTCCTCCCTCCCTCCCTCCCTCCCTCTCCGATATGGATTTATTTCGCCTTTGTCCGCGCGATAATCTCGCAGCGTCCGCGACACTTGTTGTGGCGTCTCGCAATTTCGCGCCAAAAAGGACAGAAAAAAAAGGGCGGCTCGTTTCGGCTCCTTTCTTAGCGGGCGGTGGAATTTGTTCGTTTGCGCGGCGCGGCGCGGCGCGGCCTGCCTTCGGATTGGAGCGAGAAGACGCCATGCAAAGCAAGGAGGGGACGGGACGCTCTCCACCTACTTGGATTTTACTGCGGGTTGCGTGCGAGATATCGGGGCAGCTCGGCACGCCTCGTTTGATAATACCCGGGCCGCGTGCGGGGCGCGGCGCGCTCTCTCCGCCGCACGCGAAACAAGGCCGAAGGGAGCGAGAGAGACGACGCACGCGACGCAGCCTCCACGGCCCGCGCCGCGCCGGCCTAGCGCAAGCGCGGTGCCGGCGGTGCCCCAGTGCGGCAGGCAGACAAGCGGATCATAAAAGAAAATTGAGGCTGCGATCCAAAAATCTCGTCCAGCCCATGCGAGTCATGCGAAGCGGGGACGAGGCCTGACGTCTCCCCCTTTCGGACGAGGACACGGCCCGTCGCGACGCGTCGCCGGAAGACATCAGGGAACGTCGGCGTTGAGTCAGGGACACGGGAAAAAAGTTGAAAAAAATAGAGACCAGGAGCGTTACTCCTGCACTGGAGAGTCGCGTTTGACTTTTTGGCGTTTCCAGCCGTTGGTTCCACCCCGCACCGCGCTACCCCATTCTCGCAGGTCCTGAACCTACCGTGCGGGGACACCCCCCTTTCCCGCTCTCTCCGATTCACTCATTCGTCTTGTTTGTTTTACGGGCCCTGCCCGCAGCCTCTATAAATGAAGACATAAAACGTGCCCAGGCCGCCGTGGAGCGCCAGCCGGAGAAAAATTCAAAACAGAGGGAAGGCCCGCGACGACTGCAGTGCGGTGCGGACCGAGTCCGGGGAGTCACGGCGTCTCTGTCGCACCCGCGGGGCGGCCCGGGGGCCCTCAGGCTGCCCGCAGGGGTGCGAGGGAGACAGAGCGACGAGACGCACGGCGACGTCGTCACATCGCGAGACGGCCGCGTGTCATAATTTTACGACGGACGCCCCCGCGTCCCCGGAGGAGGCCGTGGAGGCCGTGGCGCACCTCGCGAGCATTAGTTGCATTAGGCGGGCCTGGGCGGCCTGGCCGCGGAGACGCCCCATCCCAATCAGCAGCAAGAAGGCCGCGCTGCAGGCAGGCTGGCATGCGAGCCGTAAAAGATGAATTTTATGCTAAGTGGACGGCGACTTTATTTTCCAGAGATACGACTTCCTAATTAGCCTGTTATGTCTTCTTCCTGGCCCTGCAGCCCTGCAGGCCTCCCTGCTTTACTGCCGTCTTTTTATTCGCATCCCTGCAGCCCGGCGCGCTCGTCACCGCCCTGTCTCTCTCGCACCCCTACGGCCCCTCGGCTCGCCCCGGGCACGCCGCACGCGTGCGAGAGAGACAGCCGCGATGAGCGAGAAGGTGGCGGAGGCCGTAAACACGCCGCGCGTCGCCGAGCGTCGCCGAGCGGCAGCGGGCTTTGATTCCGCCGTCGGCTTATCTGGCTGCGGGGTGCCCCCGAACGCCGGTTGGCTGTCTCTCTCGCGGCCGCGGGAGTGCGACGGAGACAGCGCGACGACGCGGTCCTCGGAGGCGGCCCGCCGGGGTGCAGTGCGCGGGCCGCGGGTACGCGACTTCCGGCCACTATCACGGCCCGCTTCTGGGACGCGGTGCTCGGCACGGACTGCCACGGCGGGCCGGGCTGGGCCGGGCTGGCCGCCGCGCCGCCGTCCGGGGGACGCCCCTCCGCCGAGGGAACTTCCCCGCGCAGCGCGCGCAGCTGGCGTGACGTCATCGCCGGCCGGCTGGACGGTGCTGCCGCCTGGCGGCCGGCCGGCGCGTCCAGGCCGGCGGATGGCATGGCGGCGGCTTGGGGGTGCGAGGCTAGGGGTGCGCTGGCGTTCCCCTCCGACACACTCCCGCCAAAACGCACGCCGCGCCGCGAGGCAGCGAGGCTACGGTCACGTGTCGACCGCTCCCCTGCACTGTGTGGCGCGGCGTGGCGCGGCGCGGCGGCGTGGCGGGAAGCGCGCCCTGGTTCGTTTTGCCGCGCTGTGCCGCGCTGCACCGCGTCGACAGACCGTCAGTGTGTCTGGGTGTCTCGCCGTCTGGATGAATAAATGGGGGAAGGGTGTGGTGAATTCAAGCACTGGGGGGAGGGGAGGGGAGGGAGGGAGATTATAGGGGGTGGACGGCGACGCGGACGGTGCGGACGCGGCGCGGCGGGGTCGAGGATGACCAGGAGGGGAGCGGGACGCGACGCCGGGACGCCACTCGGCGCGCCTGGTCGGCCTGGTCGCGCCCGCGCGGATCATCTTTGTTTTAAACAGGGTATCGGTGCCTGCAGGCCTGCAGTGGCCCTGCACTCCGCGGCGAGGCGATCATGACCGTCATCTTGATCGATAGGCGTGTAGCCTCGCGGAAGGGGTCGTCGTTGTGATGGATCGCCGCGCGGCCTCTGCACTCTGTCTCTCTCGCACTCCTAGGGCGCCCCGCGGAGGCCGACAGAGCGTCTGCCCGCGTCGGTACGTAATTCGCTGGGTTAATTGGAGTCGCTGCGGAGTACAGTGCTTTCGCGGTGACATCGCGGCCCGCTGTACCGCGAGCGCCGCAGTCAATTTCCGAGTTAAAAAAAAAAGTTCGCAACGCGGCGTGCACGCGCAGGCCGTTTAATTGAACGCGGCCACCCTATTTGTCGAATGCTTTCTTCCCTCTCTGTCGCTCCCGATGGCTTTCTCGGCCTCACCTTGGCCTGCCCGGCCCAAAGAGGCAGTAGCAGGTCTGTCCCCTTTATTTGATCAATTACCGGTCGGGGGAGGCCGGCTCCTCCATAATTTACTCCCCGCCGTCATCAGCCGTGCCACCGCGGCCTCGCGTCGTCGCGCCGTCTCCGTCGCACTCGCGGAGCGCCGAGAGGGCGCGAGAGAGACAGGGCGGCCCCTCGGAGGCGGGGCGTGTCTGCGCTGCTCTTTGCGGTGGAGGAGAAGTCATGGACGGCCCAGACGGAAACAAAAAAAGGACAGAAAAAAGCTAAAACTTGATTTGAATTAGCTGTCTTGCTTCGCGGCGTTCGCGGCCATCAGCGACACAGCGCCGCGCAGCGCGCCAACTGCCTGCAAAGGGGCTCATTTCGGCAGCGCTGCCAACCCGACCGCGACACTGTGCAGCACGAAGCCTGCAAAGGGCGCATTGCCAACCTAACCGCGACAACGCGACGCGACGCGCCCCGCGAGTGGAGTGGATCAAGCGGTCTCGTTTGTGCATTTTGGAAGACGGAAGTTCGGACGCTAAAAGCGTCGGTGGTTGGGGTGGAAAGCCGAGAGAATGAGTAGATTAGGCGATAAGTAGTTGCCAATAAGCTGCCAGATGGCCCTCCTTATTTATGCATATTTCTTTCCCAACTTCGGCGGTCCCCCGAAGGAAACGACTCTGAGACGCGCTGATTTGGGCCTCGCCCGGCCTCGCCGGTCTCCAGAGTGCCATAGTAATCTACTCATAACCGGGCCGCAATCTGGCGCGCTATCCCGACTCGCCATCTCCGCGGACCTTGCGCCGCACAGTGGGCCAGCAGGCGGCCCAAAACTCTAGACGCGTTTTGAGCTCCACTGAACAGGACTCGAACCGAACGTGTGACCCCACCATTGACTTCCTCGTTCGGAGAGCAATCCATTGGTGGGGTCACACGTTCGGTTCGAGTCCCATTTAGCGACTCGCAGCTCGAAACGCGTCCGGGATTTCGACCGCCTCCACCGGTCTTCCGGCCCACTGTGCCCCGCCCAGCGTCCCTCTGTTTGCAGTGTGGGCACCGTCCACACGGCGAGGCCGTGGCGAGGCCCTGCGTGAGAAGTCGCCAGCCCCGTTCTAAGCTTCTTACTCCAGCCTGCTCCAGCCTTCCAGACTCCAGGGGCTCCAGGAGCTCCGATTCCAGATCCAATCTCTTCTTTCTCGCCATCGCTCTTTTCCTCCTTCACGGTCAGCCGAGTTTTCCCAAATTGATTGACAGGCTGCGACCCTCGGAGATTTCCCGCGTGCTTCTCTTATTTTTCTATACATTTTTTTCCCTCATTCGGCCTGAGCGACTCAATTTAAAGCTGCACCACTGTAAGGCGGAAACAACTATTTTTCCTCAAAATCGTTGTTCGACAACGAGCGGAATATTTTGAGTCTAAAGGACAGACGCGCGGCAGGGTTGCCACCAGAGCCCCACCCGAAGGCCGAAGGGAGTCCTTTGTAGTGTAGGTGGCTTTGGCTGGCTTTTCACGCCCAGTCAGTCCAACCCTAAAGGGCTAGCCGGACCGACTCGGAGCACAAAGGCGACAAAGGCGCGACTCGAACCTCTGGCCGGCCTCGGCCGCCTCGGCCACACTAGACCTGCCTGGCCAGAGCGCCGCCTGTTGACATTTGGATTAGCCGCCACACTTAGAGGCGACGCGTCGGCCGGCAGTCCTTTTGAAGTCGAACCGAAGGCAGGCCGAGCCGAAGGGGTGCACAGTGGGCCAGAAGTCCGGTGGAGGAGGCCAAAACTCGAGACGCGTTTTGAGCTCCAGAGCCGCCAAATGGGACTCGAACCGAACGTGTGACCCCATCAATGGATTGCCCTCCGAACGAGGAATCCATTGGTGGGGTCACACGTTCGGTTCGAGTGCTGTTTAGCGACTCTGGAGCTCAAAACGCGTTTAGAGTTTTGGCCGCCTCCGCCGGTCTTCTGGCCCACTGTGGGCTGGCGCCTGCCCTGCCCGGCCGGCACAGGTTGCCTGCACTGCAAATAAGAGGCTCCGTGGCCGCAGTGGACTGAGGGTCGTTTTCCTCGCTCTGTCTCTCTCGCTGCCGCGGACACCCCGCGTGGGTGCGAGGGAGACAGAGCGAGGGCCGCGGGGCATTGTGGGCCGGAAAGCGGCTTACGGGCGGCCGACGCGGGTAACGGCTGGTAACGAGGACTTTCCTCCGTCATAATCAACATCATCATCTTGGACCGGCGGTCATCGCAGTGTCGTGGCACGTGCGGCCAGCTCCCCCGTTTCCGCGGTCGGCGGCGGTGCGTACAGTGGCGTGGCTTGCTTCGCCTTGTTGGCTAGCTCGTTTCGCTGCAGCCCGCGGACAGGAAACACCTTCACTCCTCGGCGCATTTTCCCCCAACTTTTTTTACGGGAACTTTCGGGGGTGAATTTGTGCCGGTCACTCCCCTATTTGAGCCCCTCGCGGCAATATATCTCGGCGATTCCTTGAGCGACTTCGGCGACTCGACGGATTATCCGGCCGACCGCTGTTTGGCTCGCTTCCCCACACTTGACTCCCCCCACACTCGCGTCCCCTCCGATTTGTTTTCACACTGGCCCACCTTCTAGCGGAGCTTGCGGACGGACACGCGTTCCCTTTCAAACGCCCCGCCCCGCCCCGCCGCGACAACAAAAAGAGAAATAGACAGATTGGCGCGCCGGAGCGGCCGGAGCAGGGGGCGTCCATTTATAGTTGAGCCGCCCCGCCCCGCCCCGCCGTCGGAGGGCGCCTTATCCCAAAACCTACCCCACTTTTTGTCCGCGGCGGAAAATAGAGAGAAAAGGCCCGGAAACGCGCGCCTGTTGGTGCGGCTGTGGGTTCGAACACCGACTCGGCGTCGATTTTTTTCCTCCCGACGATCTCACCGATTGGAGCCCGGTGTGATTGGCCGCCCCCGCCAGGCCGCTGCTACACTGCCACGCCGCGGGGGGCGAGGCCAGGCCGAGGGCCGGGCACTTTGCAGTGCGCGTGCGAACCGCCGCCAACCGCCGGTAATGGGGTCATCGCGTACCTGCTGCCTCGCTCTGTCTCTGTCGCACTCACGGGCCGCCCCGGGGGGTGCGAGAGAGACAGAGAGAGGCCTTTGTGCGGTTCGCGAATTTCGTATGAGAGCAGCGGCGCGAGCCAGCCAGAGCCTCGCAGGTAACGAGGGGAGATGGCATCTTTCCTGGGAACGCGGATCCACTGCACTGCGATAACGGGGTCATATTCCCCGATATCGACACTAATGATCGATCGGGGTTGCGAAACGGACCAACGGGCCCCGGCGTCGCGGCGGTGGGAACCTCCAAAACAACAACACGGCTCAAGTTTATGAGACTGCCTGTCGGTGCCAAATTCGGACCTGTCACCACGGTTATCTTCTTTATTGATTTTTATTGATCATTACGCGGCAAAAGGGTTATCTGTGTCATCGAGGAGGAATAGAAATAGACGGCAAGCTAATTTTTTATTTATTTTGCTTGCTTTATTTATGCACCCTGATGACGCCGCCGAGGTGGAATCCGGGCGACGGCGCGATTTGCAAAAATCTTTTCGCTCGACTGCGTTTCGCTGTTGGCTCCGAAGCAGCGGCGGGGAGAGACCCACCTCCTGGTGGACGAATTAAAGAGAAGCAGGAATCCCCTCGCGAGCAAAAACCAACGCAACACTTGTTCATTTGCATCGCATTTCGCGAACTATCCGTGTGGGGCCTCTGGCTCATCCCGAGGCGTATTAATGAAGTCACTGTGTGTGTGTGTGTGTGTGTGTGTGTGGCTGCGTTCGTGTTAGTGGGTCGATAAGCTGCCAGAGAAATTAAGCGAGAAAGATTGCGAAGCGAGGGAGCTGGAAAGAGACAGAAAAAGGATAAATCTCTGTTCTCTGTTTCGCTGTCGCCACTTCCCTCGGCCCTGTCCGGGACGCCCCTCCCCCCCCCTCCCCTCCGAGCACCTTCTCCATATTTGCATTTCTCGATTGCTGCGGAAAATTATCGTACCGCCGATTCGGCCGCCGCTCGCTCCGGTCCGAATGAAATGTGAGACCGGCTGAGCCGAGAGAGAGAGAGAGAGAAGGACAGAGACGGAACACTGGCGCGCGCGTGTCTCGGTCGCGATTACAAATTTTCATTTTGACACTCGATACGTTTTCGCGATGAAATTTGCATGGGGTGAGTCGGGGAAGGCGGGTCTGCGACGCGTTTTTCCGGTGTGCGTGCTGCCTGGCTGCGTCCTGCAGTGCAGTGCAGCTTGCATCGCGGTCGGCAGACACCTCGATTCTAATTTGAGGCGTCGACTCGGTTCGAGGCGCAGACTCGATTAGAGCCATTTCGCCGATTCCATTAGCGCCTCCGCAGCCGCGGGGCGCCACCGGAAACACCGCCTTTTCCAAAACGAAAAATGAGAAAGTCGCTTTCGATCATTTCTTTTAACTAGCTCTCATAATTTTTGTAATTTTTTTTCCCCTCGCCGGCGTGCGGTTTTTCTGGTTGTCTTCAATTTCCTCCGACGCACTGCGAGCCGCCTCCTTTGTTTTGCCAAAGTGTTCGGTCCCCTTCGGCGTGCCGGCCGGGAGGAGGAGAAGGAAGGGGTGAATTAAGACGGCTTCCTCCACCTCCACCCCGCCCCGGACCGACGGCCAGACAAATGCCTCGCCATCGCCGGGCCGCGTGTCCACCGTGTCCAGCGTGTCCAGCGAGTCAGCCCCGCCCGGCTCGACACGGTCAGATTGTTTGTTAACGAGCCCTTATTTGTAACAAAACAATTTGCCGGAGTGACCATTTCGCGTCTAGCTCCCTGGTGTGTCCGGCAAGTGTCCACTGACAGCTGGACGGATGGCCGCCATCCGCGTCCAATGCTATCGGTAGGGAGGGTGACTTTTCCTCCTTGTCCGTCCGTCCGTCCGTCTGTCTGTCTGTGTGCTCGGAGGCCTGGTGTTTGCCACGCGAAGGAAGTGGGCCTGTTTGCCGGCCGCCTCGGTGGTCCGTCTCGGCGGCCTTCTCGGCGTCCGTCGCGCCGCCCCCGCCGCCCCCACGGCGGCCGTTTAGCGCGGTGTGTACTGTAAACCTTGATGAAGGCCGTGTTAGCCCTTTCCCAGTGTGGGCCCCGGCCTCGGCCTCGGTCCAGGCGATGAGCGCGGACCGTCTTATTGCGGGCAAACGCTCAGTGATGTGCTTCTTATCACCCTCCCCCTCCCCCCTCGTTAAAGGGTTGGCCTGCCGCCAGCTCCTTATTCGCCTCCGCACACACACATACACACACGTCCGATTCAATCTCCGTGCGCGAGCACCGTTACGGACGTCCACCCCCGCCGTGTTCATGTTCCGGGCGGCGGTGATGCGCCGCTGACGTCGCGTTTGGAGAAGGCGGTGCGCGCTGTGGCGGTGCCGCCCGGAACGGCCGCGTCGACCTCGAGGACGTCGTCCAGGACGTCGTCGAGACAACACGGCCCGCGAGTCCATCTGCTGTGCGGGTGTGACGGAGAAGGACTTTACTGCGGAAGCAATAATCATAAGCTGAGCCAGCGGCGAGCCGACGCTTATCTAAGGGGCGCTGGTGCACGCTGGCACACTGTGGGGCGGAGAGCGCCCTCTGGCGGCAACAACGGCAACTAAAGTCGATCCCGGATAATAGGGCAGTGCGGCGGCGCGTCCGAGAGCCGGTTAGCGCCCTCGCGACGCCAACGGCGACATTTCCGCTTCCGTCGAGAGGAGCTGTACCTGCCCGCCCGCCCCGCCGTTGTTTTCGGCGGCCCCGGCGTCTATTTCCTTTTTTTTCCCGCGCGAAGGGCACGGCCTGGCCGGCCGGCAGGCTGACCCAATCGGGCCGATGGCGGCCGATGGCTGCCGATGGAGCCACTAACGCGGCGACGAGCCCCTCCCTGAGGTTTATGTTATGGCGGCATCTGTTGGCGGGCTGGCCCTTCCTTCGCCCTTTGCTTTCAATCGCACCGAGCCAACCCGGCGGCCCTGCACTGCAAGTCCTTTCCCTGTCTGAGTGCGAGAGAGACAGAGCGACTCCCTGCGGTGGCCAATCCACGGGGCCGTGTCCGGGATGTGCCGCCGTCAGCAGGTGCTGCCAACTGTAAGCAACATTTTTTTGGGGCGTCACCGAAACGGGCCTCCGTGTGGGGAACGGGTCCCCCCGTCGGGACCGTCGGGCCGAAGACAAGCCACTCGCGGCCGGGGAATCAGTCAGCAGACGAACCATTAGGTGCGAGTCCGCTTCGGCGTTTCGTCTCCTCGCGCGCCGCCGTCGACGAAAACAACGCAAACCGAGGGAAAACCGCTCTCGGAAATGACGTCACCACACACACACACACGCACACAACGGTCTCAATCTGGGCTATTTGCATCAGGAAGAACGCACCCTCAACACGCGACACGAATGTGCCACTAAAAAGGCGTCGCCGTACACGCTTCGCGGAAAACTTATGTTTATCACAAACACCCACGCAACCGAACACACACACACACACACACACGCGAGCGAAAAAAAATGGCGCGTATCCGTCTCATTTGGCATGCATGCTATCTACGCGCGTCTAATCTCGCAGCGGGCGCGTCTTTCGGGCCGCGCGGGTCGCGGTGCTCGTACAGTGTAGGCGCGGGGCAAGGCGGCAAGGCAAGGCGCATCCGCCGAGCCAGCCGTGCCCCCTGCGCCGACCAGTTAAGCAGCTAATGATGCAGAACAGGTCCCCGAAGGCGCCGCCGCCACCACGTGTGCCAGCGTGTGTGTGTGTGTGTGTGTGTGTGTGTAAGCTCGGCAAGCAGCCCCCTGGTGGTTGACTGATCGAAAGGTCGTCCCGGCTCCCTTCTCACCGGCAACGACAAGTAAGGCAAGCTCAAGATGACTAACCAGCCCCTCTCCACTCCTCCAGGGATGCAGGCGGGCCGGGGCAGGCCGGCCGGGGAAGCCCCTTCGGGCCGGTCAGCAAGGCGACGGGAGGTCGTCATCGGGTCACGTCGGTGACGGCCATTTTTCACTGTCCTTCCCGTTTCCGGCCGAGTGTCGGCGGTGCGTGGATTGGCGGCGGGGCAGGGCGGGGCAGGGGTCACGGGGGAGCGGAGCCGAAGCGGAGCCGCGGCCAGGGAATCAGCGTCAATGATGGAGAACAGGGTGTTTGGAGGGCTGGCACCGCGTCCCGGCACCGCGTCCCGGCACCGCGTCCCGACGGGCACCTAAAGGCAAAGGGCTCACATAAAACCCTGGCGCCCCACCCTCGGCCCGGCAAGGCTCCTCCGCCCTCGGCGGCGACGAAACTATCCGGAGACGTCATCGGCGCGGACACGGTGGGGGGCAAAGGGACCACTGGGCCCCTTCCCCCAAGCCGCCTGGACGGTGGGCAAATTCACCCACATTTGCCTCTTGTTGGCGGGCAAAAAGTGATCTTTTGCCCCTTCCTCGGGCCGACGACTGCGCGGCCCGGTCGGCGAGCTGAGGTGGACATCGCCACTGCCACTCGTTACAGTCCACGTTGACTCGTGGCCTGGCAGCGCGGACGCTCTGGCGACCCGCGGCACTGTTTCCCGCTTTATTTTCAAACTGCGGAGTGGATTTGGCGCGCGAATCGACTCGCGGCGCGGCGACTCGCTTCGCCATTTAATATGCGCGAACCCCGGGCGTGCTATTCCATTAAAGGGCGCACCCTGGGGACCCTTGAATCGCAGCGAGTCGATCCGTGTCTGTGTGTGTGTGTGAGTGCGAATTTCTTATGCACGCGTACTCACGGCAAAGGCGCGCTCGTGATGGATTCCTGGTGACGAGCGCGCGCGTGCGTGCGTGTTTTTACTCCAGTGATTTCACTGCGGACTCTCTCTCTCTCTCTCTCTCTCTCTCTCTCTCTCTCTCTCTCTCTCTCTCTCTCTCTCCGCTTGGCGTTCCGAATCTCGCTGCAGCAGCTCGCCGAGCAGGCCGTGGAGGCCGGTGTGCTCTTTACGGCCGTGGGGCCTCGGGGCCGCGCGCCCCGCTCGGCCTGGTTTACGCCTTTCGATTCTCCGCGTCGTCTCGGCCTCCGCGGAGGCGCGAGGCGGGCTTATTCAAATGGCGGTAAAACTGTGAATGGGCGGCGATACCCCGCGCGATAAGCGAGTACCGGGAGTATCGCCGGCGGCAGCGCGGCGGGTCACAGTGGGCCAGACCAGAAGAAGACCGGTGGAGGCGGCCAAAACTCTAGACGCGTTTCGAGCTCCAGAGTCGCTAAACAGGACTCGAACCGGACGTGTGACCCCACCAATGGATTCCTCGTTCTTAGAGCAATCCATTGGTGGTGTCACACGTTCGATTCAAGTCCCTTTCAGCGACTCTGGCGCTCAAAACGCGTCTAGAGTTTTGGCCGCCTCCACCGGTCCTCTGGCCCACTGTGCGGGTAGAGGCGAGGCCGGGCACAGCGCGCCAGCAGGCCCGCACCCCTTTCTGATTCATTACGTTCGCTGCGAATCAAAACTGTGCCATTTGGCGGGCTCACTCCGCGCCGCGTGCATTTGCATGTCTCCGCCATTCGGGCCATTCGCGAGGTCGTAAATACCATTTCATGCTCATTTGTGTCGCCGCGCTGCAGCCCTGCAGTGCAGCAGCCTCCGACCAGGTGGGTGGCCCGCCCCGCCTTGCACCGAATTCCAGAAACAACCGTGCAGTCTATGAAAAAGGCGCTCTCTCGTAAACAAGTCGCGGCCCGGCTCTCTCTCTGTCTCACTCGCACCCCTGCGGCTCGCCCCGCGAGAGCGAGAGAGACGGCCTTCGGACCGAGGCCGCAGGTGACGGCGGCGCGGCGCGGCCCGGTCCTCTCGCACGCCATTAGCTCCGATAATATGCAAATATTTGTCTAGCGGGTCTATTAGCATCGGGATGGGCCCACACTGCAAGGCACGGCACTGCAAGGCACTGCACTGCAAGGCACACCTCGTAATGATGTCAACACGTCGCGACTCCATCAAGCCGAGCATTGTGCGCGCCAAAATTCATACCGCCTTTTATGTATGCTAACGACGCCGCGGCGGGTCGCTCTGTCTCTCTCGCACCCCTGCGGGCCTCCGGAGCGCCACGCGAGTGCGAGAGAGACGGAGGCGAGGCGGCCGCGGTTCGCGAATCGGCTAGACAGCCCGTCGTGGCGAGATTCGCGGGGACCCCCCGGAGGCTGTTACAATTATTGCAAGCTCGCCGCATCTTGTGCGGTCTGTCGATCGGTCTGTCACCGCGCCTGTGCCACATGCTTTAAAAAAAAAAAACTATTTTTTTTTGTTTTTAGTAGTTGGTACGTGCCAAACAAAAATGATCTATTTAAAAAAAACCACAGGCTGAAAAAAAAAATGAAAACAAAAATTGTCCTAGGTTTGGGTGGGGCTGGGAGTCGAACTCAGGATCGTTTGGCGCCGGCGCTAAGACACAAGCCACGTGTCGAGGTGCGACTTTGAAGCCCAGTACGAGTAAACGGTGCGACTTTCGAACGTTTCGAATCGCTGTTGGCCACACTGCTGTGTCTCATTCCGCATCCATCTATCCATCCATCCTCAGCGAAGGGCGCTGGCGCTTTTTCGCGCCATTCCGGGTTACGGCTCCCGCGGGAGGAGACGATCTCGCATCTCTATTTAATTATCATTTGCTTTATGATCGCCGTGTGATTGATGACTTACACGTCTTTCACGGCGGAAAGAAGAAAAAAAAGCCGCGAATTTTTATGCAAAGCGACTTGTTTTTTTCTCTCCTTGTGTCTTTTTGTTTTGTTTCGGCGACGCGGGCTTTCTCCTTTGACAGCACGGGAGGCGGTTCCGCGGTTCCGCGTCGCGGCCTCGTCGCGGAGGCGCACCGATCAGTCAGCCAGACAAGCGTCGTTACACTGTACTCTCGCATCATTTCGGCATCAATAACCCTTCCGGCACCTCCGCGATGCGCGGCTTTCCAAAACGCAAAAAAAAACAAAAAACAACTACGAACAAAAAGACAGGAGGAAAAAATCCGGGCTGTAGCGGGTAACAGTATGCGAAGCGTGGCGGCGGCGCGCTGCGGCCGGGGCCCCCTTCGGGGTAGGCCGCACTGGGGCCTCCATGCACACCTGTCGGTGTGCTGCCTACCTCGCAGGCGCTCCCGTCTGCCAACTCGACTCAGTTTGAAAAAGAGGAAATATTCAGCACGTTTGGCAGTTTCCACGACCAAATTGCAGAGTCGTTCAATCGCGCCGTCTCTCTCGCACCCACGGTGCGTGCCGTATAGGTGCGAGAGAGACAGCGCGACCGAAAGGCCTCTCGCTGCAGGCCGCGGCTGCACCCCGATGCTGATGAATATCGCGGAGACGCGCCGAAACGCAGAGGACGCGTTTTATGGAGACTCGTCGATGTTTATTACACGGAACGCCTTTTCCCCTTTCGTTCAATCAGATCATCTGCCGCGATGAGCCGGCGGGGTGTGGGTCACAGTGATGCATGCAAAATGGGCGGACAGTCACGGCGGGGCGGGACGGATGGTGACAAAAAAGACACGACGGAATGTCTCACGCCGAGTTTGCGTTCTTTGTACAGGAATCACTGACGCCTGGGTCGAAAAGCAAAGAGAGGAAATTCCACGCACACACACACGCGCACACACACCTACACACCCACACACACACATACACACACAAGCAACGGAAAACGACACCAGTGGCTGTCCCATCCGATTTGCGACCGCGGTGTAGTTGCAGTTCCCGCCGCGACCCTTCGCAGGGACGGCGCTCGCGTCTCGCACGCATAAAAGAAGATGGCATTTGTAGAATATTTAAATCGAGTCTGACTGTGCGGTGGTCGATTGGGTGGCGGCACTGGTAGTGGCGCCCTTCCCGCGGAGGTCCTCGTTGGAGAGAGAGAGAGAGAGAGAGAGAGAGAGAGAGAGAGAGAGAGAGAGAGAGAGAGAGAGAGAGAGAGAGAGAGAGAGACGAGGGGATGCATGCAATACCCCGTCAGAACCGCCTCAGGATTCAAAAGTTAAAGTCGAGTGAGTGTAAAGTTGGACGAAAACGGCGAAATCCGTCGTCAGCGTGTGCGGCTCGCCACGGCCCGGCCATCCCGCTCTGTTGTTTGCTTTTCGCATTACCGGTTGGCAACGCGGATTGGTTCCTGCCTAGCCTCGCTGAGGCTTTCATTTGTATCAATAAGGGTGCCCACTTGTCGCCGAGACATCGCGCTGCCGAAGGAGAAATGTTGACTCTCTCTCTCTCTCTACTCTCTCCTCGGGCCACAAAGCGAACGGCAAACTTGATTAGCAGAGCGACTTGAACGAAACATCTATCTGCGTCGTTGATTTTTTTCCCTGCCACTTTTACTTTCCTTGCGATCGCTTTGATCCCAGGTTGGCGTTTGTTTGAGTGTCGGCAGCTTCATTCACGGCGTGTTTTTTTCCCTCCAGTGGCGAGCCAAGTTGTCGCACGCTATCGGGCGTAATTAGCTCTCATCAGTGCGACAATTAGCAAATAAAGTCGCTCGTTAAGGCGACCCGCGGTATTGGCCGATCGTTGCGGCCTGCCATAAAAGAAAACGAGGGCCGAAAAAAAAACCAAAAAACGACAACACCGGGCGTGACGTCTTGGAGGAAAGTGGGGTGCGAAGCGGAGAAGGGAACCTCCATAGGAGGGAACCCTTTCAAGTCCACCAACCCTTTTTTTCTCGCGTTTATCGCACGACGGCCACCATTTTACTGAAACTTCCCCATGATGCAAATTTCGCCGGGGAGCGGAGAGAAAAAAAATAAATTAAAAACCGAAAGACACTTGTCGGCAGGTCCGCGCCACCCCCGCGGCTCCGCGATGAGCTAGAGGACATCCTCCTCGTCGTCATCCTCCCCGCCGACGGGGAGGCCGCCAGATTTTCCGCAGAACATGATGATTCTTTATCGGCACACTTTCCGCTCTGCACCGAGGCGGCCGCGGAGTCTGAGGAGCGGCGCCCCGCCCCGCCCCGCCCCGCTGATGGGCGTATTTGTTTTTACGAGCCGGGCCTCTCGGATTAGGCCAACCTTGTTCCGAGCGCTTCTTTTTCCAAAGAGATTAGCCGCCGCCACTTTGCGGGACGCGGCGGGACGGCCGTGCCCAACTTATCACGTATTAAAAATACGCCGCCGTCCGCACGCGCTGTTGAGTGCGGCCGCCACTGCTCAGCTTATTGCGTGGGTGTAAGACTGTATTTTGCTGCAGAAATATAAATAATAAAACGTTTTTCCGCTCGAATTTTGAGGCGGCGTGTTGGTGGGGTTGACTGCTGTCTACCTGGCTGCTCCACCACAGGCTGTGTGTTCTCTGTGTCTGTCTGTCTGTCTGCCTGGCGGTGCGTATTCTCCCTGGCCCTGAATAATACACGCTACACATCAGAATCACCTCGCCTCGGGGCGAAAACCGACTCCTCATGGTTCGCGGCACCTGTTCCACCCCCGCGACTCCGCGCGCCGCCCCCCGCGCCGCCCCCCGCGCCGCCCCCGCGCCGCCCCCGCGCCGCCCCCGCGCCGCCCCCGCGAGAGAGACGGACGCATCCGCCAGCGCTGGCCTCCTTGCTGGAGTGGCGAAAGGCAGTGGCGTCCCGTTCCGAGACTCGCCATCGTCGCTCTGTCTCTCTCGCACAAAGACGGGTCGCCGCACGAGTGCGAGAGAGACAGAGCGACGAAAGCGACTCTCGGAATGAGTCTGCTGGCCGTGCCGGGACGCGCCGGGCGGATGGATTGTGGCGTTGTGCGCTCAGGCCCTGGGCTATTTAATGGCGTTTAGCTATGCGGAAAGGTCCGCCGCTGTATGGCTGTATGCGCTGGCTGGGCTGGGTAAACACGACAGACACAGAGATTCGACTGGGAAGGGGCGGGGGCGGCAAGGGGGCGGATATAGATAGTGAGAACGGTATAGAGTTATAGGTAGTTGGAAACGCGGAGTGTGTGAGAGAGAGACGGAGAGACAGACAGAGGGAGGGGGAGAGAGAGGGAGCGTGTGTGTGCTCCTCACAAAAGACCCCTGAGTGGTTGTGCCCGCCACACAAAACGGCATGCATCTCCGCGAACGACAACGACGTCCTCGTGGTGCTCCAGCGTGCTCCAGTCGGAGCGTCGCCGTGCGAGGGCACTTTGCGATTCTGCGATGCTCCAGTTCAGCCCTCCCCCTCCCCGGCTCCCCTCCCCGCAGACAGGGCTCCACCTCCAGCGGGTCCTCGGGCCACACAATGCAAGCAGGCGGCTTCTTAATAACATTAAAACCGTCCCGGAGTCCCGAAGGCAGCCCTAAGGCAGCCCGTCCCCTGCCGCCCTTTTTACGGCATATTTCCCTTTCTTCTTTCAGCGAGGCGGCCGCGGATCGGAGACGCACACACGAATATGCGAATGAGCGAAGGACGGACGCGTGACGGGGAAGGGCTCACCACGCTGCGCCGCCTCCGAATCTCCATTCGCAATGCTCGATCGAAATGGAAACCGGCGCGACCGCAGGACGCGTTGTCGTCCCTCGGGAGCCCCCGCAGCCCCCCGCAGGGCCCCGCAGGGCTCGGTGAAGGGCCGTCGCGTTGTCATCAAAGCCCTTTCCCTTGGAAGGGCCCTGCATCCTGGCCGCATCTTGATTACATCACCTCAAAGTTATATTACAACGTAAATACGGCATTACAATCACGTACAGCGCCAGCACTGCTGGGGCGGAGAGACGCGCCCTGACCATGTGTGTAAATTGGAATCCGATTCCAATTCATAAGGGCCGAGGGGCCGAAGGGACGCGGGGAGGGCGGCGGTGTAAAACTGATTGCGTTGTAAGTGACAGAGGGCTGATGGGAACCCTTCGCCGCCCCCGTGTGGATAGCATTACCGCTGCAGCCGGGCGGTGCCGGGGGTGTCGCTCCGTCTCTCTCGCACGCACGCGGGGTGCCCCGTGGGTGCGACAGAGACGGAGCGACCCCTCGGAAGCAGCGGGCTTTGTCCTTCCGACACCTGCCAACGCGCTGACGTGTCAGACGTGCCAACAAGCACCGCGATGACAGTCAACAACCTCCAATTTCGTGCTCACTGTGCAGTGAAGTCGAAAAGAAAAATTTTGCGGTGCATCGCGACGCCGAAAAGCGGAAAAGTTTTTGTTTTTGTTGTTTTGCGTGGGAACGGGATGGGGCCCTTGACAGTGGGGGAGCGAGACAGCAGTATGATTGACAAGACGGAAAGCGATTCGACACAGTGCACGAGTGCGTTGTGCCCGCGCCACGCCGTCGCCACGCGACCGAGCGTCCCTTTCAAACCGGCCGCGCTCCGCAGAACCACCGCGACAGAATCCAATCCGCGGGGAGGTCTCCACGTAGTAGGCCACGGAGGCCAAAGGCAGTAAAAAAAAAAGTCAGTTTCTAATTTTGAAAATTTCGGAATTTGTGAGTTTCTCTTCTGAAGCGAAAAGGGCCGAAGCAAAATAACGGCAGACCGTCAGAGCCCCACGCGGGGACGAAAAACAAGGAAAAACAGCGAAAAACAAAAAGACGGGCGTCCACGCGTGCAAACAACAACAGCGACCAACGAGTCCACTTTGATTACTTGGACAATATCCTGGCGCGGCGAGCCTGGCGGGCCTGGGACGGCCTGGGCCCCGGGGGAGTGAGCGGAGCCGCATTTACATCGGCAGGTCGGACGAGGCTGTCTCCCTCGCACTCGCAGGGAGTCCCGTGTGGGTGCGAGAGAGACAGAGCGACTGCTGGGCCGGACACAGGCAGGCGCCCCGTCGAGCGGCCCTTTAACACGTAAAATTACTCCACCGTAACGACTGGACCGTCCAGTGTAGTAGTCGGTGCAGTGCCACTGGCAGGCCAGCAATTATTTCACAGTGTTGTGGGCCGAGCGGCCAGGAGGTGTCCTACAGTGTCCTGGCGGTCCGGGTTGTTGCTGGTGCCCTTGGTGGGCTGCTCCTGGGAGCTGCGGTCGCTAAGTCGCCCATTGCCCGCCTGCACACTGTGGACTTCTGCCTCTCTCGCACGCACGGGGAGCGCAGTAGGGGTGCGAGAGAGACAGAGCCGTCCAACCGGCCGACCGCCCTCGGCCCTGGGGTTGCCGCGGCACTGCCGCCTCCCAGCAACTCACTCACGCTCCCCTCGACCGCCTCGGTGGCGGCGGTCTCCGTAAAATACGTTTCAATAAACAAAAGTCCGGCAAAATCAAAAACGTGAGGAAAACAATGAAATTGTGGTTGCTGAAAGAAGCGCTAGCTTGACACACCACTTGATAACGGGCAAGAGTCTCTGTAATCTCAACAACAAAATAAAAGCGAAAAAAAAAAATAAAACGAAGAAGTAGTATTTGAACCCGGGACCTCAGCGTGACTGGGCCAGCGAATTGGCGCGCCCTTCCCTCCTGTCCCTTCACTCTCCGGGCAATCAGGGCGAGGTAAGAAATGAGGGTCACGAAGTCAGGGGGACCCTCGGTCCTCGCTGCGGCCGTGCTGGCCGTGCCGGCGGTGGGCGGGGAAACATCGTAAACGCTCGGGCATTCGACTCCAGGGCTCCAGGGGGCGGCCGGGGCAGCGCCAAGGGAATGGAACGCGCTGACTGGACTCGCCTGGAAAACGTGACGAGCCCTTCTTTCATTTTCTGAATTTCTCATCTCGCCGCTCAAGTGTCACGTGACTAACGATCATGCCGGGCGGGACTCCGGAATGGAGACTAGGTGGTGCAGGCAAGGCGACCCTGACCGGCCCGCCGGCCCTGCCCGATGAAGGTCTCTGCCGACCGCCGCCACCACCGCCACGCCACGCCCCGCGTGATAAAAAAGGCCGCCCACTCTGGCGGGCGATAAGCACGCACTAAATGAATTACCGGAAACTGAATCAGAGGAAGGGGAGGCAATCTGTCTTTACGTCGGAAAGAATTCCAATATCCTGCGAGCCGCTGCCAGCGCGGCCAGAGAGAGAGGAGAGAGAGAGAGAGAGAGAGAGAGAGAGAGAGAGAGAGAGAGAGAGAGAGAGAGAGAGAGAGAGAGAGAGAGAGAGAGAGAGAGAGAGAGAAGGAAAAAAGGAGGAGAGTGGCGCTGATGAGGGTGAGCACACAAGGCGTCGGTGGACAGCGATTACTTCCCGACCGGACGGACGCGGGGCGGGGAGGGGGTAGGAGGAGGCCGTGTAGGGCGAGAGACACAACAGGAACTCGGTGGCGAAATATGTGTCTCCTCCGGCAGCGCGTTCAGCCAGCCTCCGTCGGATGGCTTGCCTACCCACGAGGCGGCACTGCCGACCAGCACACTCTCCAGCACATGCAGACTCCAGCCCAGCAGACTGATTCTGCGAGTCACTTCCATCACTCTGTCTCTCTCGCACCTACACGGCACGCCCCATGAGTGCGAGAGAGACGGAGCGACGAAAAATGAGAGTGCGCTGCCGTCTTCCTCCAGCGCTTGGCAGTGTATGACACCAGTGCTGGCCACTGGCCGCTCCTCCCTTAGATTAATGGAGCCGCTCTCGGCCTGTCTGTACACTCCACGACTCCAGGCGTGCGGCGGCGGCGTGCGAAGTGGCGAGCGGTCCGCACGCCGCCGTCGGCCGCCCTCGCAGACATACCGTGTCTCGTCCCTTTTCCTCCCTTTTTCCGGAAGACAAATAAATTGGGGCGCTCGGCCCCGCCTCGCCCCGCCTCGCCCCGCTCGGCCGCGACGGCCGACACGTTGCAAACTGTAATTTATGATCCGGAAGCGTTTATTCAAGCCGTCCGGGGAGATTTTAATATGTGGGCCCGGCCGCCGTCTGACGGTCTCTGACCACCGCCTGCCAGATTCATCTGGGTCAGTGAGGGGAGCGAACGCCCAGGCAGACGGTCTAGGGGGCGGTGACGGACGGGGTCGGAGACCCGGCGACACGAGACAGGTGTGCCGTGTGCTTTGCACGTCGACACAAAATGGTGAGAATGGTAAATGGAAAAAGCTGCTTTTTGTGATGAGCAGTGTCCAGAGACCATTTCTTTAAAACATTTTTTTAAAATTTGAATAAAACACCAAGAAAAAAGGTGAGACATGTTTTAAGTGTTGCCTGGAAGGAAGGGGAAATAACTTAGCCAAATTTGTACACCAAAATTCGTCAAGCGTTTAAAATTCATTGAAATTTATCAAAATTCATCGAAATTCTTCTCAAAATTCAGTTGCCTTTTTGTCCGTTATTCATCGAAATTCGACTGAAATTCTTTGGATGTACACAGAAATTCACAGTGGAAGACTAGGCCGATGTGACGCGTCACCGCCTTCCCGAAACGAGCGGACCCGAACGAGTTGCTTCTGCTAATCGCTCGGGCTTTGGTCTGAAAGACGCGGCTCGTTCGGTACCTCCCAGGCAGGGAAGCGAGGCAGAGGGGCCCTTGGAGGGGCCGGCGATACCGAAGCCCACGCATTAGTCTCCGAGTGAGTCTCCCCTCCCCACCCTTCGTGAGCCACCTGAATAATTGCCAGATCGTGTCAAGAGGAGTCTGGAGGAGTTTGCTCAGGCTTGGATCAGCACTGTCGGCACAGAGTGCCGCTGCCGTGAAATAACATGTCGGCGGGGCGGGGCGGGGTGGGGCGGTGCGGGGCACCTTTCTAATGCCCCCGTGTTATTGTTGTGGTTTGTCACTCATGATGGAGGCCTTCCTCCAGGAGTACCTCAGCGCGGTAAACGAGGGCCGGGCAAAACACACACACACACACACACACACACACACACACACACACACACACACACACAAGAGCGCACGGAAGAAAAAATAAAATAAAGAAAAACGAGGAAGAATTATTGCTTTGATGGGAGGATAGCGCGGTGCGGCGTTCTAAAGCTGAGGAAACGGGGATTTGTGAATCATGAAGTGGAAAGGGCGGTGGGGGTGTAATTCGCCTCGCAGTGACCCCGGCACGCCCCGCGCGGCCACGCGGCCCCACGCGGCCCACGCCCCGTCCAGTGAAGAAGTACAAAAGGCGTCGCAGTGGCGGCCGAAGAGAGAGAGAAAAAAAGAAGGGTGCGCGATTTTTAGTATCCTGTCAGGTGGCGCCAACACAGGATGTGCGCGTCGTTCCAGACAACCCCCTGCCGCCCGCCAGCGCCGCCAGCGCGCGCTTATTCCATTCTTCACATAGATTTCCCCCCTCGTCGAGTTTCCGCGGGGTCCGATTCCTTTCTACAAAATCGCCGAGTGGAAGTCACCTCACCAAATTGGAACGAAAAAAAAAATATCAAGCACAAAAACCGAAGCAAAAACAAAACAACAAGAGTACAAAATGCGATCATCGTGGAATCTGTCCAAATTGGCTCTGCTGCACAATGAGTCTCCCACCTCGCCGGCAGGGGCGTCGCGCCAACATCTTCGACGATTACAGCGTGTTTGCGTTGGCACGCCTGTGTCTACACCTTTCACCTGGCCTTTCCTTTGTTTGCCCACGACGCCACGCGCGGTTGGCACCCCTGATGAAAAAGGGTTGCGCCGTGCCTCGCGACGCGTGCCGAGACTTTGCCGGCGGTGATGTGTTCAGGTGTACAAAAGTCGCAAAATCGGTAAAATTTCTCCAGAGTGGCTGTTGCTGAACATCATCCGGGTCCTTTATCAAAAATGGAGGAGGCGGGCTTTCGTTTCCTCTCTCTGTCTCTGAGCTATTTCGGCGAGGGACAACCTGTCTTCCTCGTCCGTGTTGACAGCAGGCCGCTTCTTTTCCTCCCCTCGTGTGTATCCAAGCTGTTTGCGGCAATAGTTGGCCGGGCCACCTAACCCCTTTGATCTGGCACAACTATTTGCCGAGCGCCGCAGACTTTCATCTTTTTCGCCAAACAGAAAAAAAAGAAAAGCGGGAAAACGTGCCGCCATTCTCTGCGCGAATTTCTTTGACTCCGTGTCCCTGGGGGTGGTCTAGGCGCCCGCTGTACCAGCCTCGGCCCCGCCGCTGCTTCTCCGGCAAAAATTGTAAACAGAACCACGATCAGGGTGTCCATAATTGATCAGTTCAAGTCGGATTTATGTGCTCCGTGGATCCGGCCTGACGGGCCGGCCTGGGTCGTCGCGAGTGTGTGTGTGTGCGTGTTTGTGTGTGTGTACACAATTGGCACGGGCACATGGCAGGTGCGGCGCCTGCTCCACTGTAAGTACGGTTTGGACAGGGAACAGCCGGGCTGCAGATTAGGGATGAAAGCGAGACGGCGGGCGGTCCGAGTGACCACGTGACCACCACGCCTCCCTGGACCCGTCAGCGCGGCTCACCGTCCCGTCGGCCACCTCGCCGAACGGCAGCCAAGGACCGCCAAGGACGCCGTCGTAAAACCGGTTTGCCGACCTAACGGCACAATGGGTTGTTGCCTCGGTAATTAGGTAAGTGTGTGTGTGTGTGTGTGTGTGTGATAGTGTTTGTCGGCGCCTCATGTGGCCGCGGACAGCCCGTGACGAGAAACAAGACCGATATGATGGCGAAGATGATGGCCTTAATTAACTCGAATTTCCAGCGCCCAGGGCAGCCCGGCCCGGCCCAGGGCCAGCAGGGGCCGCAGCGGAAACTAGTTTCACAAGTGAATTTGAGCGCGAATATTCGAATCGGGATCGGGGGCGGCGCGGGGGCGGCTATCGCGTTAGGCGACCTTTGATGTAGTCGGGCCGCGCTAATAACGGGACCCCCCGCGCAGCGTAGGGTGACCAGTTGGTGTGTGGAATGATATTCGTCCGGGAGGTGTGGTTGGCTGACGATGAAGCGGCAATATCCACGCCCAGAGGTGACGCGTCCCGAGACTGGGTCAGGCCACGGCTGCCGTCGCCCGGCCGTCGCCCGGCACCCCGGTGCCCTGGTCAGTCATTACTAGGAGTGGAGGGGCGGCGAGGCGAGGCCCGCCCTTGCTCCAGGCGGAGCGCGTCAAGACACGGAGATTTTAATTGCCGACTGCCCTTCTGTCTGTCTGTCCGTCTGTCTGTCTGTCCGGGTGGCTTAGAGGTGCGGTTAGGCCATTCGGCCCAAGGGATGACATGCAAAGTGCAGGCCGGGAGGGGGCTGCAGTGTCCAGCCTCCCCCTCCCCTCCCGGTCTAATTCATTCATGGCCTCCCATTCGCCGGCTTCGCCGGCATTGCGCGTGGCTGTAAAGCGAGTGCACCCACACCGCGCGGGACAGGGACCGAAGGAGGGCCCCGCTGGAGGGCCGTCTGTCTAGTGTGCCGGCCGTAGATACGTCCTGTCAAAACTCCGTCGCGGCACCGTCAACACTGGGCGCCCCGTTTTGGCGTAATGGCGGCCGAATTTGCATGATTGCCGCTAAGACAGCAGGCCGGCCGAACCGTGGCGGGGCATGTGCACCCTCGAGCTGGTCCCCGTCCTCGCCGTCCTCGCCCCCGTGCTCCAGGCCGACTTCGGCGCCGCACCCTCCGTGGCCTCGGGGCGCGGCCGACCCTCGGCGACGTCAACAATCTATCAGGTCGCCGCCGTGCGCGGCCACGCCAGGCCACGCCGCCCGCGGCGGTCCGCCGTCACCAGCCACCCGATTCAAAAAGTGGCGCGCAAAGTGATTGGCAGTGTTACCACAACCGCGCGCCAATCATTCCTTGATTTCGCGCAGCGTCCCGTCTCTCTCGGCGCAGTGGGACGGCCCGCGAGAGCGAGAGAGGCGGAAGCACTTTCGGCCGGGATGAATGAGAAACCCGACTCACGGCGGCTTCAATTAAACGGCGCTCAAGACGAGCGAGCGAGGCGAGGCAGCGTGCGTGTTTGGTGCGGGAATGCGCTGTATCAGGCGGCAGCAGACGACAGAGCAGACGACGTAATCAATTACAGTGGCGTGCCTCGCAGGGGCGGGACGGGCGCTGTTTGAGGGAGGCCGAGAGCGACCTGTCTCTGCCGTGTGATAAGCCATGGGCCCCGGGGCCTGCGTCGGGACCATGTCGGGCCCCGCACAGGCGCACATATTGGCAACCAGGCTTCGCTTTGGCGACAACGCACTGGCGTGGCCGCGGTTGTCGAAATTAAGCAAGTTTGTGAGACAGGTGGTCTCAAAATAGCCGTGGTTAAGGCGTTTTCTTGGCGTGGCATGAAACAGAGTGGTCGGTCCCAGGACCTTTGATATGAGACGCGGTGGTCACCCAAACGCAACAATATTATGGGATATTTGCAGCTTTTTCGACAACTTGTCGGTTCATATGTGGGTAGAATCGCCACCAATGGTACACTCCCGGAGCGGGCCCAGCGCGCTGCGTGTGTCGAACTCCAACTCCGGCGTCTCGTGGAGGGAGGGCGCCTGTCAGCGCCACTAAGACGAGCGGCCAAGATTTACCGAGGGCCAAAGGCCACGCTGGCGCCACGCAGTGCCACGCAGGGCCACGCAGGGCTTGTTGCTGGGGAAGGGGACTGGGACTGTCTCCGGCTGAGCTGACTGACTAACTCTCTGACTGACTGCCTGATTCCGTCCAGGCGACCTCTTACTCCTCGCTCCCACGCCCCTTCACGCTACAGCCTCTCTCTCACACACACGACTTGCTCTTTTGGCAGAATCTCCGACTAGAAAGGGGTGTCGCTCTGTGTGTGTGCCACACATACGACGTATCTCTCATTAAGGGCTGGCTGTGGCGGAGGAGACACGTGATATATCAGCGAGCGCGTCCTCCCTCTCTCTCCCTCTCACGCGCGCGTCGCGTCCCCTTTCACCCTTCGCCACCGCCATCGCCGAATACGCGCCGAACCGCGCGCCGGTTGGCAACTACATTTGTCAATGTTGAGTGAGCCGACGACCGCCATCTATCGCCACAAAGTTTGAGCGCGCGCCGCACTACAACAAGACCGTGGTGACGGTGTCGCTCGAGCCGCGTCGGCCGTCCTCGCGTCGTCCGGGAGGTTCGCGTTCCGACCAGGACCCTCCGTTCAAAGGTAGGCCTCTGTGTGCAAGCGTGCTCTTTTTGTGCCGTCCGAAAAAAAAGAAGGCAAAACGAAACTGTTATTCGCTGGCCAGCCCGACCCGTATTTGTTTGCACAGCTGACCCGGTGTCTTGAATACAGGCCGGCTGTTTGCTGCTGCGGCCAATTGGCAAGGACACCACCTGCAAAAAAAAAAAAAAAAAAAAAAAAATCCGTCATGGCAATAATAAGCCGTCGTAGACAAATATAAAACGCTGTCCAGCAGCTGCCCGTAAACAAAAATGCAAGCGCTTTGTTTCAAAGCCCTCGCTGGTGCCGGTGCTCCGAATAACGCATGCATGGATTGCGTTTTCGTTCCAGTCGATCAAAATAGGAACCGGCCGATGTTGAGCAGCTCGCGGGCTGCAGCAACGCACCGTCCAAATTTAAAATGACGTGCGTAATTGCTCACACACACACACTCACTCACACCTTGAGACATTATGAATATGCGTGCGTATAATAAGGGACGGACACGGCACGCGTGAAATCGCCCGGGCAGACCGAACTTGTGTACTAGTGTTGGGGGTTGCTTCAACCCTTTGGAACCAGCTCGCTTCCTGGACGAGTCTTTCTCTCTCCCCCGTGTCGGATTCGCCACGGCGCCCGAAGTGCGACTTGTAATGGGAGCGGCACGCGCGGCCCAGGTAGACGTCGACAATGTTGCCCCGGACAAATCGATTTCTCGACTTCTCACCGTGGCTCTAAAGTGGTGGTCGTGGGATCGGGTTTTTCCAGCCGAAAAGGGTTGCGGCTGGCCGTTGGTGCGTCTCCATTGTCTCGGCCTGGTCGTTATTTGGCGTCGACAAAACGTACAGTACGTACACCCCTTTCAAAAATTTCAAAAACTTTCCCATTTTTTTAAATTTTGTGATACTTGTTTGATACGTTGGCCATCAGGCGGAGCCCAAAACCAACTGCTTTGCATGCGTGCTAATCATTCAATCAAACGGGCGGCCGCGACTGCCAACCTTCACACCGAAAAACACCCGGGGCGTCGCCCAAGGCGGCGCCCGGCGCGCTGCTTCACACACGTATTGCGCGAACCCCTTCTGTTTTTTCCCGCCGACGGTCCACCCCCTCCATGTTTGTCGCGTTTGGCAGTGTAGGAAGTACACACGCCGGCGCGCACGTGGCGCGGGGTCATCACCGCCGCGCTGGACGCGAGGCTGAGCGCGCGTGTAATGTCGAGTGATTGACATGTCTCATTTCCGGCATTTTTTAATTCCGCGAGGCCAAACAGAAATAGTGAAAGGGAACGGCCGCGAGCGACCTTCGCGTCGACCAAACGGCCAACTTTTTATTCGTTTTGTTTTTAAAACCCTGGGTCACAATACACTCCCGCCGATATGGCTCTGTTCACTCTCCAGTCGTCTTTTTCCCGCCCTTTTTTTCCCGCCTTTTTTTCCCGATCGGCACTTGACAGCGAGGCGCGCCTCATTTGCGGAAAAGGAATTTGATGGACAATTAGCAGGATTATCCGAGGCGCCGTATTTACATTGGCAGCAGATGACACCGCCAGTCGCCCGGTCGGCGGCCCGGTCGTCCCGGTCGGCGGGGCGCTCAATTTCACGCCGTAGTTCGCGCGATGGCCGCCGCGAGGGCGCCACGTCCGCTAATCCGGATTCGCACATACCATTCTATTGCATTAAACAAGAGGCAATTCTTTCCTCTCTTTTCACTCCGCGCACACGCCCTCCCCCCTTTCTCTTTTTTTTTTTCATTCTGCCACGCCCTTTTTGTCCCCGTTTGTTGGTACTCACGTGAAATGAAATTATTCGGAGCCGATGCACGCGTCACACCCGGCAGGCCGGGCCGCCTCTCCCAATCAGGCGAAAGGGAGAGTGTTAAAGGGTTGCCGATTAGAATCACCATTTCGCGAGAGGCCGAGTGGCTGGGGTGATCAAGCGTCGTGCAACGGGTGGGCGTTGGCTGCGTCCGCGCAGCTTCAGCCGCCCGAACCTAACCTCACTTTCTCGTTTCAAAGTGCGTCTCATTAAGACGAAAAAAAAACGAGTCGCATGTGGGCTCCCCTGCCGGACTCAACACGTGCTTACAGTGTAACCGCTAGGCATTATCGGCACTCATCGCCCGGCCCACATGAGGCCACACACCTCCACATGCGGCCCCATCGCCGCAGCGATGCAAAAATCCACCCGCAAACTGCCAGCAGCTCATGATGACCATGCTAGGCCATAACAAACCACCTCCAGTCCCGCGGCCGCCCGGCTTAATCACGATATATTACCTCCCACTCCAGTATTGGCAATTTATTCTCGCAAAATAATTCAGCGTCCGCGGCGCGAAGGCGAAAAGTGGTGGTGACAAGCAGCGAGTCGCTGTCATTGCCCTCCGGGGACTCCGGCTGGACTCGCTTTCGTCGCCCTGTCTCCCTCGTACCAATACGGGACGCGGGTAAGTGCGAGGGAGGCAGAGCGGCGAACGGGGGCCCACTGGACTGCGGCTGGAGGCGGCCGCGCGCTCCAGCGATGTCTTGCGGACACAAATCATGGCCTCGGCCGGCCAGTAAATCAGCCGCCTCTATATCAGCTTCGGCCAATAGTGCACTGCATTTCCATGCAGGCGGCGCCCTTGCGGTGCAGTGGTTCCAAACGGGGCACTCTGTCTCTCTCGCACCCCCGCGGGGCGGGCCGTGGGTGCGAGAGAGACAGAGACCGGCCTGGCGCCGCGGCCACGGTGGGCAACTAATCACTTCCTCTCGCACATAATTAGCGGAAATATTGGCGGGCTCTGTCCGCCGCTCCGCGGCCCCGCGTGGCGTCTCTCTCGCACGCCGCCGCCCGGATGCGGTGCGCTCCACCCACGCCGCACGCGCCCCGAAACTATCGCATCGTGCAGCGGGGCGGTCATCGCGCCAAACTTCATCAAAATGCATCGATAGTTTGCGCTGCAGATGAAAATGCAAATTTAAAGCCATTGTGAAACTATCGAGTGCAGGGTGTGGATTATGCGCGCTGTCTCTGTCCCTCTCCGTCTCACCGACTGCACGCGGAAACCGGTGCAGTGGCTCTGAAAATCCGGCAATCCGCGGTTATTGCTCTCGATCCGGTCACATAAATCTGGTCGGTGAGCTCCGGGAGTCAGCGGGGAGCTGCACGCGGGGGGCTATGGGGCGCGTGGGGCCCCCGGAACGCCTGCGAGGTAGGCAGTACCGCCGTGCAGCCGTGCGCTCGAGAGGCATACCCCGCGTTCGTAAGGCGCTGGCCCAGCGGCGATACCCCACGCCGGGCGCCGGTAGTACCCGCCGCGCTGCGGCGATACCCCACGCAGAACGCTGGTAGCACCCGCCGGGCAGCGGCGATACTCCACTCGTCATGGGTGCGTCAAGGGCTCGGCGTCCTGCTGTACCCCACGCTGCAGGGACACTGGGACACACTTTCTACGCTGTAAGTGACTCGCGCGCGGGGTATCGCCGAGTCCGTGGACACGCTCCTCGCCCCTCCCGACCCCCTCACGGTCTCCGTTGGGGCGCGAGGGGCGTCACAGATGCAGCGAAGGTGTGTCCGCGCGGCCGATTGCGCGCAATAAACAATTCATCGGGAATTAGGGACCTTAAGCTACAAATCACGTTGGCGGAATGTTGGCGCATTATCGCCGCAATGGCCTGCAGGGCGAGCAGCACGGCAGTGTGCGAGAGGGACAGGGCAGACGGAGTGGGGCCGCATCGCGTGCGCTATCGCCGGCATCCTGTTGTTTGACGAGTGGAAGTAATGAATCGGCGGCCGGCGCGCCAAAAACGGCCAAAGTGGTCACAAACGGTCGAATTTGGGGTGCTTCGGGGCTGATGGATGGACCGGACGCGGGGCGGGGCGCCCCGGCCGCACGGCTTTGAGAGGATGGACATCGCCCACTGCACCGGCCGATGCACTTTTTGTTGCCGATGAGCCGAAATGGCGAAATGGGCAGGTGCACATCAAACCACATGCAACACGCCAACTTGTAGAAAAAAATAAAATGTTGGAGCACAGTCACGCTGGACAAGGGTGAAATGCGCCTGGGGGTCACTCTCAATGTTGCGATCAGGAAACAAAAAAACAAAACAAGAAAACCGATAAATCTGTGCCGCTTACAGCGGAGACCCATTCATCAGCGAGTTTGACCGAGGAAAAAATGTGGCAAACTTTCAATCGAGTATAAAAAGTGGAAATCCAGGGCGATTAATCCGATATTTGGAATCAGGCCATAAAGGGCACCTGATGCGGATTAGTAGTGGTGGGGGAGGCTAGTGAAAGGGGTGCGAGCGAAGGGAGGTTATTGGACAGCGGGACAAGCTGATACCCGACCAGAAATAGATTATCTCTTCAAGAAGAAAAAAATCTTGACTTTCAAGTACCGAAAAATTACCTGAAAATTCGAAACAAAAATCGGCGTTTTGTTGCAACGTACTTGAGAGAAAAAAAACAAACGAAATCCGTGCACTTATGACTGCTGGCCGGGCACTGCAGGGTGGCGCTGCAGTGATGGATTATGTTGCACATGCGGTCACATGTCGGCCGGGCGGGGTGGCCAGTCCGGGCCAGGGCAAACCGATGCACCACAAATGATGATTGTTCCACTCCGCGCGGCTGTTGCGGGGGCGGAGCGCAGACAGACAGCAAGGATTGTGAGCAGGGGGCTCCCGCCAATCAAACCAGCGTCGGAATTAAATTTGTGACAGAGCGTGATTGAACTGCGTCGGTTAAAATGATGTCCCCGCGCGTCGTGTGTGCTTGTGTGTGTGTGTGTGTGTGTACGTCGATCATGTCGCATACCGGCCACGTGCCGTGCTTGTACATCGTGTTGTCCGCGTCAATGTGACATGCCGCGTCAAAAAAGTGAAAAATGGGTCACGGTGCGGAAAGAGCGATCATTTGGTGCACAGAGGAGGGAGGATCGTCTGCCGAACCCTTTCGCACACTATCATCAAGCAGGCCAGTCCATTCTTTAAAAAAAGATCATCTTTTTCTTGCCTTCTTCTTGCCCCAGCGAGTGTCTGTATGGACCCCGGAAGTGACGTCATTGGTACGAAACAAGAAAAATAACCATTCTGGATAAAATTGATTATTTTTGCCAGTGTCCTTCCTCTGATTGTCAACCCCTGCATGCCTGCGCGCGCACCGGGGACGCACAGGACAGACGCCAGCCCCGAGGCGCGGCGCGTCGCGCTGTGGGTTTTGAAGAGCGTTTAGCCACGGCTTCATTGACTTCACGGCCGTCTTATCAAAGTGTGCTCAGGCCAGGATTTATGTCCTGGAGGGCCCGGAGGGGAGGGCCGCCGGGCCGCGCCACTGGGCCACGCAGGACGACCCCCTCGCACTGCCGCCCGCCCCGCCGCAGCAGTGCTGCCCAGCCTGCCCATTGTCCAATCAGCTCCCTGTGTGCCTCACAGTGAGCCTCACTGCGTGCCAAACGTGCAACGTTGCTGTGTCCCACTTCCTCTGTTCCGAACGCCAGCTGACGGACGCTCTGAAGGCGCGAGCTGTAGGTATGGGTGGCCCTTACTACTGACGCGTCTGCCCGGGACCAACCATGGGCTACCCTTACTACTGACGCGTCTGCCCGGGACCATGGGCTACCCTCACTACTGCCCGGGACCATAAGCTACCCTTACTACTGACTCGGGTGCCCGGGACCATTGGCTACCCTCACCATTGGCGCATCTGCCCGACCGCGCCTTCCACCCCCTAGCCCTAGACTGACCCTCACGGACGACCCCCGCCGATAAAACACTAAACAGCCCCTCCAAACACGACCATTCAAAAGCGTGAACAAGTGGCTAGCCACAACAGCACTTCCATTTCCATCGACTTTTCATCGCGTTGTCCGCGATTTGTTGTGGTTTGAGGGCCTGCCTGGCGCTTGGCAGCTTGGCGCACGTGGTCCGTGGGCATCGTGGCGAATCCAGCTGCCGCAGAAAAGGGTGAGCAGAGCGCACTGCCTTCAGAAAAAAGAGAGAAAAAACTTTATCTCTTGTTTGTATCTTTATTTTTGTTTCAAGGGTTGTCGGACGATTAACATCCACTAATTACTACTATTATTCTGCATTTCTTTCCCGAGCGGAGAGTGTTTTGTAAACTTTTGGCCTGATTTAATCTCTCTCTACCCCTTTCCCGCGTGACGCCGTTTCCGAGCGTCGCCGCTCTGTTCCGCTCGTTAACACGATCGACAAAGCGCGCCACGTTAAAAATGTTGCAAACGGCGGTCGAACTGCAACCGGAACCAGCGGGGACCAGCGGCGGAGGGGTCCGGGACAGAACGCGCAGGTGTGAAAGTGCGAAAACCGAGACGCGCGCTTCGCGGTGGAAAACTTGTAAAACGAGAATCTGTTTGACGGTGGCCGAGGAGGGGGCTGGAAGCGAAAAAGGGTTGTCATTATGTTTTGAGAGCGGCGACCGCCGGCGCGCCGCGACGACATAAAGGACGCCGTCAATGACAACTGTGTCTGGCGCGGCGCTGCAGTTGTTGGCAGAACTGCAACCTTTACCGGACGGAAGCGCTGCTTTTTAGGTGCCGGCCAGGGCCAAACAGCTTTTAATGCGACTGTGAGTGTGTGTGTGTGTGTACGTGCGGGCGCTGCAACATTTTTATGTCACCTCGCGTGGTGGCATTTCGCGTTTTTATCACTTTATTGCCCCATCTTCTTCGGCCTATGCGGCTGACCTTATAGGGACCGGCGATGCTATGAGCGAGCCATATTGGCGCGTTAAATCGGAGGGACTCTATTACGCGAGCCAGCTGGGGCAGTCCAGAAGAGCACCCTGAAAAAATGCAGCGCCCGAGACTCGAACCGGGGGACTGGAGTGGTCCAAGGCAGCGTCATGCCTCCAGTCTTATTCCGAAGGCCTCGGATCCGAAATCCGGCTCCAGATAGGGCCCGCAGCGCAGGGCCAGGCAGGGCATTGCATCCAAGGCGTCGCCAAGCGGGACCGTCAAAATCCAGCCGAGCCGAATGCCATGAGGTTGATAGGACGAGGGGATGCTAGGGCTGCTGGTCCAACTTATCGAGAAATCGTCATTACATCTCTCTCCCTCCCTTCTTCTCCCTTCCTCCCTTTTTTATTCTATTTTATTTTGCCTACTGCACGTGGGCCACACCGGCGTTATCATACAAATTGGGCTTAATAAGTGGGTACACTCCCCATTGTGCAAGATTGAAATGGTATCGAAATCTCCCCCCGCGCTGCTCCACCCTGCCACGCCCGCCGGCTGAAGGATCCACACATTCCAGCGCGACTGATTGAAAGCGACCCGCTGTCGGGGCCTAGCCTCCAGCGCCTCCAGCGGGGACCCGCCCGGGGGTGCGCCTCTGGAGAAAACGCCTGCAACGCGTCACTCTCATCGACTCCATCGCATGCAAAGCAGATGGCGCTGTCCGAAAAATTAATTCAATCGGCCAAATTGAAACAGGGAAAAAATGGTGGCCGCACCAGAATGTGGGTCGGGCGCAGCCTGCCTGGCCGCGCCTGAGCAGTTTGCATGGGAATCGGTGCGACGATGGGCAGAGCCGGTGTGGGGACTTGCCGTGGATTAGAGCGTGTGCAGATGTGGACGCGATTTGGAAGGGCTGTTCAGCAAGGGAAGGGTTGTCTACCCCAGCCCTCCTCACATGATTTTTAACAACAAAGTCGTCGCATAGATAGGCCTCGTGCGTGGTGATGGCCCACCGACCGGTATCTGCCCCGCCCTATCTTGACTTCTTCCCGTCATTTTCTCGCCTATTTTCGTTCCCCCGGCTCGGCGGGCTCGGCCGGCTCGGCACGCGCTGCTGTCCTTTCGTTCCGGCAAGCTCCGCAAAGCGCCAATTTATACGCAAACGACCACCTCGCCCTGGCCGTCCTCTCCCGATACACAAACATATGAAGTCGCTCGTAAAACCATCGGACATGTTGACGTTTCGGACGCGTTTTGGTGACGCGCAGCTGCGCGCATAGAGACGCGTCGCGTTCACGGCGACTGGTGCCGTCTCCCTCGCTCTGCAGGGCGGCGGTGCGCGCGCGAGGGAGACGGGGAGGAGGCCAGGAAGCGGCCGCTGTCCGCGAGGATCATCGGCAATCAATGCACTTCACGGCAGGGGCGCTCATTACATTACGGCCAGCATCTGTCTGTCTGTCCGCCCCACGCCGCACCGCCGGCAACGCCATTCGACACGTTCGGCCGCCGCCGATACCCCGCGCACCGTTGGAACAAGCAGGCGATACCCCACGCACCATTGGAACAAGCAGGCGATACCCCGCGCGCCGCTGGAACAGGCTGGCGATACCCCGCGCGCGAGTGCGCTCCAACGCCAGCCTTGCGAGGGGTCTCTCGAGCGCGGGGTACCGCCCGGCCGAACATAACCTCCACGTTCGCTGAAACGGCGGCGCCAACGCGTCCGTACTCCACCGCGCGGCACTTGACGGCGTGCTCGCGAGCACTCCAGGCTCCGCAAACAGTCGGCTGTTTGGAATAAAGGTGTCACCCTCCGGGACGTTTAACCCCCCAAATTATGGAGGTCGCGGCCTTTTAATTATCGGCCAGACCGGGAAGTGCGAGAGAGACGGTGTGTGTGAGGCATTATTTGCAGCCACCTTGATACGTGTTGTGGTAGGGGATCCCCCTTCCGCGCGCCATTGTGATCGCCCCTCGCGGCGGCCGACCAGGACCAGGCCGGCCGACCCTACCCGGCCGAAACAGTTGCATTGTTGTTTTTCTTGTTGTTTGTCCACAATTGTTCACCCAGTTGTTGCATGTCACTACTATTCCCTGGAATATTGCAACGTGTCTGTAACATCGCACTCTTGAAAAACCATCGCCATGCGTTTAGATCGCCAAGGAGGACGGGCTGATGGTTAATATGTTCATCGTCTTGCGTTCAATTCCCTGTTGGTTCGAGAGCAGCGCGCGAAATTTAGTTTCCAGTTGCAATTATTGCAGTTTAATTCGAAATGATTCGACTCTGGTGCGGCCCTGGCTGCCGCGCAGGGCTGGGCGGGGGTTGGTGGGTAATGGGGTGGGGACTTGAATAAGGGGTGTCATAATAATGGCGATTCATCGTCTATGATTCACGGCCCCGGGTTCGAATCCCCGAAATTAAAAACATTTCGCGACAGTTTTCCCGACACATATTTTCAGCGGTGTGAAGAGTGTTTTGCGGCATGATGGGACACGGTGTAAGTACAGGGGCTTTGGCAGGCCGCGTGGATACTTGACTAATACCAACTTAGACATTTTGAGCCGCGCGTCGTGGCGCTTCGAGATGACGCGCCCATTTGACGTAATCTCTCGGTGGCGGCACTGCACTGCATGACAGCCGCGCCCTCTCAACGAGTTAAACAGCTCGACGCTCAAAACTTTCCCGCTAATCAACAGGAAGGCGGTGCCTTGCGGCGCGTTGACGACAAACTGTAAAGTCGCGCAACTTACAGCCGCGCGGTGCGGGGGGCTGCGGGCTGCGTCCGCGGGGCCATTGTTCCTCGCGATGCTTGGCATGCTGTTGGGGTTAGGGAGGACTGCCGGTCTTCGAACGCGTCCCGCCGCAGACATTGGGCGCAGGCAGAGGCGGCAGCACGGCCTACGGAAGCGCACTTCACTTGTCAGCCGGCGGACTCCGAACAGTCGCTCTGTCTCTCTCCCCCTCACGTGGCAACCCCTAGGGGTGCGAGAGAGACAGAGCGCTGCCGTTCGAAATCGGCCTGGTGCAGGCCCGGCCGGCCCGGCTGGGGGTAATAAGGGAGGGGGAGGATTTGTCGCCAGAGACGTGGAGGATTGTTTGGGAGGGGAAAAGAAGCTGAGAGCAGAGAGAGACAGAGAGAGGGGCGGCGCTTCGGTATCGGGGCGCTAAGCGCGCCAAGGCGAGAGATGAGATTATCTGAGAGATGCGGCGCTGGGACCATCAGCATCCCACGCTCCAGTGCCGACCAACGACCTGCCCGGAAGCCAGCCGCGCTCCGGGTGTAAAATGGCGGCACACACACACATCCACAAAGCTAGAGACACGAAATGGAATTAAAAGTTGCTGATCGCGGTTTCGGATCAAAGTTGGTGCGTGGGGTGTCGTAAGTGACACAGCAGCCGCGCCGCGTCCCCGGAGAGTCCCGTGGAGGTCGATCCACCGTCGATCCCGGAGTCGCGGCGACGCGAAGGCGCGTTTTTGAGCGGCGCATTCGTAGCGATTTACAGTCGCGGCGCGCAAACTTGCGCTGCGCCACGGGTGACTTGATCCACCAATTAGGGGCCGCACTTACGCGTGGCGAGTCGTCGCCAACAACAACAACAACCACCGCAGCGGCGGCAGCGAAAACAACAACTTGGGGGCGGCGGCGGGCTGCGGCGGTCGGGCGAGCTCCCTCCGAAGTGGCGTCACACGTCATAAGAGACAACGCTCGCACTCCGTTTCACACCGCTTTGCAGCCGGCACGTGAGATCCACGGGAAGGACACAAATAATCCTCCCCGCCCTGCTCCTCCTCCTCCTCCTTCTTCTTCTCCTTCTAGCTGCCATGTTTACCGGCAACATTTTAAAGCGCGCGCCACCCCCCGCGCCGCGGTGGGAAAACGTCGCGGTGTCCTGCGTGCACACTTGAAATGGCGCTCGCAGCGTGGCGGCGTGGCGTGGCGCGGCGTGCCGTGGCGCCCCCCGGTGCACGCGTCAGCGTGACCAGCATGGAGGCGTCGTGTGAACTTATTGGTCTTATCTCGAAAGCCCATTGCATTGTCGTCAAAAAGGTGCCAGTCAAGTGTTTCGTACAGTCATCACAAAAAAAAAACAACAACAAAAAGTTTCTATTTTTTAAAAAAGAAAGAAACTTGGCAAGAATCGAACCCGAGATTTTCGCGCCGCACCGGGGAACGCCCTGCATACATACGACGCCCCAATAGTGGTTGCCGCGCAGAGCGCCGCGGGGGGAGACGCGGAGGGAAGGCAAAAAAAAGCGCGCCAATTCGCGGTTCATATCACAGCGTGTACGGCGGGCCATTGCGAGTGCTTGAGGAGGAGGCCAGGCAAGCCAGGCAGGCCTCGGGGCGGCGCGGCGGGGACTTACATGGAAATGAAATGCACAAGGGAAATAATCGTATCCATATAAGGAACGGCAACTTGTCGCGGATGAGCGGGCACGAGGAGCGCGAGGATGCGGGGCGTAATAGTTCGGTACAAGCCGCAAAAAAAGTAGAAAAAAAATCATATTTTTTAAAGTTTTTGTTCTAAGAGTTTTTAAATTATATTTTTTGAAGAAGATTTTAAGACAGTTTGTTTCAAAAAATTTTTTTTCCTAAAATTTTGTTTTTTAAGATTTTTTAAAAAAATTGAGTTTTAGTGCGTTGTAACCCTTGCTGAATCTCCCTGCGGGCTAAAAGGGTTAGTCCCCGGTGCAAAAAACAAAAACAAAAGATGCCCCGTCTTTTGTGCTCCGGCAGACAAAAAGGCGAGTGGCAGCATCCCAGGTGAGTCTGGTGCAGCCTGGCCGCGTCCGGGTCCATCGGGCAGATTTTGGGATTAGAGCCTCTCAAGCGGCTTAGGTGCGGCCGCGCACGCGCGTTCGGCGCAATTGGGCCACCTGAAATATTGAAAAGACTCTGCGGCTGGAGGCGCGCTGGAGGCACGGGGGACCGCATCCATTCTTTTCAAGGCCCACACGCGGCCCTCGCCTCCAATAATTAATGCACGAGATTTCCAGTCGACTGGCGATTTGGACTGGCGTCGCGCGCGTGAGTTGTGGGCCGTTCTTCCGTGTTTTGGCAGCGCGGCGTGCGCGGGTCGCGGCGCGAGAGAGACGCAGCGAGGTGGGGCGGCGGAGCGAGAGAGACGCGTGCGGATGTCGCGCGAAAACGCCTCAGCCTCGCACGCGTGCGTCGGGGACTCCTTGGGCGCGCGGCGGAGCGCGACCGTGGCGTGTGTGAGGGCGCACGCGTGTGTGAGCACGCGTGTGTGTGAGAGAGAGAGCGTGTGTGTGCGAGAGGGGAATTAGCAGCACTTAAAGACGGACCGAATAACTCATGTATGGAAAGGTTATGGAAAGGGGGAGGCAGCCGGCGCCTCTCCGGTCGGCCTCGTCGCTCTGTCTCTCTCGCACCCACAGGGGGCTGCCCGGGGGCAGCGAGAGAGACAGAGCGACGACAACGACTCTGGCGCCAGGCAGGCAGTGCCGCGCTGCGCCTTCTGTTATTTTATTTCCCCTCAGAAATAACAAGGGAAGCATTTTAATGTGCGGCATTCCTGCGGCGATGCCGTACATCACCGAGTGACTGAATACGCGATGCGTGTCGCCGTCCCGGAGCGCCAAAGGCAAAAGGCAGCGGCGATGGAGCTGCCCCCAGTGTACCGGGGTACAGCCATCGCGCGATGGCTGAGAAGTGTACTCCTAGGTACAATGCTCCAAATGGCGCATTCATGGCACGACACACGCCAAGGGGTTGCCCCACCTTCCTCTCTATGGCGGACGCACATCCACATCCACTTCCAGTGTCTGTAGACCGATCATTGCAACCAAGGTACTGGATTGTAAATTCTCGCTTGTGCCGCCCTGCTTTGCCGCATCACTGCCATCAAACCAAGGTGGCTAAGCGCACACCCTGGCAAAGGGGTGTCCAAGGGAGGTCCAAAGACCACTGCCCCGTGGAGGGCGTACGATTATCGGCTAGGATTAGACGCAGCCCGGATCACGGCACCCAGACACTGGCGCCTGCGAGGTAGGCCGCCCTTCGCGCCCGCGCTCTCGACGGGCTGGCCCAGGCTGCGGGCTGCGGGCGGCTGGACGATCTGCCCGGTGGCTTCGAGTGCCGCCCACAATGCCGTGTCCAGAACGGGGCGACGCGCGGGCGGCAGTGCATGGAATGGCCCTGTCTGTAATTGCGCGCAGGGCTGCGCAGGGCTGGAGGGGAGCGGAGGGTCGCTTGCGTCGCTCCCTCTCTCTCGCACTCACGGGGCGTGCCGTGTGGGTGCGAGAGAGACAGGGCGACGAAAGCGACTCTCGGAATCAGTCTGCTGGCCGAGGTCCTGGCGAAAGAGGAGGAGCCCCGCTGGACTCGGTTCTCGAGGGCCTCTCGGGACGTCCGGTGGAGCGCTGCGCGTTGCGCCTTGGCCGCGAGGGGCTTAGTCGTGTCCAACTCGGGATGGACACTCACGGTGTGGGAGAGAGAGAGAGAGAGAGAGAGAGAGAGAGAGAGAGAGAGAGAGAGAGAGAGAGAGAGAGAGAGAGAGAGAGAGAGAGAGAGAGAGAGAGAGAGAGAGACGACGGCGTCCTCGCCAAGGGCCGCTCTCTTTTCGCATCCGGGCCGACCAGAGTCCGGGGTGATTGGTCCGATTGTGTGGCCAGGCCATGGCCGGGCAACGAGCACGGTCACTCCACTCGAAGGCTCTTGAGCCATCGGCAAGCCATCGGCAAGCCATCGGCGGCCGTCGGGCGCCGCGTTAGCGACGCGTGGGGCGGGAAGGGCGGCGCGGGGGCGGCGCGGGGGCGGGCCGCGGCCACCAGGATGCATAAACTTTTATGCGCGACTGCGAAGTGGACGAAGTGGACCGAGCGAAGGGGTGATGGGGCATATGGCAGGACAAATCGGCTGGACGGCCGGCGGTGCTTGGCGGACACGCGAACGAGGCCTACGGGTTCCACTCGTGCACAAGCACGGCCTGCCCGTGGTAATGATGGGCCTGCATGCGAAGCCTGTGTTTAGCCATGCACTGCCTGCGTCGGCACCGCCAATACACCACGCGACAGTCCCTCCCATCCCAACTCGTCATCATTCTCTTTCTTCGCGTCGCGCTGGCGCAGACGTCGCCGTTCCGGTATGAGAAATCCGGCAGCTGCGGCGCTGGGCGTGAGAACCGGGCGACGCAGGGCGGCGTACGTCCCACGGCCAGGGCCTTCAGGAAATTAATAGCCTCGGTGGGCGAGCTGACCGCCAAAAGAGCGCGGCCGCCACCACCCCGTCGAGGCCGTGGCCGCCGTGGCCGAGGCCAGCCTAATGGGAGGCCAACGAGGTGCGCGTCGTCGTCTTGGTGACCCGCCGGGAGGCGCACGCCGCGGGCAGAGGTCGGCCCGTCTCTCTCGCACTCGCGGCGCGGCCCGCGGGGGTGCGAGTGAGACAGAGCGACGCGGCGCCGTCCGGAGGCAGCGCGCTGGAGCACGCACGCGCCGACATATTGGACGCCGCCACGCCGCACCTCCACCCGCTGTTCGGACGCCGGCCGACCGCGCCCCCCGCCGTCACGCCCGGGGCAATCAGCGACGCGCATTAGAAACAATTTTTACCGAATTCTTTTCTCGATCTTCACGCTGTTTTCGGGGCGTGGAAAGTCCAAGACTGGCGGCTCTCGTCCGGGCATTCGGCCGCTGGTTTGGCACACCGGAAGTGGCGGCCGGGACGACCACCGCCACTCTCGGCCGAGAGCTTTACGACGACCACCCCGCAAACAACAACAACAACAACAACAACAACAACAACAACAACAACGTCGCGCGCGGCGCTCCCCCACCCCACTTTCCAGAAAATCGTGAATATATAAGCTGATAGGGACTGGAGACTTTTATTGGACTGTCTACGGGCGGCGGGCCGGGCCGGGCGGGCCGCGGCGGGCGAGTGGAGTGTTGTGTGGAGAGGCTGCATGGGGGCCGGACCGCCCCGCCCCGCCCCGCTCCAATTGTTGCATGCGCGTTTTGACTTTTCGCGGACGGGCGCGCCGCGGAGTGAGTGGGGGCAGCACGGCAGCCAGCACACTGCAGACAAGAGCCACCCTCGCTCTCCCAATCACTTTCTGGATGCCGGCTGGGCCAGGCTGGGCCGAGCGAGATAGCAACAATGGGGGGAAAAGAGCGCAGTCAAAAACCGGCTGGGATGTTTTCTGCCTCAAAATATTTCGACAAGTGTCCGTGCGTCCGCGTCCCGCCTGCGAGTCTGTCTGTCTGTCTGTCTGTCCGTCCGTCCGTCCTTCCGGTGTCCTTCCGTCCCCTCCCCAGATTGCGCCCCCACCATCCTCGCCATCCTTGCGGTGGCCTGTGGCCTCGCCTGTCGTAAAAAGTGATGACTTGTGATGCCCGGGCTTTGGCAGGACATTGTCCTGTCCCGCGGCTGCATATGCCGGGTCGATAGAGCGCAGTGTGTGTGTGTGTGTGTGTGCCACGCAACCTGAGAGGAAGGGGAGGGGGGTGACTTTATTGTGTCCGAATGCAAACCGCAACCTGATGACGCCCAGTCCGTCACGGAGCCGCGAAAGTAGACCACGAGCATCAAGGGTGGCTTTACGAGCTGGGGGCTGCAGCGGCGGCGCAGCGGCCGGGGATCGAACCCGCGACGCGGAGATCATTGCCTCGGCCGCGCGCCGCGCAAACTAGTGCAGTGGTACGTCGGGCGCGCGGCCCGGCCCAAGGCCCGGCCGGCCTGACGTGATAAGGCGTCGAGTTCCCGGCGCCGGCAAGGTGGCAAGGCGAAGCGAGGCCGAAAGCCGAGCGCCCCGCGACTTATTCAATTTCCTGGCCTAAGAGGGTCCATCCGAGTCCATCCCGTGCGAGGCGGCGCGGTGCGGCTCCCCTCCGATTCACTTCATAAAGCTTTATGCATCCGGCCTGCCCTCGCCTCCAGCCTCGCCTTGCCCCTGGAAGAAGGGCTCGCGAATCCTGGCCGCCCTGTCGCCCCGCGCCGGTCGCGCCGAAGGGCCCCACGCTCACTGACCCTCGACAGCTTGGGGCCTTCAGCCTTCAGCGGCGCACAACTTCTGGCCACCACCGCCGTGGCGGCGGACAGAGCCGGGCTAAGGCGGAGGTAATGACACGTGCTTGTGTGTGTGTGTGTGTGTGTGTGTGTGTGTGTGTGTGGCCGCGATATTGTCCCGCCGGGGGACGCGGCCGTGAATGGTCAATATGCAGGCGACACTCAATATCAACCCCTCGGAGTCGCGGCGAGCCGAGCCGAGCCGAGTCCGGCGGCACAGAGGCTGGGCGGCGGCCACACTTCGCCCCGTTTCCTCGCTCGGCTGGCCAGGGCAGCCCAGGGCGGCTGGTCCCGCGTTCGCCACCGCTCTCGCTCGCACTCGCGGGGCGTCCCGCAGGGGCGCGAGAGAGACCGCGCCACATTCGGAGCCGCACTCTTGGAGGACAATCACGGTGTCCATCATCTTCTCTCGGGGTGGACACGATTATCTGCATCGGCTTCGATTGCTTTCGATCGGCGGCCGGTCGGCGGACGCCGCGACGCCGCGCCACGCAGGTGGGGTCCTCACCGCGCCATCTGTGCATTCAATCAGACCAACACATTTTCGAAACGACCGACAGATTTTTATTTTCGCGAGAATCCTATTTTTATCCGACCGATTTGCGCGCGCGGGAAACTGGTTCGACCTCCTTCACGCTACTCGTCGCATCGTTAAAAACGCTCCCGCTGCCCTCCGAGCACCCCGTCACGTCAGGCACCCCGTCAGGACGCCACCGCGCGCCAACGCACGGCTCGTTTTAAACCGATAAAAACCGAACCTCGCGGCTCTCGCGGCTCCACCACTTTACTGCCGAAGAGATTATCACCCATAATCGATACATCGAAATCGAACGGTGGAGGCACCGCGCCGCCCACCGCCTGCTGATTGGGCGAGTCGAAGTAAGACGTCGGCACGTTCCGCAGTGGGCGGCGCGGCGGTGCGGCCCGTGCGGAAAATTGGCCGTAAAACGTGTCACGTCGCTCTGTCTCTCTCGCACCTCGACGGACCGCCGTGCGAGTGCGAGAGAGACAGAGCGGCGACAGCGCGTTATGCCGCTTGTCACGGCAGGCGGTGCCGCGTTTACGGCCCCGGCATGTGCTCCTCGGTCTCCACTGCAGTCATGACCCCCGAGACTATCAATACCCAGCCGTCCCAGTGATTCCGAACATTTCCGTATCTCCGTCTCCCTCGCGCCCCAAAGGGACGCCCCGTGAGTGCGAGAGAGACAGAGCGGCCGAGTCACGCTTCGGAGGCATCGCTCGGCAGCAGCGACAGCTCGGAATCAAAACACGCCCGCCCGCCGTTTCCTCCTTGTCAACGTCACTTTTATCCCAACCTGTTGTCCCTGCCGGCCCGGGCCGAGTTGATCCGTCTGAGAAGGAAGTGACTTCGGCCAGGTGTCCTGCTCCAGGGCCTCCAGGGCCTCCAGGCCACAAAGGACTCGATCACCGATAAGGCGCATGCAAATGGCGGGGGAATGTGGTGCTTTGACGGATGCTGGGGTCACACCGCGGTGCCACCGCGGAGACAGACAGGGGCTTACAGCCTGTAGACACCTCACAAAAGCGAACATTATTTCAACTGCTTCCCCCGACCCCCGAAAAACAGCGTGTCGCGCGAGGGTAAAAAATAAAGCGCACGCAGAGAAGTCCCTGCGATCCGCTGCAGTTTTCATATGCAACGCAGGCCGCTCCCTCTGGGTGTCTGGACAGACAGCTGCTCGTCACGGTCCGGCCAGGCCGGGCCAGACGACCAGGAAAACGTCTGTTTCACCCCAAAATTGCGGCGTGGCGGCGTGGCGGGGGGCGTTGCTCCGACATCGTAAACTAGCGGCGCTTTTCATACCGCGTTAGTTACCCTTCATTGGGTCAATATTTGCTTTCTGTTGGCAGCACTGCGTCAGCATGACGCGCGGCTCGGCCTTCCGCGTGCAATTGGCCGCCGAAAATGATCAAGTCGGGGAGGCGGCGCGGTCAAACAGTGACTCTCATGCGTTCATTTTTATTTTTAGATTTTTGTCATGCCTATATATGACCTTTTTAAAACATTTTTTTTAGCAACTTTGCACCTACGTGAACCTGCAATTGAATAACTGTTTTCGGGTTAGAATCATGACATTTGCCTGTAGTAACTTGCGGTTCACGTACAAAGACAAAAAACTTATTATTTCAAACACGTTTTTCTCATATTTTTGAACAGTGTACTCGTGCGGTCAACGGTGAAGTGTGCGTGCTGCGAGTGATGGCCATTTCATTGCAGACGGTGGCTGTGCGCCTCTCCGCGCGGACAATGCGTGGAAAAAAGGGAAGAAAAAGCGAGAAAAAAGAGAGAGAGGGGGGGACATCACCCTGACAGGTTGGAGAGCACTATTTGCATTATTGAGCCGACTGCACGAATGCACCGGGGCAGCCCCTCCCCGCCGACTGAGTGATCGACGAAAGGTGATATCGTATTTTGCGGGTCAGCCCGCATCGCCCGTTGAGGGGAATACGCACGCATTTGCGTGAAGTGGACGCGGACTCACTTTTTTTTCACTTTGTTTTTTCACTGACCTTCCGCGGCTCGTGTGGTGTGTCCGAACAGCGGGACGATTTGTCACTCACTTTGGAGGACCTCATGAGGGCCTCCGCGCGGTGCATAAAAACCGCAGCAAAAATAGCAAAAAAAAAAAAAAAAATCGGCGGGGTGTCAGTGTGGAGTTGACGCGCGCGCGGGGGTCACAACATAATTTGTTATATCGAGTTCGCCGGATGCAAATGCAAACCGCGGACCGATATAAAAATGCGGCGATGGAGTGATGATTTTTCTCCTGCAGTGGTCTGTGGCTGCAGCTGGTGCTTGAGCACTTCATCCTGGACGCTGGCGGCAGCGAATCAAAATATTATCGGACGATCCTGGGGGGGTCAGTTTGTCCCAGAGAGTAAATCTGAGGTTCTGAGGAAATGTTGTCTTTGGTTCATAGTTTTGCCAGATACAGTCAAACGTTTCTTTTTTTCTGTCAAAATGTTAGGCGAAAATTCGTTATTTCCTGGCTCAACTAAAGCAAATCTGTCACAGACAAGGTTTTTTGTCGTTTTATTTCCGTCCCGCTCTTTTTTCAGTCTGACGTCGCGTCTGCCCGGTGCATGGCGCCGTAGAATCATGTCATCACCGTTTACAGGGCTGCACTTTTAATGCTTTTGCAATAAAAACCTAAATACCGGCACGCATTAAAAGCCAAGCTCGCACGCGCTCCGTCTCGCTCGCACCCGCGAGGCGGGGCCCGGCGAGTGCGACAGAGACAGACACCGTTTTTTCCGCGGGCGCACCTCGCCACGTGGGAGGGGCGTGGCGAGCCGACGGCCAAAAAGAGACATAAACGTGACACACAAAAGCGAGACGGGACGCAGCAGGCTGCTGCAGCTGACACGCTGTCTGTTGATTTGTCAAAAGGGACTTTTATTCAAAACGTAATTCCAGCGAGGCACACCGCGGCGGCGGCGCGGCCGAACCACCCGAGACGGTGCACCAGGCGGGCACCCTCCAAGACGGGCTCCGAATCATCGCCACACTTCGGCATCTGGCGGCTATCATGTTTTCCTTTAATTACCACTGTTAATCGAGCGCCAGTTGTGCGGTTCATCTCGGCGTCTCGCACTCGCGGGCCGGTCCCTCAAGGTGCGAGAGAGACGACGAGAGGTTTGGTGTCTGTCTGTCTGTCTGTCCGTCTGTCTGTCTGTCTGTCTGTCTGTCTGTCTGTCTCCCTCCAGGCGAAATGCGGGACAACTTGTCACTCCACTGCGCGGGGCGTTGTTCGGCGTTCTTACCTGCTTGTCGACGTGTTCGGCCGCGTCAGCCGAGCGTCAGCCGAGCGTCGGCCCGACGACGCACTTCCCTGCCATTCCTATTTCGGTGGCATTCCTGCCGTGTCACCGCGAGAGGCTGGAGGAGGGAGCACGTCTCTCTTGAACGGTTTGACAGCCCGGGGCCTCCCGATCCCTCCCCTTGCGCTCTGCCCCCCCCCCCCCCTCCCTCTCTCTCTCTCTCTCTCTCTCTCTCTCTCTCTCTCTCTCTCTCTCTCTCTCTCTCCTCGCCGCTGACAACCCATTACAAGCCGGCCCCGCGTTTCCTCGGGGCTTTCCCACTGAATTATCCAACTGCTTGCAATGCCTAAGTGGCCGAGTCGGGTTGCCCGGCCGAGCCGACCGGCCGGCCGGGCCCCTGTGGGGCACGCAACCCGGCGCGTAGGGCACTCGCGGGGTTGCCTACCTCGAAGTTTGCAGGCGGCTAGCTGGCACCGCCGCCTGAAATCAGTGATCCAAAATGACCCCCCATGACCACGCACTATGGTATCGAAAGGGCTGCCGATGAGGCCATCACTGAGGTCGGTATTTCAATACATCGTTGAAATATCCACCTCCATAAGGGGCACATGGTGAAATCCAAGCCGAAGCACACACGGCGCGGTGCAGCAAAAGGGTTGCCAATAAATCAGCAAGGCGGTGAACTTTGCGCCGGATCATACATGCGAAGCGCTGCCAGGCGCTGCCGGGCGCCCCACGCGTGTTTTTGCATATGTGCGCTCCGGATAATGTCAGTTCTAATTATGGCCGCTATCTATCCAGGGCCGCCAAAGTGGCGAGGCGAGACAGCGAGGCATCAAGGCGCGCCGAGCGAGGAGCGGGGCAATATTATCTTACGCGTTGTGGAATTCAATACCGGCGGGCCCGTCTTTTCATCACTAACCCTTTGGCACACCCCGTGCGCACGCGCCTGCCTCTGTGTGTGTGTGTGTGTGTGTGTGTGTGTGTGAGCGACGCGGAAGAAGGGGACGCGGTGTAGGTCGATCCAATTGACAAGAATGGCAAGGCAGGGCAAGGAAGTGCGCGGCGTTATGCTAACACGAGGGAAATTGGACGAACCGCGATGTGCTCGCGAAGCGTGTGTGTGTGTGTGTGTGTGTTGTGTACATTCACGATATGTGGAACTCGGCTAAAGCCTGAAGACTATCAGGGCCCCGTAGTCATACTTTAGCCGCGCGAGTAACCATCAACCCGCAGTATGAAAAGGCGTGGGTTCGAAACCCGGTCCGCTCCTCCCTTTTTTTCCAGCCCTGTGTGCAGGATGCAGTTGGTGCATGGCCGCCCCAGCGATTAGCCCTTCCGCAATCACGGTGCTGGTCATCAGCTGGACGAGCGCGCTCTGTCTCTCTCGCACTCGCGGGGTGCCCCGGAAGGGTGCGAGAGAGAGGGACCCTCCGGGCCTGAGTCCGCGACGCGGTGGACACAGGGGATCAGCGCGGACACAACGGCGGGAGGGGTTCTTCTTTCATCAACTTGCACCCGAATGCAGGCTGGTGTGTGTGACGACAAACAGAGTCAACGAGACGACGGACGGACAAGGACGGACCGTTTTATGTCTCTTTTCATTTCGTTTCGCGGCGCGGCGCCCGGATCGCTTCCGGCCGCACTTTTAATGAGAGGCTCGTTCCGAACGGGGCTGCTGTCTCTCTCGCACTCACGGGGCTGTCCGCGGTGCGCGCGGGGGTGCGAGAGAGACAGAGCGTGCTGCTCAGCACACTGTCTGGCCTTTCTCCGCCACCTCCAGCGTGTGGGTGGTGCACTCGATAAGCCCTACGGCTCATTTCCAGCGGAGAGAGAGAGAGAGAGAGAGAGAGAGAGAGAGAGAGAGAGAGAGAGAGAGAGAGAGAGAGAGAGAGAGCAGCACAGCTGCATTAAGACGCGGGGCGAGAGTCGGGATGTATTCACCATTAAGTCCAGAGAGTGTCAAGAACCTCTCCAGCTAATTGGCGTCGGAATGTCGTCACCGCGTGACACGCGTGTACGAGTGTGACTGTGTGTGTGTGTGTGTGTGATTGGCACGGCGAGGTGCCCTAATGAAGTAGTGTGTGTGTGCACATGTCCGTGTGCGAGAGACTCGACGCCCTTGTAGGTCTAAATAGCCGGGGCGGCCGGGACGCAAGGGGTGGCGTTGGTGCCGCTTCGTTGTCCCAAACGCCCCTCCACAACCCGCCACGCCACGCCGCGCTGCCGTGTCAGTCAAACAACTCGACTCGAGTCCACAACGCTGGAGCCAGGGCGCTGCACTGGGAAAACATCGCGCGAGGAGTTTTGCCATTTTGGCGCCGGTCCGCGCGGCGTCTTTCGCGACACTTCACCCCTTTCCCGCCACGGCGTTTCACGCACGCGACGAGATGCTTCATTATACCCCCACTTGAGGCTTGCCGCTGACGCGCGCTGACGGCCCATCCGTCGCTCTCTCTCGCACTCCAGCGGGTCGCCCCCCGAGTGCGAGAGAGACGCGCCGCGTCGCCGAGACTGAATGCCGTAATCAATCATAGCGGCCCTTTATAATTTAACCGCGTCTTGGGACCGTGAAAAGAAAGGGCCGCCTGCCGCAAAGGGTTGGAGCAGCACATCACCCTTTCTTACTTCCTCGTTGAATTACGGTTTGAAACACTGAGCGCGAGGATTAACCCGTCGCCCCACAAAAGGTGTTCAACAGTGCGCGAGACGCCGCCGAGCGACGCGAAGGGAGGCAGTGGCGGAACCAGGGCCGGTCTGAGGGTGGGGCAGACTTTTTGCCTACAAACAGGGACAAAGTGTGGCCTTTTGCCTACCTTTCAGGCGGCTATCTAGCGGCCAAGGGGGCAGGTTGTCGTCCACCCCCGTCGATCCGCGCCTACAGGGAGGCGGGACGCGAGCAAGAAGCCTCAAGCAGCGCAAGTACACTGCGGCAAACCGCAGAAAGTGAGGTTAGGTTTCCACCGCCTTGCTCGGGAAGTGAGGTTAGGTTAGGTTTCCACCGCCTTGCTCGAACCGCGACGCCACTGTGAGTACGGCGTGATCACCGTGATTACTCCACCTCATGCAGAGCGTCTCGGCGACGGCGCATTTGATCCCCCCTCCGGGAAACCGCAATAACCCCGTCGCCGCGAGTCTTGTTTGATGCTGTCACGCTGATAGAATCACCGCCGCAACCCTTCCGAGACGTCGCGACGCCGTGCGCTCCGACAGGGACGCTCTGTCTCTCTCGCACCCCTTGCGGCCGTCGGGCCGCCCCGCGAGTGCGACAGAGACGGAGCGACGCCGGGGAGCACCTCAATCGAAGCAATTAAGCCGCGGTGGGCTAATTGCGTTGATTTGTCGCGCGACGTCTGCAGCACAAAAGCGTCGCCAACTTTGACAACGTACAGTGTCGCGGCCTCCCACACTGCCAAGCCGAAGCGGCGGCGCTACACCGCGCGGAAGAGACGCCAAGAAGTCGGTTCACTGATCAACGGGGTAGCGCTGTGAGTACCCACTCGAACCCCGAACGCGGGGTAGCGACGCGTCACCACTGTAGGCACACTGGCAAGATTCCTCACCACTGGAGTGACGCCCCTTCCAGACAACCAAAATTTGCTGTTCCTATCTCTGGATACCGGATTCTATGCCAAATTTTAATGTAGGGAGATCAAAATCTGGTTTCTCGTTCACCAGAGCACCACAGACCGGAATGTCAAGAATTTACAATCCAAAAGAAACGCAATATCCTGGCTTGAAGGGCATGACAAGTTAACAGAAATAAAATGTCAAAACAATAGCTTTCAGTGCTAAGGATCCCTATTTCAAGTCACATCAATGGGCCAGTAAAATACAAGACCTGCATCTGTCTTTTCACATTACGTGTTATTGTCGCAGGCACCCTTTGAAATCTCTTTGGTCTTACTGGCAATACCTCAGACACTAAAAGAATGGCACTCACATGAACACATGAAGCTGGATGTCACAGGATCACTCTCTCTTGATGAGGGGTTGATACAGCAGACACTCTCTGTCCATTCTCAAATCAGGAAGACTTGAACCAGCTTCCTAACCTCACAAAACAACGCAGGTCCCTCTTGAAAATCTTCTCCGGTTCACAACAGTGCAATGATGTCGGGACGGCCCGAGCGCACTCTGGCCTTCCAAAAGTATTGGCACAAGGTAAAACGCGACGAAAATAAGCTATCGTTGGTCACGGCGAGACAAAACACTCAAAAGTGGACACTTGAGGACGGTTCGATGATCGAAGAGCGCGGCCATGGTTGTTTGTTTTTGTTGACTGTTGACTGTTTACCACTTTGCGCGCCAAACCTCTCGCGTGCGAATAGCAGGGGACAAGACTCACATTCACATTCAACTACTCTCTGCGGAACCAGGCGGATGCTACGCCGAATTTCGGTAGTCTGCCGAGAGCGCACTGAAGACGAGGTTGAAAGCAGCAATCCGCGGATACTCTAAAAGGATTCTCAATCCGTGTTTTGCAGCAAGTGGTCCCGGCCGGGCCGTTGCCGCTCCCCAGCCGGCCACCTCGTCGCGGCTCGCGGCCCGCGGCCCTTGGCGCGCCACTGGAATAATCCCTTTCCGCGACATATGCCCGAGACAATTGAAAAGGCTTTATGGGCCCTGCTTTTTGAAGCGCTCTGTCTCTCTCGCACTCGTAGGGCGGCGTATTCGGGTGCGAGAGAGACAGCTGAGGCGCGAGCCTCGGCCCAAAGCGGCGGCGCAGCGAGGCGCGAACGCGGAGCACGCGGACGGGGCCGAGAGCGAGGTGGGCCGCCCATTCGCCTCCGTGCCAAGTATCTCGGCCAAACTGCGGACTGAGCCGTTTTGGCGCTGTCTCTCTCGCGCCTGCAGGGGGCGCCGCATGAGCGCGAGAGAGGCAAAACGATGCCGCGGCGCTTGGAATTTGTTCCCGCTTCCGTTTCATTCGTTACTTCTGGCGACGGCAGACGGCTTCTTCTCCTCGTAATCGTCCGGCGAGGCTCGCGCGATTGAATCCTCAGCGCTCCCCTGGCGGCGATCGGCGGGCCGTTAGCGATCCGCGCGCAGTCTCTCTCGCACCTCACGCAGCGCCCCACGAGTGCGAGAGAGACACGCCATCCGCCTGCAGGGCCACACAGAGATCGCGGCCCAAACAAACGGGCCGCACTTCGTGAGTCGTTTAGCCGCGCCCTTTTGTTTCTAGGATTTACACTGCCGGCGCCCTATGCAGGCAAGCGTAAAGTTTACGTGAGCCCTTCGGCGGAGGAAGGCGTAATAATTCTATAACGAAGCCCTCGGCCTGCAAAAAGGGCGCGGCGGAGTCGGAGCGAGAAAGAAGCACCGCTCTCCTTTACGCCCTCGGCAGCCCTCGGCCGTATCGGTCGTAGCGTCGAAACGGCGCAAGCCCAAATCTGACAAATTTCTTGATTCGCCTGGGGCTGCCCGGGCCCTACGCCCTGCCGCCCTGCGCCGAGGAAGGGCCACCATAATGCACGAGCCCTTAAGCCGGCCTAATGTGGCACAGCTGTAAACGTAAAGGCGCGCCATGTAGATCTCGGCGCGGTGTAAACAAAAGACGTGGAGCGCGCCAAAGTTTAAACCTTCGCCGCCGCTTGCCGCGCTTGCCGGGGGTCGTTTCGACGCGGGGAGTACACGCGGCCGCGGAAAAAGGGGCCGAAAATAATAAAATAAGGGAAGCCACTCGGTTTACAGTCGCTTTCGCGGGCCTGGGCAACCCTGTTGCTCAACGGCTGTCCTTCGCGCCGCCGCCGCGGGGCAGCGCTGCCGTCGCCTCGCCGCCGCCACCCTACTCGGTGCTGCCCCCGGCCGGCCGCGGCGGCGCGGCGAACCTCGTCGGCGTCCCTTCCCCGCCGAGCATGCGTCACCGCGACACCCGTTGGCGCGGCGGAGCGTCACCGTCATCCCCGTCAAGCTGCAGGCTGCCTCGGCAGAGTGTCGCTCTGTCTCTGTCGCACTCGTGGGGCGCTGCGCGGGGGAGCGAGAGAGAGGGTCGAGCAGGGGCGCTAGGGCAGGCGCAAGGTGGCAAGCTTGAAGCCCGCCAGGGCACCACATACGAACCCCGCCGTTTTTCATAGTTTCCTTCTGAGATTAACTAAATTGTCGGCTGTATTTTGTTTTTGTGGGCGACGCGATTTCCAGGCGCGTCGCGTCTCTGCGCCACCAGGCGGCGCCTGGCGGGGGAGGGAGGAGGTAGCGGCAGCATCGCGCAGCGTCGCGCAGCATGCGGGTACTATGCAAATGGCTCGCGTGCCGGCCGCGCCACCGCGCGCCACCCACCCCGCCAGGCCGTCAGACTGTCCCACACCGGAAGAGCGGCATTTATCAGAGCGGCTTGCGTCGCCTGGGGCACTAATGCGCCTCGTACATCCAACCTGGCTTTTCGACACCGGGTTCCAGGTTCCAGGTTCCAACCTCGGCGTCGAACCCCCTTCAGCGCGCAGAGCAACAGGACGAGGAAGCAACATGTTTGCATTGTAACGCAAGGGTCCGGCTCTCCGCCTGGGAAAGCAAACAAAGAATGTGGATCATGACACCCTTCAGGGCGACCTGCAGCGAGCCGCACCGCGCTGACCGCCTCCCCAACCCTTTTAGGCGGGAAACGAAAGAGGAAGTGCCCCGCCGAGCGTCGGACACCCTCTTCCGTTCGAAGCTTCCCAGCAACAACACGCACTCGGCGCCGCGGACGCGGACCACCCCCGCACTCGAATTTGCATATGAAGAAGCCCGTCAATACGGTGGCGTACCCGGGACCGGGCCGAAGGAACGCCGGGCACCCTTCACCAGCTGGGCACCCTCTCCCACTGCGTCATTATCCAGTGGCGTTCCCAGGGTGTTCGATGCGTGCGCGCCGGGCCGGGCCGCCGGGCTCGGTGCCGAGTGCAGTGCAGAGGCTCGAGGCCCGCTCGGCCTGCTCCACGCTCTCGTTGACTTGTCACTGGAGTGGCACCGCGACAGCGCGACGCCTCGGTGACCCTCGAAAAGCTGTTCGCTCGCCGCGTCCTCGTTCCCGTGCTTCACGTCATCGCCAAGGGGTGCGCCGATGTAGGGTAGGGTGGCCACCCGTCCGACTTTTGTACTTGGAGCGGGCAGCGCGCTGCAGCCCTGGCGCGGCGCACGGGCCGAGGCTGAGTCGGCAACCCTACGGACTCCATCAGCGATTCACATCCACTTGACGGCGAGGACGGCGCCGGAACGTCGCCGTTGAAGGCCGCCGTCGCACCAACACTAGAATGGGTCAAAAAAGAAGAGGGATGAAAATATTTTTTATCCAATTATTTTGTTCGATAATTTCGGTCAGATCGGTCTAAAATAGATCCGTGTAGGTTTTGGCGGTCTAGTTTACGTAGGTCCTCCGCTCCCAAAGAGGAGGGTACACAAAAGGTTCATTTTGAGAAAAACTCAGTTTCCAGCCAATCGCATCCAGGCGCCCGAGGCGAGACGGGCTGTGGGCGCTCTCCAGTCCGCTCGGCTGCCGCTGGACACTCCAGACTCCAGGGCGCTTTCTGGAGGCCGTGGCGGCGGCGGCGGCCTGCAGGGACACTGGCCTAATAAGCGTGGTGGCCGCAGCGAGGGGCGACAAGAGGTACCACGCAGCGCGCTGCAGCAGACATGTCTCTCTCGCACTCACGGGGCGTCCCGTTTAGGCGCGAGAGAGACAGCGCGACGACAACGACTCTCAGTCCGCAGTGCCACACAGTTACAGTGTAGGGGTGCGATGCGGTGACTTTCATTCTCACGATGTCGACGCAGTTACACGTCCTCTCGCGTTTTCCACCCGAAATCATCATCGAAAACAGCGAATAAACTTTGGACGAACGCGAAGTGGGTCGAGGCTGGGACAATGGGCGGATCGTTTGACGCCCACGCTGTTTCAAGCGGGGTGGCATGCCGGTCGCCCCGAATGAGAAATTAAGCGAGTTTGTATGCAATTGTGTGCAGGCGGGCTGCAGGCGGGCAGCGCGCGGGGCTGTGATTGGCTGGTGCAGCGAACTGGCGCTCGCCCTGGGGCCGACGGCCTGGACAACCCTTCACCGCACTTCACCTGCAGTGCACGTGCAGGGCCCGGGGGCGGAGGGCGTTTTGGCACAGCGTGTCCTTTCCAAACACCAATCCATCCCAACCCCCGCCGCCCCATTTTCCGATATTGCCGCGCCGCTTTCCTTACCGGGTTTCCATCACGGTATTGCATTGTGCGACCGTAAAGCGGGCCGGGATTGGAAGGGGAGGGGGGGGAGGGGGAGGCTGGAACGGAGAAAAGCCCCCCGTGCGGGGCTACACGTGCACTGCGCATACGAAGTGATGCTGTGGGATTTGTGAGGTGGCGGTTCGGGCAGCGGAGGGCAAGTGGAAGAGGAGGAGGAGGAGGAGGGGAGGAGGAGAAGGGGAGGAGGAGAAGGGGAGGAGGAGAAAGGGAGGAGGAGAAGGGGAGGAGGAGAAGGGGAGGAGGAGAAGGGGAGGAGGAGAAGGGGAGGAGGAGAAGGGAGGAGGAGAAGGGGAGGAGGAGAAGGGGAGGAGGAGAAGGGGAGGAGGAGAAGGGGAGGAGGAGAAGGGGAGGAGAATGTCGACACGGCGCCTGCAGGGTAGGCCAACCCGGCCGACACACCGCCTGCAGCCTGGGCCAGCCCGCCGAGCTCGCCGACCCCCCGGCTGCCTACCTCCCAGGCGCGTTGGGCCACCACACTGCAAGCCACCACTGCACTGCCAATGCACTGGGGCCGGCCACCGTCCATGCAAACTGCATGCATTATTGAGTCTTGTTTCCCATCAATTTGTTGGCGGGCCGCTTCGACGCCCCGCTCCGCTCCCCGGGGACGGGATTTCCCGCGGGGACGCCGGGAAAGTGCGGAAAACCGCTTCAATCACTCAGGCGGCGCCACTGTTAATCAGGGCGCGGCGATTATGAGCGACGACCCGGCGACGCGATCCGAGCGAATAATTAAAGAACAGAGTCGTAAAACGGAAAGTTTTCTCTCCGAAGGGGTGGCTGGCATGTAAATCACGACATTCTTTGCGCGACTCAAGGGTTGCTGCACTGCCAAGGAGAAGGGGTTGCGCGCACTGGCACGCCACTGGGGGGACGGGGAAAGAAAGCAAAGAAAGGACGTGAAATGCGAGCGGGCGGTGTGGACAGTCCGTCGCGACACTGCTAGCGGCACTAAGCTCGGCCCCGCGCACCTCGCGCGCAGTAAAATTGGCTTAAAGGCACGGCTGAATGGCGGATTAGACTCGCAGCGCAAGCAGTGGAACTGCTGTAATCCGAACTTACTCGGCCCACCTTAGACGACATAAAGGCATTAACGGCCCGAGAAAAAAAGGAACATCACTGCTAATGGGTGTCGCCCAGATGCAGGAGCGAAAATCCGAATCCGAAATGATTCATCCGGCGAGATGGCTTGCTCGGCTTGCTGCTCTTGAGCGAGACACTTGATGGCCGTGCGCGGCGTGCGTCCTCTCGCAGCACGTCCAGCGGACTGAGAGGGGCGTCCCACAGTGGGCCAGAAGGCCGGTGGAGGCGGCCAAAACTCTAGACGCGCTCCAGAGTCGCTGGGACTCGAACCGAACGTGTGACACCACCAATGGATTGCTCTCCGAACGAGGAATCCATTGGTGGGGTCACACGCTCGGTTCGAGCCCCGTTTAGCGACTCTGGAGCTCAAAACGCGTCTAGAGTTTTGGCCACCTCCACCGGCCTTCTGGCCCACTGTGCGTCCCGCATGGGTGCGAGAGAGACAGAGCCTGGCGGGCCTCATCAGGGCGGTGCGCGCCTCCCTGGGGACCCTGGGGACTGGCGACGGGACGCGACAAGACGACGACGATGGACGAGCCGGGGACGAGCCGGGGAGGGAATCGACAAACACGAGTCCAAACAATGTAAAGAAGAAGGGTGGCTTTTCAAAAAGCGGCCGCTTCTTTTTCGCGTTTTCCCGGACCCACGTTCCGTTGCCCCGGCGGCCCCCTCGGCGCCCTGCACCGCCACGCGACCACCAAGGAGGCCTCCTTTGTGCCGAGCGCGCTCTCCGCATTGTCCCAGCCCCGCACGAGCGGGTCATTGGTCAAATTATCACAGCGGGCTGTTCTACTCGGAAGCATTTCCACCAGCCAATCAGCGCTCGACTTTCCTCTTTTTCTCTCTTTCCCCCCAGAGATATTCCTGTCTCCCTTTTTTTGCGAGCATTCCTGCGCCGAGCGAGAGATGATGACTCCGTTTCATCGCGCGGAAAACAGCCCGGCGACCCGGTTTATTAAAAAATGATGCGATTGAATGGCGCCCGCTTTTGAATGCGAGAGAGTGAGAGGGAGAGAGGGCGGTGGAAAAAGAGGCCAAATTAACTGCCTGATCCAATAACGCGCCAAGCACGGCGACAGCGGCGAACCCTGGCCGAGACAGTGTCGTCTGCTGGGAAGGAGACAGGTAAGCTGGTGTGTGTGTGTGTGTGTGTGTGTGTGTGTGTGTGTGTGTGTGTGTGTGTGTGAGTGCGGTGTCCAGTTCGTTTAGTCCGCAACACGTTCATTCGATAGCATCGCAATCCCACGGCCGGGGCCGCCAGGGCTGCCAGGGCCGCGGGGCGGTGGCGGTCGGTGGACACACTGTATCTAGATATCCAGATACGTCACACACCTTTTGACGAGGTAATTACATGCAGCCTCAGTGATAAGGACTTGACGCGACGGTGACGTGCCGGTGACGTCACTCGGGCAGTGCATCCATCAAACCGCCCTTCCCGGGGGCGTGATCGCGCTGCCCGCACCGCAAAACTGATTCCCCTGCAGGCCATAAAGCGTCCGGAAGCCAGCGGCGGGTTGGCGGGTTCGACTCCCGCCGCCGCGGATAGGTGTGAAAAACAAAAACGCGGTGCTGCGATGCCGGCGGCCCGACAACCCCGTTCACAAACTCGTGACGGAAGCGATTAATATTCACCATAAATACTGGAGCGGCTTTTTTTTCGAACCGCCTTTGTCGTGTTGTGATTCGCTGCCTGGGTGCCAATCACGGAGGGGCACTCCCCGGGGAGCAGCTGTCTCTCTCGCACCCCCGCGGAACGCAGGAACGCCCAGCGAGTGCGAGAGAGACGGCGATATGACAGGGCCACATATTAAATGAGCCGCATCGCAGCGCCGCCTGGCGGCAGCCAGCGGAAGGGCACCCTCGCTGGTGCACTGGTAATTAAGCATCGACTCCCCCGCAGAGGTAAGCCCGACGCGCCCCAGTGGGCACGCAGCTGCGCAGGTGTCTCTTTTCCAAGCCTTTCGCTACGCCAGCGGTCTCTCTCTGTTGCTTTCGGAATGCACCATCACGTTCCATCAGGCCCGTGCATGTAGCCAAAACGGACATCAGTCATCGCACATTTTAAAGTATTTTTTTTTCTGCGTGTCGGATTGTCTGGAGCCACAGTTCTCGATTCCGTTGCCAACAACCGAACCTCCCACGCAGCATCCTTCCCACGATGTCACGCACTCGTCCTCTAAGTTTCAAACGCGCTGCGCCGCTTCGCCATTGAGTCGGCGATCCGCGGAGGAAATCTCAGGAAACGCTTTCCGAGATCTGCGCGCGATGCGCGAGATGCAAATTAGCGAGTATCTTGCTCGGAATCTCCACAGTTCTTCGGTTGCGCGACGTCTGCCGGCCGTGTCATCTCCGATCGGTGCGTAGTCTCCGCGAATGAGGGGGAAGCCACTCAATGGCGGGGCGCTTTTGTTCCGTTGTCAACGACGCGGGGGCGGCAAGGCCACCAGGTGCGCGCGGGGATGAGAGATCGTCACACAGTGGGCCAGAAGACCGGCGCCGGCGGCCCAAGCTCTAGACGCGTTTTGAGCTCCAGAGTCGCTGAACAGGACCCGAATCGTACGTGTGACCCCACCAATGGATTCCTCGTTCGGAGAGCAGTCCATTGGTGGGGTCACACGTTCGCTTCGAGTCCCATTTAGCGACTCTGGAGCTCAAAACGCGTCTGCGATTCTCATCACCTCCACCGGGCTTCTGGCCCACTGTGCGGCAGCCTCCAAAGTGACCAATGAGTCGCGACTTGATTAATCTCATCTTTTTCTTCTTTTCTCCATCTTTCTGCGGTTTGCCGGCCCGGCCCTCCTCGGCGGGGACACTGGGGGAGCTTCGATGAAAGGCGATCGCCTTGATAAGGTCTTCAAAGACGGCAGCGCGGACAGTCAAAGAGTGTAGTAGAAGAAGCTAATCATGTATCAAAAACAGGTTGTGGGAACGCGATCCGTGGCACCGCCAGATTGGATGCTTTCGGATATGAATACGGGGAGGGCGAAGCGAAGCCGACGGAGAGCCAAGGCGGGAGGGGCGGGGCTCGCCTCGCCTCACTCCGCTGTGGACCATATACATATCAGAAGTGTGCCCGGTGCAAATGTCTTGAGGCAGTTCCAGCCGGCTGAGCATGCTCCGGTACACTGTGCGCGCGGGCTGCGCGGGCCTACTCCTTTGACCGCATTAAACTTGGCTCGGGCCACTACCCTAATGGACTCGGCGATGACTTGGCGGCCGGCTGGCGGCCCTGGCGGGCGTCGTCGGCGTCCCTCGGGGACGGCGTGATCGCCACGGTCAGGTGCGGCCGGGCCTCCTCGGCCTCCTCCCGGAGTGCTGCAGTAATCTTGGAGACATTCGAGCGGCAGTGCCAGGCATTGCCCCACGGCCCGCGGCGGGCAAATAATCCAACTGCCGAAAGATCAGACCGGCGTCTCGGCTGCGGGGCCTCAAAGCACGCCTCCAGGGGCTATAATCCAAACAGTGGCGGGGCGGGCGCTGGGCGGGCGCCCCTTGTGACACGGAGACCGTGACGCAAGCCTTATTAACATGTCGGTACGCCAGTACACTCCGCGCCGAAACGCGGGGAAGTGACACAGCAGCAACGCGACGCGCGTTGACGAGGTCGCCGACTTTTTCCTTGCCCCGCCACCAGAAGTTCGGCAAGGCCCTAACCCTTCTGGAGGGTCGGCGCGGTGTCGGCGCGACGTGCCAAAGAGGGGCCCTGCCAAGGCGCTCCGTCTCTCTCGCACCCTGCCGGGCCGCTCCACGAGTGCGAGAGAGACGGACGATGCGACTCCTCGCAATCGGCCTGCTGGGGGAGCCGAGGGAGCGGCGGCGACGCGCCACTTTGGGAAATTGGGAATCATCGCGCGTCGGGCAACACGGGGGAACCGGGGCCGGATGGAGATTTCCAGCACGCAGTGTGGCGGCAACGGCGCGGAAGTTCGTTCACAGGTGAGAGGTGCAGCTAGCTGTTTGTCAACTCGCATGACTTTGCCAGCAGAGCGAAGAAGGCAAAGCACAGCCCGGAATTTCCGGTTCCGAATTTCTTCTCCAGCAGGTGACGTGAACGCGCGGTTCCGCCTGGAGAATTCCAGCATGGTATTCCCGGCCATGCAGCAGCCAGCCAGTCGGACTTTAGCACTGCTGAACACTGCTGCACCGCACCAAAGCCCTTTTACTGGTCAATGAGTTGCTTTGCCTGCAACGCGTTACCGCCACCCTCAACCCCAGCCTGTTAGCGAGCAGGAGCAATTGACGTGTGTGTGTTTGTGTGTGTGTGCGTGTGCGAGTGTGCGCGCGGGGCGATCCCTGTGCCATCGTGTCCCTCGCCCCGGGGCTCTGCGGGTGTTCCCTGCTGCCCGCGGGGCGTGGCGGGGCGCGGCGTGGCGGGGCGTGGCGGGGCGGGGCGGGGCGGGGGGGGCGCCCCCCTGCGCCCATCAAAGTTGACGACGGCACACACGTGAACACAATTGGCACAATGAAGGTGCTACATCACAGTGTGCACACAATCACGGGGGCTCAATCTTAAGATTAACACGCGGCCCGTTTAAAAGCCACGTGGCGCGGTCATGACCACCAGGGCCTCATTCCGCACGCTCTGTCTCTGTCGCACTCGCGGCGCGGCCGGCGGGGGTGCGAGAGAGACAGAGCGACCCGCTGGAATGAGGCGACCGGACTCCTTCGGACAGGCAATGAGCCATTCGCCTGCTAATGCATGCCGCCGTATTGGAGTGGACCGCGGGGGTGGCATCACCAGCTTCGCCAGCATCACCGCCACTGCACTGATAGGCCGACGCCCACTGGAGCCCGCACTGCAAGTTACAGCAGTGTGACGGCGGCTCAGCGGACTGATCAGGACAGATTTCCGTCGCTCTGTCTCTCTCGCACCGACACGTGACGCCCCACGAGTGCGAGAGAGACAGAGCGACGAAAACGTTCTCAGTCTGCCAGAGGAGGCGGCAGCGGTGCGGAAAATAGGTGTCATTGTCGATCGACACGGCGCGACTCCACCTGCAGCAGATGAGGCGGCCGGGGCCGGGCCGGCGCGCGAAGGCGTGTTGCCGAGATTATCGGCTCATTTGCATAAAGCGAGTCCCCGCGGGGGGCTGATGGGCCGCGGATTAAGGTAACCTCTCGCACCTGCCGCCAGCACACTGCGAGTCGGTGGCATCGCTCTGTCTCTCTCGCACTCGTGGAGCGTCCCGTATGGGTGCGAGAGAGACAGAGCGACGGAAACGATTCTCAGTCTGCTGCACCGCCAGCCACCCAGTCGGTCGGGGACGATCATTCGCGAGGAGCAAAGCTGAAAAAAAATCTCAAACCTTCGTGCGTTGGAAGGCAGTGGATCTCCGAGTGCAACCATTGTCCAAAAATATGAACCAGACCTTTTCTCTTGGAGGTAAGGGTTGGAGCTAGAGGATTGTGGTGGGTTTCAAAGCCGCAGCCCCAGCGTTGCGCGTCTGACCGGCTGCCGCAGGCACTCCCTGTGCTGGGTGTGCTTACCTTGCCGGCCGCAGCTACCGCAGCCCTCTCTTGCGTACTAGCAGTGACGCGGCTATCATGCCGCCTTGCCCGCTTCAACGGCTGCACTCCGCCCTGTCCGCCTACACTGTGTTTACTTTCGCTGATTTCACGTCCGACCGAATGAAATATTCATATTGGCTCGCAGCGATAAACATGTGTTCTCATCCTCCGCGCTTTCCGCGGACAAGGAGATTCCCTTGGCCGGCGAGAGAGAGAGAGAGAGAGAGAGAGAGAGAGAGAGAGAGAGAGAGAGAGAGAGAGAGAGAGACCACGCCCCCTCGCGACGCGACACTGCGAGTGCGGTCGCGGTGCGGTTGGCTCGGCCGATGTTTTAATTCCATACACATGCAAATGCGGAACCGCGGCGTGTTATTTACTCGAGCCGACGCCTCCGATGTTTCCGCTCAATCGAGGATGAAACCTCCCACGCGGCGGCCTCTGTCTCTCTGTCTCTCTCGCACGCCCAGGGGCCGCCCCGCGAGTGCGAGAGAGACAGAGAGACGCGCTTGCGGCCACGCACCTGAGCGGGAGGCGTGAGTGTCGCAAGGCGTTGCGTAGGCGGAGGGGAGGCGACTGACGAGTTCATCAGAGGCAGGGAGAGAGAGACAGAGAGAGAAAGATGATACACGCGTTGCGGAACAGGGCTTACATGGGGCTTGTCCGGCTGGCTAGCCTCCGCCGAGGACGCGGCCACGCGGCACGTTTCTAGCCTCGCCCCGGGCGCCACGTCTTGGCCAGGGCCGGCCAGGGACCACGGCCAGGCCATTGTCGGACAGGCTAACGAGCCAGGCCGCAGCGTGTCACGTGTGTGTAGAGTGTAGGCCCCGCGCCGCCCCGCGCCCCGCGGTCGGCCACCCTCCCTGAAGCTTGCTTGTTATCTGCATCGCCACCACTACCAGTCGGCAGGAAGAACAATCCAGGCCTCGGTTCGCAGGGGATCTTTGTTGGCGTACCCAAAAGTCGCCCTGCAAATTTCCAATTTTTCAAGTCTTCTGCCCAAGAGCACTTATTTCTTCTATGCAAGAGCATTTTATCCAAGATCTCATCTGCCCCCAAGAGCTCCTCCAAGAGCATTTCTTCTGCTCAAGAACATTTCCTCCACCCAAGAGCCTGAACCGCCAACTCAAAACGTCGAATCTTGGCTTCGGCACAGTGTAGACCGGGCGCGAGGGAACATCTCCACCGGCGTCTCACCGCTCTTCAACAAATTGGGACCACCCGAGACGTGTACTCACCAAGGAGTCCTTATGTGTATTTGAGGACGCGCGTCTGTGTGCGTGCGTGCGTGTGGGTCAGGCTCCCCGGCAACCCCTTCGCCGCCCGCATGGTGGTCATATCGGCGGAAACTCGCTAAACAGCCCGAGGCGGCAGTGCAGGGCCGGGCCGGGCCGTGGCTGGGGGCGCCTGGAGCGAGCCTCAAGCTGCGCGCCGTACCGCTCGAGATGGTCGAGATGTCCGAGCGCACGCCGCACGCGCCACTCCAAGTAGTCCAGGTAGGGCCCTACAGTGGGACGCACTCCGGCGGGACCACTGGAGGGTAAACAGGATGCCTTCTGCCGGGCAGGGGGCTTGCTGGCCAGCCCGGACCACTCAAGCAGCAGCAGCAACCCGGGGAAGGGGATTCCGTCTCATTGTCCACCTACCTCGCCTCGCCTCGCCTCGCCCCCGGCTAGAATTAGATTTTCGGACCCTTGCTTCCTGCGCAGCCAGGCCCGGCCAGCCCCCAGCCCCAGCCATTGATACTGCCAGTGTTTAACACATATTGAACGCGACCCACCCTTGTCGCTGCGCATTAGCCCGCCCGTCCCGGCGCTGGAGCCTCGCTGGAGCCCCGCTGGAGCCCCGCTGGAGGAAGGTGGAGCTGCGAAAAAAAATGGTGGAAAACAATGAGCAAAATGTGCGTGGCGCTGCGGATTTTCGGGTGGAGGGTCATTCCCGTCGCCGTGGTGGCCGAGGTCCCGGGGGCAGCGCCGGGAGGACGGCCTGCACGGCCGGGCCGAGGCCAAGAAGAGCGCGTTTATCAACATAATCGTCCGTGTGTGGCGCCGTTATTGACCGCCTCCGCGTTTTGAATGGGCTGTTAGTGGTCTGCTACTGCACTGCCACTGCACTGCTAGCGCACGGCCTCGGCCATGGCCGGCGGGCATCAGGCGTGCCTTTCCCAGGCCCAAGTACGTGCCCTGCACTGCCGAAAATGGGAGGGCGCGCGCCGCGGAAGAAAATCCAGGGAACAGTGTGTCGCGCGCGCCGTTCCGCGGCCCTCATTCCTTATCAAAGTCTTTACCCGGGCAGTATTCAGAACCTGGTCATTTGGCGTAATCCAGCGGAGCGTCCCGGGGGAGCGCGCTGGCCTAGCGGTCATTAAGGCTAGATAAAACTATTGCTGGGCGCCGCGGCGATACCCCGCGCTGACAAAACTACCCGCGTCGATACACCATGCCGCTCACGTCTCCGAAATCATCGCGGCGGGCGCGGACGAGAGCCACAACAAGGGGAGGGTCGCCCCGCCCCGCCCCGCCTCCGTACGTGATACGGAGGCGCATCTTTTTCACAAAGAACTCGCTGGGACGCAAATAGGCGAGGGGTCAGTGCGTGACTCCGACAAAGGATATCGTCGGTTAGTCCGATAAGGAGGTCGCCCGGTCACCCCAGAGCCTCGCCCCGTCCGGCCCCGTCCAGCCCGTCCAGCCCGCGGGCGGGGAGGAGCACGGACTCGGTGGGGGTGAAGCCGGCCAAAGGGGCAAACTTACCGACAAAACAACCAACTCAAAAAAAAAAAATGTAAAAGATGAGAAAAAATGGCTGAGATTTGGACCACGGCTTTGCTTTCTGCCTGGACAGGACAGAGGAGTAGAGACAAAAACATAAAAAAAGTAAACAAAACCTGTCAAAAATTGACATCAACTAAACTAGGATTCGAACCCGGGGGTGTACCTAGCGGCCCAATTCCGGCGATAGCCCCGTCGTGGAATGACAACCGTGATGGGATCCAGGCAGGCCGGGGCAGGCCGGGCGCTGCGGGCGAAACGCTATATCCGCCGGTAATGGTGTAACCCAAGCCGGGCCGCGTCGTGAGTCGCCGAGTCGGCGAGTCGGCACCGCGGCCTGCGTCCCTTTCCGCCCTGCGATGCGGGCCGCTGCCGCGACGCGCCGCCAGGGGGCGCTGCGCGCGGAATTTCCCGCGGTTTTCCGACGGTGCAGGTGGGCAATGGCACCAATGCGAGCCGCACATTCCAGTGCACCTCGCTGCATAGTTGCGCGAGGGCTGGGGGTGTCGCTCTCCACTGAGGCGTGATATTGCCGGACTGGGGCTCGGACCCCCCACAGGGCGCGCCCCGCCCCGCCCCGCCCCGGGGCAGCGTCCGGCTCGGCCACCGCCCGCGGACGGCCGGTGAATGGACTTTCCAAGATGGAATGAGTGACACGGCGACTGCCGGTTCTTGCAGTGTGCTTGACGCATTCCTCACTCAACCGCCCACGCGGGGAAAGACGGCCACCGCCCCCCGCCGGTATCGAACCCGGGTTCCACCAGGGCTGCTGTGGTGATGGTCAGTGCCGCGTCTAATTGGAGGGGAGTGGGGCCGAGGCGTGCTGGGCCTGTGTTAATATTCAAGGATTACGGATAAGGAGATTAAGTGAATCATGGCGGGGCTGCTGTCCACATGGCCGTCCACATGGACGTCCGGGGCACCAAGTCCACGGTACACGGCCAAGGGGCGAGATTAACCTGTAATTACATAAAACGAAAACGACGGGCTCGCGCAAAGCACGACATTTCACGGTCTGGCTGCGTCGTGCCGCGTCACGCCGCGTCGCCCGCCGGACAGAAGCTTCGGAAAAACCGGCCAACTCTCGCAAACGCAATGTGAATAAGTTTGTCATTTCACGAAGGGAGGCTGGGCGTGGCCTCGCGTATGCGGCCTGCGTCTTCGGGGTGTGTGTCGCAGGACGCGCTGTCTCTGTCCCTCCCCCAGGCCGGCCCCGGCCGTGCGTGACGGCCCACTGGCCGAGGCCTGGCCGAGCAGACCACTTGTTCGGCAGTCGGTATATACTTTGTTGAGTCACACAGTTGGCTGGTAATCACCCAACGCGGCCGCAAATCGAATCATAAGAGTTTTCCCTAACAGGATTCCCGCCACCGCCGGTCCACGCGGGTCCGGGCGTGTGCGCTGGACTGGCCAGAATCCTCCTCCCCTCCCCTCCCCTCCCCTCCCCTCCCTTCCCCCTCGGACTGGGGCAACGCAGCCCTCCTTGCCCGGCCTAACTGCATCACGGCCAGCCCGGGCCAGCCCCACCATTCCGGGGAAAATCTTCTTCGGAATCCAATATCGCAAGTGGACCGGTGATTAAAGACAAAAAAAGGAGAGAGAGGTGGAAAATAAAAATAAAATGTCCGGCAAATCGGCGGGAATTTAATCCGGGCTCATTCGGTGCAGCGGAGCCGGAATGCCGCCTGGCCGGGGCACAAGGCACAAAGGACCACACACACACACACACACACGCGCGCGCGCGCGTACGGCATGTGCAACTGAACACACGGAACGCAATATCCGTTTGTGAGTGGGCTGTGAGCGGGCTTCGTCAGTCTGTTTCGTCGCAAACACGCAAACGCGCGCACACACACACACACACACACACACACACGGCCTCATCAGTAAGCGACACAAAGGGCGCACAGGGCGACGGGGCGACACACACGCCGCTCACGGCCTCTGGTCGGCCTCGGACATTCTGTTTGTTTTTGCCACCTCTGCCGGCCGCGCCCGCGAGCCTCGGCGGCCTCGGCGGCCGCGCCCTGGTCTTATTGATAACGCCTGCCGACCCCATTCATTAATGCACACATCAAGCGCGGGAAGGGCACACACACACACACAGTGACAGTCACGCCATATATTGAGAGGGAGGCGTCATTGATTTTTTAGTTTTGTTTTCCTTTTGTTTCGTTATTTGCTTTGACAAGGTGCTAGCCGGGGGTGAGAACACGGTGCGCTTTGAGCGCCGCACACACACGCACACACGTGTGCCAGTAAATGAATCATTATCTTCTGTGCCGGACGCGCGCGGCGTGCCCCCCCCCCCAAAAAAAAAAAAAACAGCTTTCCGTGCGCGTGAAAATGAGTAACACTTACGGACGAGAAATTTTTGTTTTCCTCGGTTGGCGGCGGTGTATACCGCCACTGCACTGTCGGCGTGGTGGCGCCAAACAAACGGTCGTGGTGGCAGCACTGTGGCCTTTGACGTGTCAACACTTGGCGACCGCACCGCGTTGACACTGCCAACACACTGCCAACGCAACCTGGGCGATTAGTGCAGAGTCGAAGCGCGAGATCGCGGCACGCACACACACACAAGTCGCGCGTGGGCCACAATTTCCGGCGAGCCTAATTGCGAGCAGCTTTGATAGGACCTGTCAATGAGAGGTGCACAGGGAGCGCGGGCCAGCAGACAGACAGACAGGTACACTGGCGGGGCAGCGAAAAGAGAGCCCCCACTGCCTGGCTGTGCCCCTGTCATCCGCAGGGTAGGCACCACGCCGACACCCGAGCGCGCCGGCCGGCCTAGCTGGGCTAGACGGCGCCTGGCCGCGCCGCCCCGCAGTCCGAACAACGGGAGTGGCGTTTTACAACCCGGAGGGCCACCGCCCCGCCCCGCCCCGCCCCGCCCCGCCCCGCCCCGCCCCGCCCCGCCCGCCCCGCCCTCCGTGACAAAGTGCACGGTGCATGCGTGCTGGACACGGCCCGACACGGCCCTCTGCCCCGGGGCTGGCTCCAGGCAGGCTCCGGCAGGGACACGCTCGACAGGTACTGCACGGGGAGGAGGGGGCTGGCCGCTCGGGCCGCTCGGCCGGCACCCCGAGCACCAGACTGTGAGAGTCGCTGTCTCTCTCGCACTCATGGGGCGTCCCGTGGCGGTGCGAGAGAGACGGAGCGACGAAAGCGACTCAGAGTCACGGACTGCATCATTACGGGTCAGTCGGGGCGGTACAGTCCCGTCAGGTACACTCCCCGCCACCGTGCCGCTGCCGCCTGCTGATAACGTCCGCCGAAAAGCCGCCGAAAAGCCGCCGACAGCGCTGGCCCCGCGCAAAGAGAGCAAAGGGTAGATTGGCCCGTTCGCGGTCTACTTTTCGCTGACCGCTCACTGTAAATATGAGGGCCAGCCGGGGGCGGGGGCGGACACTTCCCTCGGCACGCTCGGGCTGTCGGTTAATCGGTCGGATAAAAGGCAACGACGCTGCCAAACTACCGCGGCGGGCCGGAATATTTTGAACCCTGCTCTCCGGTTTTACCGGGCGTTGCTTCGCATCCAGTGTAGGCGCGGCCACCTCGTCGTTTCGTTCGCATTTTGGCGCCGATTTTGCTTCCGCTTTTCCGTGCATTGCACCACTCTAGTGGACCCTCCCGCCAAAGTAGGAGGCCTCGATGTAGCCACGCACGCACACAGCAACATTATGTACCACCACTGCAAAAAGAGGGGCCGCAGAGACACGCACACTGTCTCAATAAAACCCTCATGATATGCAAACAGTTTTCCACATTGTTTGTAAGATTCGTTCGATCTCTCTGGTCCGGCGCATGCGGGTAAACACATTGGCCGCCGAACTAACCCCTGTCTGTCTGTCTGTCTGTCTGTCTGTCTGTCTGTCTGTTTGCCGGCCTCCAGCCATGCAGATGACCGCGCCTCGGCCCCCGAACAAGACGAGCGCTGTCATATGGACATCAATTATACATGCGTGCGAGAGAGAGGGCGAGAGGACGCATCCCTTGGAGGCCGGGGCCGCCGGGGCGGAGGCCGAGGCCCTGGAAGACACCCTGAGGCAGTGCGAGGGCTTCGGCCAGCAGACCGAGTCGTTTTCGTCGCCCTGTCTCTCTCGCACTCATGGGTGCCCCGTGTAGGTGCGAGAGAGACAGAGCGGCATGGGTCTGCGGGGCCGGGCCGCGCGCACAGATCTCGTCCGATTCGGGATTCCGCCTGCACCGAAGGGAGAGGACTGTGTTTGCGCAGGCCGACGCAAACACGTGTTTTGTAAACCATCCGCCGCACTGCAAAATCGGAACCACACTGCCAAATTTACCCCCGAAAAATAATTTCCGCGAGGAGTGACAGGGCGTGGTGTGTGGTGTGTGTGTGTGCGTGCGTGTGTGTGTGTGCGTGGTCCAGGGGGAATCCCCCGAGGCCAGCGATGGTTTTTCGCGGGGCTGCTGGTAATGCAGTGGACAGTGGCTTGGACACGTGACCCACATCAGCGCGCACAGGCAGCACGTGTCTGCGTGCGTGTGTGTGTGCGTGTGTGTTGGTGTGCGTGCTGCGTGTGTGGCCATCACAATATTTGTCATTACGGAAAGTATTCCGAAAGTAGAATCCAGCCGAGAGCGTCGCTTCTGCAGCAAGCACTGGTCGAGTGGGACATGGGACTTTCGTCGGCCGGAATTTATGCGATACCATCAGGGCGATAATGGAGCTCGCCACGGAAGAGGCGGCTTTACAAAACGCGTCATGCAGCGCGGTAGTTTGCCGTATTTGCTTTTCCAAATGGAATTGAAACAAAAGAAGGAGTGCGTGTGGTCGCACGTGGCCGTGTTTGCCGCAGGTGATTTTTCGAGCGCTGTCGCTCTGCAAAAAGGAAGCGCCGTCGCCTCATTTTTATCTCCGCCGCGCGCAAGCCGGGGGAAACATTTGGAAAAACCTCGGAAAAACCTTCAGAAAAGCGCTTGAAAAACCCTCGGAAAAGACCAGCAAATTGGAAAATCAATTCCAGCAACTGGCCGATTGCCCGATGCAAACAGCAGCCACCCTTCAGTCCACTCTTTTATCCGGCCTCTCGTTTTTTTTCACCCTCTTTGTTTTTGTTTTGTGCTGTTTTTCTTTTTTTGTTGTGTTTCCGATGATGAATACCGGACGCACGCACCGCGAGAGTGCGCGACGAGGTGATCATGCGTAGCCATGCGTGGACGCGTCGTCTCTCTCTCTCTCTCTCTCTCTCTCTCTCTCTCTCTCTCTCTCTCTCTCTCTCTCTCTCTCTCTCTCTCTCTCTCTGTTTGTGAGGGATGAGTCGGTGCGTGTCCCTCTAAGCCCGCTAGGCCCGCTAGGTGGCGCCGCCGCCTATTTGCAAAAGCAACACTCGGCCATTTCAGTTTTCGTCGCGCAAACAGTTTTTGAGTCGGTGCCTCTTGGAGAGTGAAATTACTTTGCCGGCGTGCCTCCGCGTGCCAAAGACTCCAGCAGACTGGTCCCGAGAGTGGTTTTCATCGCTCCCTCGCACTCACGGGGTGTCCTGTAGCAGTGTGAGAGAGACAGAGCGACGAAGGCGACTCTCGGAATGAGTCTGCAGAGCCGTGAAGGTGATCGGTTGGGCAAGGAGGGTGGTCGCCGCCGCTCCCACAGCGACTGGCGACGCGGCGACGCGGCGACGCGGCGCGGCATGCGGGCGACACTTTTATGATCATTTCACTGCAACCCTTCTGCTTCTTCGGCGAGGCGGTGGCGGCGACCCCCGCGTCGCGGTGCTCCTTAAGGCCCGCGGCCCGGGGCATGCCTGGGGCAGGCCTGAGGCAGGCCTGGGCTGGGGTCGGCTCGGTTTAACGCCAAAACAGATGGCCGGCGGCACACTGCAAGGCTTGGCGCGCGGTCAGCCCCGCCCTGGCCGCGGGCTGGCTGTGACTGCCATTTCTTGATTGGCCTGTCATACTCCGCGGCCGTTTTTTACCCTCCTTGAACGGCGCGCGCGGCGATATAGATCAAACGCAGCCCGCTTGAGCCCCGCCAGCGCCGCTATGCGTGCGAAGGGGCAATGGGGCCCCGAGCACCGAAGGGCCATTCCTCAAGCGCATCGCCGAAGTGGCCCGAGTTTAAGTTCGATTCGCAGTGATCAACGTGTTTCCTATTCTTATTCCTCTTGCATACGTTTTAAAAAAATCGCAAAAAAAGAGACGAAAACAGAAACAAGGCGTCTTGTAATTCACTCAGACGGATGGCCGTCCTCGGCAACCCGTTTGGCCCTGACGGCGAGCTTGACGGGCCCCGGGGGCCATGGTGCCAGCCCCGCCAGCCCCGCCAGCCCCGCCAGCCCCCGGGGCCGTTCCAGACGCATCCGCTTGATAAAGTAAGCCTTTTGCCGATGATGATTTGGATCTGTCCCGCAGGACTGGACTGCCCCTCCGCTGACCCTCACCCCAGCGCGGCGCCCTGGGGGTGCGTGAGCCCCCGTGCGTGTGTGCGTACATGTGTTTGTGTAGGGTGAAGTAAAAAAAAAGCCCGTCTTGACCGCGGCCGTCGCGGAAAATCATCCCGAAGATAAAGAGTTTAGGGAAGCGAGGCTGCGGAAAAATAACAACAGTTTGCTGAGCGACGCGGCGCGCGTTTCGAATGGTGCATGCAGCTCCTTGGCAGTGTAGGCCAACCTCCCACGCACGGACACACATACTCACACACTCTCGCCCCTCTGTCCAACGCGGCGACGGCGGCGTTTCCTACCCCTGCGCTGCTCGCACCCCTCAACACCCCGGTAATTTCTGTTGCCACCCCTGGACGCTCGCACACACCCACACACAGACACACACACACACGGCGACGCGATGTACGTATCGTCACATAAATCAAAGTGGTGCGCCGCGCACTTCCCGCGGAGAACTTCGGACCACCTGTACATGGCTATAAATCGAGCGGGGCGACGCGTCGCGACGCGCGAGCGATATGGCCGGAGTCCTGGAGCCCTGGAGTCGCTGCTGGAGAACAATCGGGATCATGAATGAGGCCGGCGGCCCCGCGTCGTGGGGAAGCAGGGACGGGCACTGCAGCAAGTGTTGTCGGGGGCACCATGGTCTGTCCCTGCACTGCAAAAACCGCTCCTGGTCGAAGCTGATTTCCAGGAACTGTTTTGAAGTTCGGTGTTTAAAAATCTGTTGCGCTTGATCGTGTCCACGACGAGCCGGAGCACCGTCAGGGGGAACGAGGAAGATGAGCTTCTTGTGCAACGAGTGCTGCAGCAGCGCGGCGATCGTGTTGCTGGGCCGTCCTGCTCGCCGCCCCGCAGGCCCTGATGCTAATCCTCTCCGCTTCATCGATCAGGTGATACCTCCCGCACGGCCGCCACACTGCCGCCGGACTCCCCGGGACTCCCGCCCGCCTCGGACCGCCCCCGGCCGACTGCAGACTGAGTCGTTTCCGTCACTCTCTCTCGCACTCATGGGGCGCCCCGTGTGGGTGCGAGAGAGACAGAACGCGTCTCTGCCGGCCGTGGGGGAGGACGACGTGAATGTCGAAACGCGACGGAGGCGTGAAGTATCTTTCCACTCGAATTAATTCAATCCTCGGAGGGAAAAATAATAAGGGGACGTCTGATTGTGTGATTGTAGCAAAGTGTGGGCGGTCACCCCTTTTGCTTTCACCTTTGTCTTTTTTCAAAGTTTTTTTTTCTGCCACTTTCCCTCGCAGCGGGTCGGCATTCCGGCGCGAAAAAAGAGTCGGTCACTTGGGCGTGTTGAAACGAAGCGGCCAAGGCCGACCGCCGTTATCTTGTTCGGTGATAAGGGAGAAAAAAGTGGCGGATTGGGGGGATGAGCCATGGAGAAATCGGAACCCTCGGCCCGCGGGGTGACAGGGCGTGAACCGCACTGGCCAACTAGCCGTGAGAGCCAAGAACACCAAATGCACCGCAAGGGCGCCAAAAAAGTGCCAACGAAAACAGAAAGCCACCAAGTTTTCCCCGCAACAAGGATTAGAACAGCTGATTGTTTTCAAAGCGCCGCGGAGTCCAGCTTTACAACCGACATTTCACTTTGCAGAGACAATATTTTTTTTCCTCCGAATTTTTCACACCGGCGCACTTGAGAGACTCTGTCACGCAATCGGAGCGCAATCCTCATTGGGGTGCAATCTTCATTACGCAGCAATTAAAACACGCGGCGCGAGAAAAAAAATGTCGCAAGACAAAATGAAGAAACATTTTTTTTTCTTTTCAGTTCTTAAAACGGCTGCGACGAGAGCCACTCGTGAGCGCGCACGGCGTGTCGGCGGAATCACTGAATCGCGCGCATCCAAGTGAGACGAGAAGCGTCTTCGCTCACTCACTCCCACGCATTCCTGTCGCAGTCATTCGAGTCATTCGAGTCATTCGACGCGGTCAAACGGACTTTTTCTCGGCGCGTCCAGCGCGCGATTTCTGTCCGCCCTCTTGAATTTCCCAGGAGGGGGCGGACGGGCGGACGTCCCTCAGACGGCATGCAACCCTTTCCTGTCTGTGCGTCTATTCCCTCCGCTTCCGTCTCTCTCTTCTCGAGAAGTCTGTTCCGCCTGGCAGTGGGCCAGAAGACCGGTGGGGGCGGTCAAAACCCCGGACGTGTTTTGAGCTCCAGAGTCGCTAAAAGGGGCTGCTATCGAACCGAACGTGTGACCCCACCAATGGATTGCTCTCCGAACGAGTAATCCATTGGTGAGGTCACACGCTCGGTTCGAGTCTCGTTAGCGAAGCTCAAAACGCGTCTGAGAGTTTTTGCCGGCTGCGCTGGCCTTCTGGCCCACTGTGGGGCGGCCGGGGCCTCGGACATATTCTGCCACGCTGCGTTAGAGTGCATTACCAGCCGGGCGGATGCAAACGACGCCGAAGTTTGAGGCGGTCCGGGGAGCGGGCAAGTTCCGATACTTCTAATAGTGAAATACGCGAGGAATATCCGGACGAGGGAAAAAACAGCGAGTAGTACAGTGACCTCGCCAAGTGGCGCAGACGGCACAGCCGGCACTCCTCGACACTACACTGGCAGTCCGGACACACCGTGACATTAAAACCAAACTCCTGGCAACTATTTTACGGGCCATAAAAGTAAAGGATGGGCGATATTTACGAATGAGCGCGTCGCCGTGTTTAGACAGCAAGCTGCGCTTCCGCTACCCCGTGAAAGTGCGCGCGTGCACTGCAAGTGAGAGAGAGACAGCATGTTAATTTTTTGCTCGTTAAATCGGCGAATGCAACATTAAGCCGAGTGTCGCGTTCGCCACTCACAACACATTTCGCACTTAACTCGCAACAAAACGATATTGAAAAGAGTTTGCAGCGGCGATTATGCGGTGACGTCACACTGCCGGCCTTTCTTGAGTGGCGTGTCGCAAGAAACGCAACATTGTGGCCGTATTCGAACCCGGGGTAGAGGTGCATCGCGGCCGAGAGAGAAACTCCCCGAAGGCGAAATGATTTCCGACTGCCCGGGTCGTTCCTAAACGCCGTGAGACGTGTCGCTGCCCTGAGGGATGGCTCCCCTGGGCCTGGTCCACTTGCGGCCGAGGCAGCGCCCTGTATCTCCCTGCTAAGACAGGCCCGGCCAGTCCGCTGGGGAGTCCGACACGGCGCGGCCGGGCAATGCATCACTCCAGGAGTCCATAGCGCAGCCAGCGGCAGCCAGCCACATTGCGATACGTTTCTATTTCCATACTGATGTGGCCGCAGTTCAACTTTTGCTCAGGGAACACGTGGACAGGGGGCATTTTTCGGCGGAACTTTTCCGGGACGCTGGTGGATCCAGGGCCGGCCTAAGGGAGCACTGTGAGAAAAATGTACGGAAAAAGTACGGAACATGTCTGGTCAATAATTTGCCTGGACCGTCCGTACTTGCCAACTACGGAACGTGCCGTACTTTTTTTCCGTACCCATTCACATGGGTTCATATGGAGCAAGTACGGAACGTTCCGTACTTTTCTCCGTACCTCCGTACTAAATTTTTCTGTACCATTTCCGTACAAAAGTACGGAATTTTTTTCAGTGTAGGGGCAAAGTACATTTTTTTCGCTTCCTGGCAGAAACAAAGTGTAGGTACCTTGGGCCCCAAGGGGGGCGAGCTGCCCCGCCCCCTCCCTCCGCCCTGGATCCGCCCCTGAGGCCGCGAGACTTCCAGCGTACTGGAGCGGCAGTAACCGATCTGGAGTCTGGCTGGGGCTGGAGCGTGCGCCTGTCCCCTTGAACGAAATAGAAGGACGCTCTCCAGGCGACACGCGACCGGGACGCGCATTAGCGCTGTTTGCACGAGCGTAGCCTAAATAGCCTATTATTACAATCACAACACAGGGCTGGGGCTGTTCGCGGCCCGCGACAATGCCCGCCAATTATTGGACAAGTGTGGGTCCAGTCATTGTCAAGATTCAACGTTTTCAACATTTTCTTTTGGAAAGATGCTTGCGAATTTTGTATATTTTTTCTTCAGACCTTCGGACCGTTTGAAAATGCCGCGTTTATGCAGAGGAGCGGCATTGGCGCAACTGGCGTGACATTTGACCGCTCGGTTTCTGTTCACTCCCACGCACACAGACAACCGACCCGAATCGCGACTGACACCTTGGTGACAAAAACGCATCGAAATGTGACACCACGCCTTCCAACTTTTTTTTACCCCCTATTCTCGCTATCCTTAATAAACTTCATTCCGGAGAGGCGCGATTCGACCAGCGAGCGGAAAAAAATTGTCGTTGATACGGAAAGCGCGGCAAAACAAGACGAACAGTTTTTGCACAGACGTCCAACTCATTAGAGGCAATTTCCATTCGTGAATGGCTAGTCATGCCGCCTCCCTTTCTTGCCCAGCTCCCCTCCCGTCCGTCCGGCCGGTGACGTCGGCGACTGTCCCGCTGCAAACAGCGCGTCGCCAACCGACGCCAGCGCCCCTGGCGGCGAGAAGAAGCGCCTTCGGTTGGCGGCCCGAACAACGCCTTGCCTTCAGTCAGTCCCTGGGTTGCGACACCGGCTTTTCACGACCCCGAGGGACGGGTCTGGGTGGCCGGCCCGGTGGGCGTGGACGGACATAACCTCAAACTGACGATCGCGCGTCAAACGGACAGCGCGTCACTCGGCCTGAGATATGTGCCGATCACGCCCCTGTGTGGCAACAGGCTGGCCAACCGAGTCCCGCTGACCTTTCCGCGCTCCAGGCCGCCAAGACGGCTGCCAGGGTGACGGCTTGATTGACTTCCCCGGGGAGGGAGGCCAGGCTGCGACACGCAAGGGGGACGCCACACCTCCGGGGTTTCAGCCGCTAAAAGCAAGGGGGCGCCGCGTCACGCAGTGTGCCAGACTCAACAGGCGGCGCGTCAAGCGGCCGAGACAACGGCTGTCCCTCTCGCACCCACTCAAGAGCCCGCTCGTGATTAGCGGTGTCTAATTACCGGCGCTCGTCCGGACTTGGCACCTGGTTGGGCGGCTGAAGGACATCCCCTGGACGCGTGCCCCGTGTCCACCGGGTGTCCGCCCCGCGTCCGTCACGGCCCGCCGCGCGCCACGGAATGTCTGCGCAAGCGTCGCGCACCCACTTTTCGGTCGGAACCAATGCCGCGTCCGGCCCGTGCCCGCCAGACGCACCGAAGCGACTCCGTCCCTCTCCCTCGCACCCCCGCGGGACGCCCCGCGCGAGCGAGAGAGACAGAGTGACAACACGCAGCCGGCGGCACGCGTGCGGCGCCTCGTCATTAGCGTGACAGTCACGGCTGGCGGCCCTACGGACCGACTCCGAGGGTCGGTTCGTCTCTCTCGCACTCATGGGGAGCCCCCATGGGTGCGAGAGAGACAGAGCGACCCTCGGTCTGCTGGCGGCGCGTCGCGGGCCTAGATACGGTTCACGCCGCGCAGCTGGACTCGCCCTCCGAGGACCCCATTCACATTGGGATCGGGGTCACGCGCCGCGGGCGCCCGGACGGCCCAAACGCAATGTGTGCGGAAAGGCCTTCCGCCAGGTGCGCGGGGTGTCGAGTGGGCGCACGCCTTGAACCGCGCCGCGATCCGACTGAATTGAACAAAGATAGCAGTGGCGACGTCGCAGCGAGTGTCGCGGTGTCCGAGACAGGGTTCCGTCGTTGAGTCTCTCTCGCACTCATGTGCGTCCCCTAAAGGCGCGAGAGAGACACAGCGACGGGAACGACTCCCGGAATCAGTCTGCAGATAGACCGGGTCCGCGGCCATAACCATATATACGTGGAGGAAATATGCACTCAGGATGACCCCCGGTGTGTCAGATGGACTGACATAAGAAAACATAATATTATCTGCGTACGGGGCATAAAGGCTTTACTGCATCTATAAGAAAGCCGCCTAATGGTTTTGCCTTTACTGCACACGGAAGCCGGGTGGGGGGCGGGCCGCCTTTTCGCACACCTTGGGAGGGGCCACTGCAAACAAGGAGCCGTCGCCTGGAAGTAACACCCAGCGGGATCTGCTGAAAAGTCAGCCCGCGGCGTTAGAAATGGCGAAAGCATCGAGTCAGCGACCGTATTTATTTTTATTTATTTTCTCTTCGCCCTCCTGGGCTTCGCCCATCGCACGCACGCGTTTTACAGGCGACATTCAAAAAGTTAACGGTACATCGTTTTGGCCCCGCGGCCTTGCGGCCCGCCGGGTGCGGGGGAGAGCCCACGAATGAGGTAATGCAGTCGCCATATTTGACTGCTCGGATCACAAAGCCAGGTTCGGCGAAAATAAAAGCACCGTCAGCGCTGCTTTGGCAGTTGTTTCTTTCGGTTCCCGCCGAACCCGCCTGGCGCCGCGGTCACGGTTGCCTAACTAGACTTTAGAGCCGCGGCCAAGGGAGACGTGTGGCATAAAGGCAGCCGTTACACGCGAAACGGCTGCATTCCGCGACTTATCTATCAATCGATAGTGCGTCCTCTTTTACACACAAACTTCATTTCGCCGAGGCGAATTTTTACGACGGCATGCAGTCGCTGCTCGCACACACACACACGCAGACGCACACACAAACAGGCACCGTTCTTTTATTTCATCGTAATTTTTTGGTTATTCCTCCATTTCTCTGTACATTACTCCTCTGTTTATGTTTGGACCCGTGCCTTGCCTTTATCTGCATGAAACGTTGCGTTTCCGACGCCCCGCCAATCGTAACCCATCTTTTGTTGGTTTCCTGGTGCAGTGTCTGCGCGAATCTGGTCTTCGTTCGAACGGTCCGTGACACTGTGGTTGCGCAAGCTTCCTGACTTCGGCATGTACAATGCTCAAGTAATTGCCACCGGAAGCTGCGGTCATTTTTTCGAACTTTTTCTTTTGATTGAGTACGTGGGTTGTCATTTTTTTTCTGAGAGTTTTTTTGTTCTTAACTGAAAAGTAAAAACTCGTGACGTCCGTCTTGGAGTCAGACGCCGTACGCCATTTATTTTCCACGGGTCATTGATTTGACGAATGCTGTTGCCATCGCTAGGTTTTTTCGCGAAACATGATCCAATTTGAGACTAACTGGACCCCTCCCTGACGGCTGTTTATTGATGATGCCACTGGCCAGTGGGAGCGAAGGTTCAAGACAAGGCAGCGATGTCAATGGTGTTTGAAATTCAAAACAGACAATATGACAGGTTGCAACGAAAGCTTTGATTTTGTTCGCAGCCCTCAATGGAAAAAATTTGTATTCTTTTCACTGCGGGTACAAATCCGAATTTGAAACTACAAATCCGCAAAAGTCAAGGCCGATCTGAGGCGGGGGCGCCAGATAATCGCGCACACATCAATATCTTTACCCATCCATCACTGTCGTCAGCCCAGCGCGAAAAAAAAGAAGGAAAAAGAAAAGAATCGGAGGAGGAGCAGGATAAAAATGGTATCCCTGGTCGGATTGGCACAAGGGGTCCACATTCGCTCACTCATTCGTTCACTACCCCACTGGCCTTTCGGTCCCGGAATGGCCATGTGCTTCCGATCCACGGCGGCATCCTCGGGGCACTCCCAATCCCGGGCCATTGTGCCACCACTTCCTCTACGAGAGCGTCGTCTCCCCGGCCACCGCCGTCGTCTGGCCGCCGCGACGCCGCGACGCGCCCCCGCACCAAAACAAGGCCTTTAACACGACCTGGGGCGATAAATCTTGGTCGTGCCTCCTCATTGAAAAGCAGTTGGCCGATAAATATGGAGAGCACGGCGTCGTCCCCTGCGTCGCTGCGCCCTGGACGCCTTCGACGTCTTTGCGCCCCACACTTTTATCGGGAAGACGCGGTATTTGCGTCGCGTCAACAGCGCGTGCGGACGCAGCGACGCGGAGGTGACAGCGCCGCTTGTTGTCTTGTCTGGATATGAGAAATTCCTGCGCAGCCACCCTCCCGCCGGGCAGAGGGGCGTGCGTGTAGAGCAAGCAATGCGTGTCGCTGTCTCCTCAAATTATTTACCGCAATGCTGTAGCCTTAAAACCACACAATGCTCCGACCGTTCGTCTGTGTCTGCCTTGCCTGTATGTCTGTCGTCTGCCTGTCTGCCCGTCCGGCGTGTCACGGCGTTGACGCACCTGGACGTCTGTTTGCCGACAAGTCCCCCTGCTCCGCGCTGCTCCGCGCTGCTCCGCCCTGCTCGCTCCACGCCCTGATTGCCGCTCAAGGAACGGCTTGTTGTCACGCGTCACCGCGAGAGGGCGCTGATGACAAACTGCGCTTGCCGCATTCCTTGCTCCTTCTAGCGTGCTTTTTGACGCTCGGCTCACGCTGGCTCGCGCCGCCGGGCTCACGCGTCACCAGGTACGACACGTGACAAATCTGGGCGTCCAGGCGCACCCCGCCGGGCCGCAGCCGGCTCGCCAGCCAGCCAGCCGCAGGGAGCGGGGGTCATCAGTCATTGTGTCCTTGCGTAGCGTTGCGCGGCGCGCCATGCCGCGGAACAGAATTTTCACCCCGTGTTTTTCCGGGAACGCTGCCCCGACGTGAAGAAGTAAGCCGTCCTGCGGAAGGGCCTTCTTGGCCAGGATGACAATCCGTTTCTCTGATTGGTCGAGATTAAAACGACAAACGCGACAATCATGTGCATATGCGTCAGTCCCCTCATGAGAAACTCTACTACCCGTGCGCGATCGGAGGCCCCCGTCGACGTGACGTTGGAAGACACTGGCTGTGTCAGCCGGAGTCATTGACGGTCCGTACAGCCCTAACAGGCATACAATGCCTCGCGTTATGAACTCGCATCCAGAGCAGTGGGTGATGCATGGATAGGGTCACAGCAGCACAAGCTCGTTCTGATGAGGGCACCCCAACAGACAGACAGGCGGTCGGCCAGACAGGCGGTCGGACAGACAGGCGGCACACCGTAGCACACCGAGCCAGGTCTTTTCCTTGTTTGCGGCCACGCGCGTCCATTAATTCCAAATTAATACTACTTGATTCGGTTCCTGCCTCATCACCCGGCCCATAACTCAGGCAGTGACGCCTGAAAGGGACGCCTGAAAGGGACGCCGTGATGGGAGGCGCGATATCGGTTGTGAGTCCATCCGCCCCCACTTTGGAGAGGCTAATGGTCAAGCAGTGATCACAGAGCCGCGTTTCTTCACCGCTTTTGCCGCGATGTTTGCAGTGTTATGACAGCGACCGGTTTTCTCGGACAGGGCAGACGAGGTATCGGCAACGCACGGGGTCACCGCGGGCCAAAAGACACAGCAGCACTGTATCAGGCCGAGTTCATTACCGGGCACCATTTAAACACGCACAATGTTGCATATAGAGATGTCGCAAGGAGGGGAGCGGCCCGGCTTCGGCTTTGTTGCTCAAGGAGAACAAGGAGCCCATATTAGCGGCGATGTTGCATTCGGCTGCGGTCGGGACGACACTCGTTCTGATGCTGTGCGTGCTGCGCGCTGGACCACGGTTTACGGCGCTGCGTGACCCGCGCTTGGGAACGCCGCCTTAGCAGCCTCGGGGTGGCCAACCTGTTAAAACGGTCCATTGAGAGGAAGTAATGGGACAAGTAGGCGGCCGTCAGTCAGCCGGTCCGCGCGGGGATTGGCAGGTCGGCGGCCCGAGGACCGGCCAAATAAAGCATCATTTTCGCACGAGTTAAACTCATCCCGGTGTGAATCACGCTGACCAACCGTCGTTTCACACGACGGAGCTGCGGAGTTGTAAAGCCTCTGAAACGCCTGGGTAGCTTCAAAATTAAGAATCGAGTTTTCCATGCAGTGATACACGGCCTAAAACTTAAGAGAAAGAATATTTTAGTCAACTTTTAGGAACAGACTGGCCTCGCACTCAGAGGAACCTGTTCCCGCCCCTGCGGCCACAGCAGCGTTGCTCTCCGCGGGGAGTCTGCCCGTCGATGGTCCCAACACAAGAGTTCAATACGCCGTGAGAACTCGCGCTCCGAGTGGCTGACGCAATTAGCATACTTTCGTAAATAAAGTGTATATTTGCAGTCCGGTTTGGACGGCTCGCCTCGGGGGCCACCAGGACCTGCACGGTGGGGCAAGGGGTTGTGGCGTCCGCGTCCACCAAAACGAATCGTGCACTCCATTTCGCGACCAACAAAAAAAATGATACACATTCATTCTGCATTCTCTCTGACAAAAATAAAACCAAACCGAAAAAATCGTTTTCTGCTCAAATTGTTCCATTAGTGATTTTTATTCGGTGGGCCCCTCGCTCGCTTCCTCAAACAGAGAATAGCGTGACAAAAAGTGCGCTATTTGCGATCCGGGATCCGGCGAACCACCTCTGCGGTCGACCTGCCACAACAGCGGAAGAGTTTGCCAAACAAACGGCCGGGCCGATCGCAGATATGAAAAATAAAGGAGCGCGTGTCGTTTTAGTTTGCTCGGCCGAGGGCGAGGGGTGGCGTCACCGTTTTTCCGGCCCTTTTCATTTACTCTCTGTCTCTCTGGCGGCCGTCCGGCCATCAGGGCTGACCCAATGACGGCGATAACGCTTTAATGCAGGGCGGCCATCGCGGCGACGGCAGCAAGCCCAGCAGGCCCGGCAGGCCGAGGTGAGAGTGAATTTAATAAAAGGAGAGAGGCTGCATGCGGCTCCGGCCCCCCGCAGGCCTGCAGCGGGCCGCGTCGGAGCGGCGTTCTGTCCCTCTCGCACCCTTCCGCGCCGCCCCGGCAGTGCGAGGGAGACGACGCCGTTCGAACGCGGCCGGCGGGGCAAAGGGTTGAGGCCCCTTAATCCCTGCGGCCGCAGAGGTCGCGCGCGCGCTCCATCGCACCCCCGCCTATTCGCAGTTATCCGCGGCGCTGCGCTGCTCGTCGCCATGATCGAGCTGGCGGGGCCGGCGGGGCCGCGCGCTGAGCCAGCGACGAGCACGAGGATGATGTCTCCCGGGGCCTGCAATGAGGCGGCCACACTGCGAACCGGGCCCGGCCGCCCCGGCCGGCACGGATTAAAATTGCTCGCCGCGCCACGCCGCCATGCCACGGCCCGGGGCGCAACCCTTCACAGCCGGAATTCGGACCAACGACCCGCAGCCAGCGGCCCAGATGTGATTTGGCAAGTTTTGTTAATCAACCCGGCGGCCGGGGGCGGCGGCAACGCGGCGGCGCGGTGGCTGCACTGCAGGCCGCTCCGAGCGGATGACTGTTCACAGAGAGAGGCTCGGTGCTTCGGAAATGAGCCCTGTCACGTCACGGGGCTGGCGTCGGTGGCATCAGGTGTCGAAGTGATAAAACGCCACAGCGAGTCACTGGAACCACAATGGTCGCGGTCACCGCCGGGGTCACCTTCCCAGGCATTGTCTCGGCGCCGCGGGGGTGCGCCGGCCCGGCCGGGTACGGCGGTACGGCGGTACCAGTGGCGCGGTCCGTCGGCGAGCTGGCTGCTTCCGAAGGTCGTTGTCTCCCTTGCAGGTATGCGGCGTCCCATTGGGGTGCGAGAGAGACAGATCGACGAAACCAGCCCAGAGTGCGACAACCTGCTCTGCATTACGAAGCACTCCGCCACCAAAAAAGCGAGGCGCACCCCGACGCGGCCGACACGAAGACCGTCTCGAAACAAGAGGCGGCCCCTGATTTTCGCCGAGTCACCCCGGTCGCCGGCCGGTTCCCCCAAAGTCTGCCCGGCTTCCGGGAAGAGGCGGCCGTTTTCCTGGAAAGCGCCTCGTCAGTGCGATCCGTTCTCGGGTTCGTCGCGCGGATGAGGGGGCCTGTTTGATCAACCCTTTATGTGTTTTGTTGTGTTCCGTCCACTTTACGGGTCGCGTGGAGAATCGCTTCATTTCACGGCGCCGCGACGCATGCGGGCGCAGCGTCGCACCTGCTGAGCAAAGCCGAAGAGTTGCTTCCACGCTCTGTCCCTCTCGCGCCCCGCCGGAGCGCCCCGCGAGTGCGACAGAGACAGCGACGGACCCTGCCATGCGTTTTAGCGTGCTGCCGACAGGTGGGTGGGTAAACAGTCCAGTATTTTGGGGCGCCGAAGGCAGCACCGTCTGGACCGCCCCGGCGGGTGGCGTCTTCCCAGTGCACTCGTAAACATGAACGTCTCCTCATATGTTCCATTTGCCTAATGAGTCCCGACCAGACTACCGGCGGCAGCGCGCCGCAGCGCCATCCCGCGGCCGGCCGCGCAAACACGGTGAGCCTCGCGGCGCTCCGCCGCGGTTATGAGCAATCCCACACAAATTGCATTTTCATATCTCCGGGCGACATCGCGTCATTATTCGACGACTTGCTCCATATAGATCCGCCTAAAAAGGAACCCCACTCTTACGACCCGCGGGGCGCCGGGCTTTACCACACATAACCGTGCGCGACTGTACGGAGCGCACCGCCTTCTAGTCCGCCCCATTTCCACCGCCGGGCAATCGCTGGCACACTGCGAGGGGGGCGGTGGAAGAAATAGCGGGGCCATTACGTCGTCTCAAATCATCCGCAGACCGGGGTGTTGTGGCAGGGCAGGGACGACACAGTCTCGGTCTTGGCGCCGCGAGGAAAACGGTTTCCGTGCAGCGATTTCCTGGTCCGCCGCGCCGCGCTTTCTTTTCAATTTTGGAAAACCGAACATGAAAATGGAAAACAGGGTCGTGCTGGGGTGACGCGATGACCCGCTCGGCCGTACCCAACGCCTCGCCCCGAATGGCACAGCAATGCAGACGCCAATTTACGAGAATGGGACTCGTATGTGAACGCGCGTGTGTGGGCTTGAGTAGGAGCGTGTCGCCTTTATGTAACGTTTTTTTACGTTTTTACAGCAGTAATTCCATGTGCCTGCTGAAATAAACTTTAACGCCGGTTTAGGACATTTTTAAACACAAGAGCGATGTCGCGTTTTGTTGCGAGTCATTCAAATAAACGGTTATGTTTATGTGGAGTGCTTTCGCGGGTTTGCCGGGGGCGCGGCGGGGCGGGGCGTGGTGGCGAGGCGGGGTGCGAATTTGGCCGGGGTACGTCGAGCTAGGCGGCGGTGACTAAACTTTAGAACCGCGCGGTGATCCCCGACCGAACTGTATCTCACTTCCGGGTGGCGGCGCCGCACCGGTCCCCCACCGCGGGGCTACGATTTTCCAACAGATTTAGGGAAATCGCACCTCTTATCGCGGTCGCCAGGGGTAAGCAAACCAACTCCCAAAACTCCTGCTGCGAAAAACAAACTCAACGTGGAAGGTGCGCTTAAAAACACCAACTGGACCAAAATTCCTTAAAACCAAGCGGTATTTTGTGAGTGCCCTCATTGGTCAGTGCTGCCGACGAGTTGTTTGCATGACGTGTTCTGCCCCATTCGCCTTGATGACCCGCCCCCCACCACCGCTCCCGCGGCCCCACTCGCTATCATAGCGGTGTGCAGGTGCAATGTGCATTGCGCCACTGCACCGGATCGGCCCCCCAACCCTGTTTTATTAAAGCAGCCCAAATTGCGGGGGCTGTTTGGATGGAACCTCATCTTGCGAGCGGTATTAGATCCGAAATGCGGTAATCTCGGCACTGCTTTGTCAAAGTTGTCAGCGAACACGCGATGCCGCGCGATGCACAGTGATTGGTAATCAGGAGCGAGTCAATAAGGCCCTACAGCCCGCTAGACGCGTCCTTTGAAGGCAGCCCGTTTCACACCCAGGATTTGACACACGAGGGGAGAGGAGCGGCCTCGATACTCTGCAAACACCTGACGCTTGTTACACGCCAGCCATGCGAAAGGGTGCAGTTGACAAGGCTTGATTTCTTGCATCGGACGGTTTTTTTTTCGGAGCAAAATATGTATCAACTGTTGGTCTTTGATTTACTGTCGTATTTTTTTCACCAGGGAGCTGAACTCATCGTAAATTAAAACTTTTGTCCATTCTCCTCTTTGCCATATTTTTTTAAATGAAGAAAAAAAAACTTTTAAAAAACGGGGGGGAAATCTGCTATAATTGTTGTAGGTAGAAGACACCCCTTCCCGAAATCGGGGGCCGCTTTTTCGTTCATGTGGTCGGCGTAATTAGCAATAATTGTCGTCCTCCTCCTCCCCTTCACAGGTGGTGCGGCTGTGGCCCCATGCGGCCGCAGCCGGCACCGCAGCCTTGTTAAAAGAAGGGCTGACCTTGAAAGGGTTGTCGCAACAAAAACAACCGGTAACAACATTGTTTCAGAATGTGCAAAGAAGCATGAGGCGCGGGTGTGGAGATTTACATAGTCGGTCGGGAACACCCTCTCAATAATTACCGCGTTCACACAACACACACACACACACACACACACACACACAGTGGGGGTGGCCCGCTCGCTCGCGGCCTCTTCATTTCAAGGTTTGCGTGGATCCCCCGCGATATTATTGCCAAAGCCGCGAGCAGCTTCCCCCTCCCCCTCCTTGGGGAGTTGTAAACGCCCCGCGTCGCCCCGCCCGGCCCCACCCACAACAACCCTTCCTCTTTCATTGTTGCAACACAAGTCTCTAAATTACAATTACCACGTATGGAGCACCGGAGTCGCCGATCCTGTAGCAATTAGCGGTCCGGGGCCTCACGGACTCCGACTGCTCTAATCAGCGGCACTGTGTTGTGACTTCCACTTCCTGAGGCCGTGTTGTGTTTGGAAATCGAATATTGTTATTTTGGCAGACATGCGGTAGTTTGGCGATTAGACCGGAGCCAATGTTTTCGTCTCATCAGGGCACAGCCCCAGCTCGAACATCCTAGCAGTGAAAGGGGTGTTTGGAGTAGGTTGTTAAGTCAGGTGCTGCACCAGGAGTGTACTCAGTGGCAGGTTGGGCAGGCAGAAGAAAACACGGTCACTGCATGCAAATCCGTTCTGGTGGGCCAATGCCAGCGCAGCGAGCCAGGCAATGCAAAAGCATCGTGTCATCACTCTGTCTCTGTCGCACTCACTGGGCGTCGCGTGTGGGTGCGACAGAGACAGAGGAGTCGCTCTCCGCAAGGCGGCCGGGGGGTCGGCGGTGTGGGCCGACAGCAGGGAAGGGTTGGTAATTAACGGGGATTACGAAGCGCGAGCCGAGACGTTCAGGGAGCCGGGGGAGATTATGAACTCGAACCCCGGCAGGCCAGTCGCCCCGCCAGTCCGCCAGTCCGCCCACCGGCCAAAATGAAAACATCAGCCGAGAAATTCAGCAAACGTTCCGCAGCGACATCCTGAAAATCCTGCAGGACGGGATGTTGCCGCGACAGATGGCGTCAATACTGCATGCACGAATGGCCGCGAGAGGGAGGGAGGCCGTCAGATGGGTACGCATGAACGGCCCCGTGACGCCAACGCCGCCACGGCGTGCACGCGCCACCGAGCAGCGAACACGACAAATAAAATTGAAAAGTTTCTGACAACCACCACCGGTATAAATGTCCGGTTGAACGTGTTGAATTTCTTTCCAGGAGTTAACTTTTTTGCACGGTTAGGGAAATTGATGGGTATGGGAAGGGTTTGGGTGGTCCGCGGCACGCTCACGCCGGGCGGTAATCCTGACGGACAAGTCGCCTCGCACGCCGCACGCCCCGAGAGCGTTCATTAGCTCGCACGCCGTCCCTGGATTAACCGCGAGCGTGGAGATGGGGGCAGCGACAACATTTCAACCCTTTGGGCGGCGCGCTGCGTCCGCTGCGGTGAGGCTGCCGGTGTCGCTGACTTTGGGGAGGGCCTTGAGTGCGGCGCCAAGCCACGCCAAGCCGCGCCAAGCAGAGCAGCGGTCAGCGCGGCGCGAGTAATGGATGGTGGATTAGCCGGGCCGTCCCTCTTCATAACGAGTTGAACGTCAACAAGGCCCTGGCCAAGCACGGAGCCGTAGCCGAGATCGCTGGAGCGCCAGTGCCACAACCGGGTGACTGATGTTCAACTCCCCCTGGCTCCTTCATTTTTATTTCAGCGAGTGAAGTTCGCGTCTGTCAAGGCGACACCAAAACGCAGCGAGAAACGGAATTATTAATTAGAGAGATGGACGGTCGGCTCAACGAGTGTGAGATTAAAAAGTACGGCCAAAAGACAGAGACGGACGAAAAAAACGTAAAGATTATTCGGAGCGTCTTGCACCGCGGGCTACCCTTGGGCGCCGCACCAGCCCCGTGGCCAGCGGTGCGGCTTAGCAGCAAGGGTTGCGCAACAGATAAAAACGCGAAAAGAAGGAGTAGGTAATGACAGGGTGCAAATTGCAGCGTTAATTTATTAGAATTGAGGCCCGCGGGGAGGACGGCGAGGTCCTGAGGTCCTCCGGGCGGATTAGAAAAAAGAGGGCGGTCCGCGAGAAAAATGTGTGTGTGATTAGGACGCGGCGAGCCGAGCTTAAGGTGGAGCTGGAAAAAAGGAGAGCATCCCAGTGCTGTGCTGCCGGGGCGGTAATTGCTCGCCTTGATAAGACGGGGGCGTCGGGCACGGCCTGAGACTGGGGCGCCAAAAACGGACTACTTTTGCTTCTTTGTGGACGGCTCAGTAGTATGGGTGCCTCATTCTTACATCCGCCATTTTGGCGCCCCCATTCTAATTTGTCTCTAAGGGGTTCGGACGCGGCTGGACAAGAAGGTAGCTTTTAAGGTTTGGTTAGCACCCTCATGGACTTATTCGACGTGGGGCCTGGGTGGCCTTTGCTGCTCTGATGGGCCTCGTGGTGGGGTGACTGATGAGGTGTGTGATTGGTGCACCTTATCTGCATAGTGGCAGGTATCTCCACAGCCACGGCCGGGCGGCCGAGAGGCCTGCACTGATTGCGTTTGTGACGGCTGTCGGCGACAGTTGATGCGCAGCCCGGTGGTGGCTGTGGGTGGGGTCTTGTAGCTGGCCGTGTTGTACAATCCCTTCACCATGTCGGCGGAAACCTTCCACGTCCACTATTGCAATATTGCAGGGTGCTCTGCCTCAGCGACGTACTAAGCTACCTTGCCACCTCTCCAGCCTGGCCTTCGGGGCAAGGGCCGTATCCACGCGTCACCTCAGACATGCATCATGCCTCACACTGCACAGCTCAGTGGTCAGCATCATTAGCCGGGCTGCCGATTCCCTTCCGTCGGCTGGAGGGGCGCGGCGGAGGGCGAGCAAGCCAGTGGACGCTCCTAGCTGCTCCTAGACGCTCGAGGTGAGGGATACGCTGTAATAACCGAGGAAGCAGCAGCACGGCACGTCCGAACAGTCGCACCTCCAGGTACACCCTCGTGAATGCGAGGGAGACGGGCGCCTCCTCGGACTCGGCCTTCATGGAGGGGAAAGCGATGCTCCTTGTGTCCTTGAGCAGGCGTTGTGGTGCATCGGGTATGAGAAACGCAGCGGAGCGCGCGGCCCACACCCTCCGGAAGCAGCATCGCAAGGGAAGAGACTTAGCCACGAAAAAATAAAAAAAATTAAAGAAGCCCGGCTGATTGTCACTGCGGGTGATGCGCCACGCGATGACTAATTCCATTCATTAACCAAATGAAAGAGTCAAAGTACAAAGCTGGCGGCGCCGCGCGTTTTGGGCGGAAACGGAGGGGAAGAAGACGGATCTCTTTCTTTCCTCCTCCCTCCTCGCGTCCCTTTTGAGGGCGCCGTGGCGCAAGCCGAGGCGCGTCTTCGGCAACAACAGGCAGATCAGCTTCTTGACCAAAACCGGCCTCCCCGGGCTTTGTTCCCGATAACGAGATTGCCACAAACTTTTAGGCAAATGGAGGCCGGAGGTGTCTCTCCTCTCCGCGCAGGTCGAGGCGTATTACGAAAGCGACAAAGAGGAATAACGCAAAAAAACTAATCAAAACAGCGGCGTAAAAGAGCCACTGCGGGCGGAAAAGGCGACGGCATATCTTGGCGACGTCGCCCGCGCCCGGGGGACCTCCCAGCTCACGCGAGGGGCAGCCATAAGGCTCATGACAGCAGTTGACTCTCTGGACCGCGCACGCGCCTGCTGCCACCACCATGCAGCCCGTGCCATGCAGTCCGTGTTTTGGTAATTGAAAACAAAGGCCCCGCCTCGATGTGTGACGCCCACCCACCAACACACACGCACACACACATACACACCACTTACTGGTATGCATATGCGCCTCAATCATACACGCATACAGCGCCCGCGTGCCTCAGAATGCCTCCGCACACGCGACGTGTGAAGCAGATGAGGAGCCGAGTCAAATGAACGGGAGTTCCGACCCAACGACAACCATCATTTTTTTTCGCCATGTTTGAGTGGTTTTCTGCTGCAAAAACGAAAGCAAAAATCATCCAAACGACAAGTTGTTGTTTTGTTGCTGGCGTCACTGTCCGGTGATTTGTTCTCGGTACCCCCATGCCAGTGTGCGGTGCGCACGCAAATGAGTTCCATATGGAGTCGCATCTTGATTATCGCTATTGGCGATTAATAATTGTAGGGCAACCCTTTGCCGTCGATGCAGGGACGCCGTGCCGCCGTGCGGCCATGCGGGGGGCGAAGGGTTGAGCAGCCATGCGGGCAGAGCCTACCTCGAGGCAGCCGGCCAGACAGCCAGGCAGAGCGCGCCCGGCGCCAGTTTGCCTGCTTCATTTGAACGGGTGGACGCCCGTCCTGCTCGTCAGGTCCAAGATTCAAGGTTACACTTTCACTAACAACGGCTCCGACGAGCGCCCCCACGGTTACTTAGTGAGGTCGCTGGGTTCAAATACTCGGAGAGCTATTTTCCGACGTCGTTTGTGGAAAAAAAAAATCTTGGCGTGAGTGGATGACGCCTGTTGAAAAATGGAAAGCGTGACACGAGATGCGACACGGCACGCGCCGACGCACTCGGCTGGGCACGCCCGATATTAGCGTGTTTCATGGCGTTTGGGTTCGGACGATTATGCCATTCAGATGGACACCATTAGTCTTCGGACTCGCGCACGCCACGGAGGGGGCAGGCAATAAAAAGTGGAGCGGTGTAATTATTGCAGACACTGGACTCATCAGCCCGCGACGGCGCCACGCGACGCGCACACAACTGCGGCAGCCGAGCGGACAGCGTCACCGTTCCGTAGTACTAAAGTCAGTGGTTCGAATCTTCGCGAAAAGATTTATTTTGGAAATGCATGGTTGTGATCATTACTTGTCTGAGACCGTGCTACGTTTCAAACGTGATCGTGGTGCGCTAGCTTATGTTGATGCCTCCTCCCCTTCACTACACCCTCACTGCCTCAACACACACACACACACACACACACACACGCGCGCGCGCGCAACTTCATTCACACTCTACTAATTCCGGCAACACCCCCAAAAATTACCCCCGACAACCACTACTCGTGTAATCGCGTCGATTCTGGCGGCGTTTGTTTTTTCCGCATTCATTACCTGGCCGGAGATAAGGATGCGCTGCATATGGCGCCGCTAATGAATATGCAAACAGGGCGGTGCAATTGAATACGGCCGACGCAGCGACGTGGCTCTGACACATTCAAGTGGTCCCGCTACTTTGCATGTCCCTTCCGAGGGACACAGCGCCGCCGTCTTTGACAGTTTCGGCTGTGGAGAACGCGACGGAATCTGGCGCCGGGGGTGGGTCTCGAACCCGGGACTCGGCCCACCGCGCCTCCGCCCCCCGCGACCTGCATCGCAGAGTGCAGTGCCATGCTGATCCCGCGCACGGCGGTTTTACGAGGACATTTAACTCGATGCGAACCCGGACGTTCGGCCGATTAACCGAATGGCGCACTCATTCGGACTCACCCTTTCCGGTCAGCGACTATGCATCCGACTGCATCCCTACAGTGCAGGCCCGTGCCGGACGCTGCATTAAAACGCGACCGCGCATTTGCATATGGGGGCTGCTAATCGGTCCTCACTTTAGCTGTCATAGTGTAATATATATTCGCCACGGACGCTTGCGCGCCGCGGAAAGACCGAGGTCAGCGCTGTTAGAGCCTCGAAATCGGTGGCTAACTGTGGCTCGACGTATGTGGAGCTGCAAGGTCTTGAACCTAGAGTGACCGAAATTCGGGAATTGCGTAAGGCTGCTCTGCTCACTAGAGACTCTTCTTGCTTTCCGCGTTGACGCTGCCTTTCGGCAGCCGGGAGGGCTTGTTGCTAAATGGAGCCCCGGCAGCAGGCAGTGATATCACACCTCCAGCCAACGGCATCTGCATGACAATGAAGGGCCGTAAGGGCGTACGGACAGACAGACAGACAGACAGCAGACAGACAGACAGACAGACAGACAGACAGACAGACAGACAGACAGACAGACAGACAGACAGATAGGCTGAGTACCCAACTCGTCCCTCTCTCCGCCCCCTGCCATTCACAACGCGGCCGAACCCCTCGTGCATGTCCGGCGAGCCTTGCACGCGACCTGCATATGGGGGAGCGGGGAGCGGGGCGGGGGACTACTTTGCGCCCTCCAAAGGCAGTGGGTGCTCCACCACCCTCGTGACTCGGATGCGCAGTGTGACCAATTCAAGTGTCCGTGAGACCCGAGGGTGGTGTTCGGTGACGTGACTGTACCGAGTGCGCAACCCTTTCGGCAGGGCGTGACCGACGCGGGTTGACGCGAGCACGCGGCGCCGGCCGGCGGTACAGTCTCGGCCAGGAGCAAGGCCTTATGCTGAGGGACTAAGTCTTCGCTCTGTCTCTCTCACACCCACACGGGACGCCCCATGGGTGCGAGAGAGACAGACCGAAGAAAACACGACCCTCGGAAGCAGCCTGTCGCTGCAGTCGGGCGGCCGCACGGCGGACGCGGCATCGCCGTTTTCGATTTGACTGTACCGCCGCGCGCCGCGACGAGTGCACGTTGCCAATGGAATTGTCGCGCTCGCTTTGAAGCTGTGTGCGCTGCGCAGCGCAGGCCTCTTCATTTCGCGATCTCGTTTCGATGCGAAAATTAAAACGTCGGATATTCCCACAGCGCTGTCCGCCGTGGACGAAACGGCACTCTTCATTCCGGATTTTACCCTCCGCTGTCCCGGGTTCGATTCCCGGACGCTCTTGGCCTTTTTTTGGTGTGGTGGCTCGTATTGCAGGAAGGTGGGCAACAGTGTGAAGACTGCAGCGGCGGCGGGCGTGGCGGTGGTGCGGTCAGTGTGACATGCACGTGCACGGGGTGTCAGCAACGCCACTGTAATGAGAAGGCTCCATCCACCGTGCGTCCACCGAGCATCCACCCACCAGACCGCAGTCCGGCCGGCCGACCGTCGACCCGCTGGACATGCAGCATGCAGCAGCGCAGCAGGAACAACGGAAGCACAGCCCCAATTTTGGCGCGCCGCCACACTGTTGCAGCCAACAAACAAACGGGGAAAGAGATGCGGTCCTCGCCTTCGAGGGGCGTTCCCGGCGTCCCCGTCGTCCGGCCGGCCGAGCGAAGAGTCCTTCCGTCTCCCTCGCACCCTTGCGGACCGGCCCGCCAGTGTGAGGGAGACAGGGCTGCACTAGGGTGGCCGTGATTAGGGGACTGAGCGTTGTTGTTAGGCGTGAACGAGACTCAAAAGGCTTTGTGTCCGGCGGCAGGGCCGGCAGGGCGGCACCGAGGATCAGATAACAATGGGCGGTGTTTAGCGCGGCTTCCTCGATCCTTGATTGCTTGGTCATCGGTGTGAAGATCCATACGGGCCGCGTCGCCAGTCTCCCCGCGGGGGGCTGGGCCGCCCCGAAGGCTGCCCCTGCCCCGCCCTGCCCAGTCGGTACCGAGCGGCTCCTTCCCGGTGTTTACCGACCGTGGCCGAGAGGCAGCCTGCGCTCCATTTCACGATCATTCGTGGCGGCAATCTGACTGCTTATAAATTGCCCGATTTATTGAGAAGACAAACTCACTGCCTTAGACCTATGCTTTGGAGAACCAATAATGCACGGTGGGCCAGAAGATCGGTGGAGGCGGTCAAAATCCCGGACGCGTTCTCAGCTCCAGAGTCGCTAAATGGGACGCGAATCGAACTTGTGATCCCACCAATGGGCTGCTCTTCAAACGACGAACCGATTGGTGGGGTTTTCACGTAAGGTTCGAGTGCTGTTGAGCAGCTCTGGAGCTCAAAACGCGTCTAGAGTTTTGTCCGCAGGACCTGGTCTTCTGGCTTCATTGTGGAAACGGTGCACATTGCCTCCAAAACCTCTGATTTGGATCATCCGAGCTCTGGCCCCCACTTTCGGCTGCGTGAACCTTCCAGCAAGGCTGGCGCGACTCGTCGGTGCCCACAGCAAAGGGTGGCCAAAGGGGTGAGCCGGGCGGCACGCGACCTTCCTCTACCGTTTCGAAACAAAAATCCGGTCCGAAAAGAGGGCGTGCCGAATGGCGCTGAGAGCGTGATAAATCACCTCGCGGGCTTCGATCGGAACGCCACTCTCAACCCGTTCAAAAAGGGGTCACTTCAAGTTTTCGCTCGCTGCGGACACGCGCGGCGAGGTGGTGCCTTTTGTGCGGGGCCGGCGGAAACGACACGGAACAGGCCGCGGACGCAGCGCGGAAGAGAGACATCAAGTCGCACGGCGAACAGGGCGACGCAAGCAGGGTGACAAACCACGCGATTCCATCTTGATAACGCGAGTCGCACCTAATTACATTCAATTCAGAGAGAAACGAACTAATTCCCGCGGCATTCGAGGCATGCAGGAGGCTAATTAATTTTACTAATTCAGTGGCGCGGTCCTAGACGCGGCGCAGTCAGGAAAACTTCAGCTCATTCTTTTATGAGCAATGTCAATTTTGTTTTCAATTTTCAAATACTTTTTTTTTGCGGTGACTGTAACCAGCAGGACTCGGGCTGAAATTTCCTGAAGCGGTGGCAGGACACTCGGAGTGAGACGTTGTGTGAGAAAATGGGATCCATCGCAGACGGGGAACTGGTTGCGAGCCACCCCGCCTGGCCGCGCCCCGCCCCGCCCCTCGCGCCGATATGATGACCCACACAAAGTAGCGCGAGAGGAAGCGCAACAAAGCAGCGCGACGTCCTGGGCCGTCCTGGGCCGTCCTGGGAGGTGGGGCACGGGGCGGCCCGGAGGAGGGGACCGAGAAAATATGGGCGGATAGCCGCAATAACGCGTGACAATTATTACCTGGAGCAGCTCTTTTGGAGGTCCCATTTAGCCCCCTTAGTTCTGCTACATAGAAAACTCACAAAACGCGGCCATACATTTCAAATGTGCGCTCCGGTTGGCCCGGCTCGCTCTCTCAGCCCTGTCACAAGACCTGCTGCTGCCCTTGCAAAAGCACCGCCCCGCTACATAAATCGCGTCCAGAGTTTGCGCTGCGCGGGTCATTTGTCGCTCGCCTCGCGGCAACGCTCCGAGGAGAGATGATTCGGCCGAGTTGCGGCTTCTATCTTAGAGTGTGCCTGCGGGACAAGGGGCGACGTCAGCTGAAGCGTCAAAACATTTTGAGTCGGTCGTTCCGCGGCGGCCGACACGTTCCAGATCATCACCTGCAATTTGTCGCATCTTTCAAGCTGGAACTGTTGATGCGTGGATCCAGGGAGGCTTCTTGCCGTTGGTCCTCTTGAAAAGGAAAAGTTTGCAAAACTGTCATCTGCCTCGGGGAATCAAGCTGCTTGGAGAAAAGTGCGCCAGGACTAAGTACCCCGTGTGCGTGCACTATGGGCATGGGGGCATGAATTGTGGCTAGCCGCAGCTCCCCCCTCCCCCTCATCTGAAACGCTTCCGGTACGAAAGGGGTGAGACGCCATATGCATAGATACACATCCAGATATCAGAGCTGGATACGACTAGTGTTTTGTCACTGCTTCCTTCCGCTCGTAAAATGGCGCAAGTCATTCTATTCAATTTACTGCGTTGGTCACTGCTATTTGGTCGCACATCGTAGCTGGGCAAGGTAAATCAGAAAATCTACATGTGTCCCAGCAGTTTGAGCAGCCAATTCATGATGGTTAAACCATTACTGCAATGGGTTGTTACCTCTTCGAAACAAAAAAGGAAATAGTTAATAATAAAGTTGCCCGCACAGGCGGAGTTTCGCGAGGGTGCGCGTCAGCGCGTCAGTCCATCCGTAAAACCACTGTTTCCGGCCGTCTGCACCGACACGCAATGGGCAGTCACCTAAAATTGAAACTTTTCAATGTTTGAAATATTTTTACGGTCCCGAAAACACACGCAACGTCCATCCGTAAAACAAAAACGAAAGAAAAAACGGCGCCGCGGGGGTGCGGCAGTGTCTCCCGCAGAATGAGTGACCTCTCGGACACCATGTGTGTGGTCCATGGGGGCTTCACTTGTAGATGCTATCGAGGCCATTACGCGGCCAAACGACGTGGTAATTATATCTCCCGCTGACCATGGACTGCCAAAATCTGCCCGGGGTGAACGATGAGAGTGGCACGCCTGGCTGGGCACTGCGAGGAATTGGCGAGCTGTTCTGCATAGCAGCAGGAACTCAGCGTTGAGCTGCGGGTCCGGGACTGACAGCGTCCGACCCAGTGGGATCCAACAAACCGTTAAAAATGTTACAAACAAAAACAAAGACACTTATCGGAGAGATCGTTGGAAAACCTAAAATGTGTGCATCCCTTGCCTCTTCCACTTCTACTTCTCCTGTTCATACTGCAACTACTACTACTTCTGCACTACTCAGTAATGAATTCAGCAATGATTTCGCATTTGCATTTTTATTTGGCAAATTTGCAGATGAATTGCACTTTAGCAACGGTTTGCGATTGATGTATCAGGATGATCAATTCCGGGGTGACGCCCGAACGTCAACAGGTAGGAGCGGCATTATATGGATTACCATATGCTGATCCCTGTCGTTGAAAAGTGTTATCCGTTTTCATGCCCTGAAAGGCCCATTGTCATCGCACCTGCAATTAGTTTGTAAATAGGTATTCATTTTGTTCCCTACAGCGGAGTCTGCATAATGCGCACCGCGGAACTTTCTAATGAGAGAACTTTACAGCTGGGGATAACATGCCAATCGGTGGCTGGTCTGTTTCTTCTGGAGAGAGAGGTAAAAAAATGCACTGAACTAATACCTCCCATTTGCGGCTGCAGCAATCAAGTGGAAAAAGATGCACGGTTTGAAATTTCTCACGCGAAGAGTTTTTTTTGTCTTTCCATTGTCGATCGGAGTGCGTCAGGATTGTCCCCTGTCGTGATCTCCGGAGCAGATATGCGGTTAGAACAGGCCGCAATCATGTCGATATCGAAACGCGTTGATTGAAGGCCAGCCACCAATCCCACACTCAATTTAACACTTCTTCCCGCCGTTCGTGAACGCCGAATCCGCGAAGAAGGGGTTGAAGGTGAGACACGCTGCCCGCTCATCCCGGCTGCTTACACATAAACAACCGAGGAGGGGATGGCAAAAAAGACAACAGCGTCGCGAGTGTGTGGCCTTTTTTTTCCATCTCAACGTTTTCACTGTTTTCACCTGCTGCACTTTGATTTGTAAAGGGATGTCAAGGACTGCTTTACGACATGTTTTTGTTTCATCAAATGCAATTGTGGTTTTGTGGCGAGCATTGGAAGTCGGCGTGCTTCCCACGACCTAGTCGTGCAGGAAAACAGCAACGCCGCTCTCCAGATTCAAATCAAAGCACATATTTGCCTTGGAACAAAATTTTTGATCTGGACGAGTCGCTGTAAGCCTTAGCCTTCCGTTCTCGGTGGCAATCTTGGAGATTGGCCGTCTGGCTTGAGATGCCGCACGCGTGTCCATCGGGATAAATCGAGCAGCATTGTGCATGCACAGCAACAAGCGTCACTCTGTGCAGTGGTCATTCCGACAACATGGGGGCACCGTGACGCGCCGAGACGCGCCGAGTCGCCCAGGGGCGGCGCCATCAGCTGCGCCAAGATAAAAGAAGCTGTTAGGAGCGATCCCCCGAGCCGACCGGACACGGCCCACACTGTGAGGGGGAGAGAGACTGAGTGAGAGAGGGGTGAAGCCCAGATAGAGATGGACACAGTCCGACAGTACAGGTCGCGAACCCCTCGCTTGGCCCTGCTTCTTCCCCACTGATGCTGCCCGCTTGGCCGGAACCGACCGAGCGCCGGGACAAGATTTGTTATCCGTCACCGAGCAGAGACGGCAACATGCAGGAAGACAGAAGCCATCAATGAGACGCAAGTGCCGCGTCCTCCCCTCGTCGGGTTCAATATTGTTCAGTAAGGAAGAGGGACGGGGTGGAGGGGCGCTGGACCTCAGGTCCAGGCCGAGAGATGGACGAGAAAAAAGGAAAAAATAAGACAAACACGGAAAGGGCGGGGAGGGCCGAATACGAGAGGAGACGGTGATGCATTACTTATTTACAGCGTCGGGGCTCGAAGCGCTGGACCGGCTCTCGTCAAACGGCCAGTCATTAATGCATTGCACGCGTTGCCGTGGCAACGCCTTCCGTTAGCTTAGCGCGACTTTTTCCACCGCGCCTTGTGTGTTCTCGAAGGAAAACAAAAATAATCTTTCTGTGAATGACACCACACACCGCCCCGCCGAATTGGTCCGCGAGGGGACGCACCCTCGACACATTTTCTTTGAAAGAAATCTCACGCTTCACGCGGCCGAGTCTACACAAACCGAGCCAGAGGAGCGTGTTTCGAGAAGAAGGGCCAAATGCGAGTTAATCCCCCGTCGCTGTCCCCGCGATGTTTCGAAAGGAGGGGGAGTCGAGGGCCCCGGCCCGGCCGGGGCACACACACCCACACTCGCACAACGGCGGGTACGTAACCCGAGAGGGCCCGTTCGTCACGGTTTGATCGTGATGCGGCCGATGCGGCGGCCCGGGCTGCGACTTCACGCCCCGCTCGAAGCGGGGGTCATCGGCCAGGTGTGACGACGGAGAAATCCGAAGCGCTTAGGGAAATTAGGCGGGCTGATTTAAAACGTTTTCAAACGCCCCTGTTTCCGCGGGGCAGCCGTCGCCCTGTGAACGACTGCCGGGGATGCTGCGAGCGTGTGGCGCCTGGGGCGGGAATCGGTCACGGCCGCACCTACACCGTGAGACAGGCCGGCGCGCGCCAAAGAAAGCCATTAGCGCCTCCATCAAGTGCGAGTCGCACGGGAACGGTGAGGGTGGCGGCGCGGCACGCAAGTCCAGCGAATCCGGCGATAAACGGCAGCATCGCTCTGTCTCCCTCGCACTCACGCAGCATCCCGCGGAGGTGCGACAGAGACAGCCGCTGAGTAACGGCCGGACAAAAAGTCCGGGTGGTAACGTCAACAGGGGATCGGCCGAATCAAGCAGAACGACCAAGACAATAATTAATCAGAGCGGTGCGGTTCGAGCTGGGTCGTGTCTCCCACGCTGCCACCTGCTAGGACACTCCTTTTTTCGTGCCCCGCCCCCCGCGGCAGTGTGCTGGCTTCCTCCATCCGCCCGGGCCGTCTCCAGTGTCGTCTCCGCCGTCTGACAGTCAGTGCACCATCGATGGCAGGGTCACTCACTGATGGACTCGGCCGGGCCGTGCAGGGCAGGCAGGCAGGCCCAGGGCCGCGTGGGTAATCTTTCCCTTCTTATTTCCAGGTGTACTTTAAGGCCGACGCCTCGCGTACTCGCGTGCATTAGGAACCTCGTCATTTTCGGAAAGTGGTCCATCGCGCCGCCCTGGCCGGCACGTGGCCCGCGGCTCGTGCCTCAAACGCTTCGGCGAAGACCGAGAGTCGCTTTCGTCGCTCTGTCTCCCTCGCCCCTAGACGGAAGGCCCACGAGCACTCCGGCAGCGCAGTGCCTTCCAGTAGGGCACAATTATTACACCATTTTTTGGTGAGGCTACGCAGTAAGTGTTGGCGGGCACGCGCGTGGCGGGGCGTGGCGGGGGGTGGCGGGGCGTGGCGGGGCGGGGCGGCTGCAGCAAAGGCATGACAGCGCCTTCTAATCTTGTCCATCAGGAGGCAGCCCGGCCACGCCGCCGTCCGTGCCGCCGGTCCAAGCTCGCCCGAAAAGAGACTTTTCAAAAATCAGGACAGTTTCACAAAGTTCCCTCAATTCGCGCTCTGCGTCCGCCTCCAGCCAGTCGACACAGTCCAACGTTCGGCAAACGCAACAGTCCCTCACTTCCCTCCGCAGGCTGAGGGTTCCGAACCGCACCGCCGTCTCTCTCCCACCCGTGGGCCTTCCCTCGGGGTGCGAGAGAGAGCCGCGTCGACTGCCGAAGCTGCGCGCGCGGGAAAAGGGCCTCGACGAGGTTCCTGCGCCTCCCGACAGATGGCGCGCGCTGCTCCGCGCTGCGGTCGGTGCATTGCAGCGCCCCGCAGGCCGCGCGGCTCAACAGGGCGGCGACGCGCCCACACTAGAAGTCCGTCAGGACCGTCAGGTAGCGGCCATAAATCCCACAGGGCGCTACAAGTGGCTGCCGCACCTGGGGACGGGCGGGGGCAACGAAAAACTTTTCACCGGCACACTTTTCTCTTTCCCTAACCGACTTCGGCGCGGAAGTCGCACTGGATGCGGCCTGGCTGCGGCGCGGCGGCGGCGGGGGAAATTTGCGTAGACGTGTGCAGTCGCATTCAATAGTGCAGCACCGGCCCGTGTTGTTGCACGGCGGCCGAGGACAAACACAATTAGCTGCCGTGCATGCATTTGCCTCTGTGTGTGTGTGTGTGTGTGTGTGTGTTGTGAAATGTGGTAGGATAGAGTAGAAGAGATGAGAGGAGAGAGAGAGTGAGAGAGAGAGAGAGAGAGAGAGAGAGAGAGAGAGAGAGAGAGAGAGAGAGCTGCAACGCAAACTGGCCGAGGGTCGAACCTGGGCTGCCCGCACCGATCCACATTTCCACTGAATGCGAATTTCGTACATTGTCCCCCTGTCTAGGCGGAGAGAGAGTTCGGGCCGGACGGATGCTAAGCGAGGTGGAAACTTTGGGTCTGAAGTGGCCGGCGCGCCCCAGCCCGCCAGCCGAGGGCCGCCGAGGGCTTGACCCAAACTTGGCCACCCAACAAACGCCTGGCTCGGCCAGTCATCGGCTAATTACAGGACCGGCCCGCTCCGCGCCGCTCCGCCACTCGAAATAGTTTGCAACTGTCCGGACAAGTGGATTCCACGTTTAGTTTCCGTGCGCTGGCCACCCTGCACCGGCAAAATAATGTTACCGCGTTTGATTTCGTTAGCCTGGAGTGGCCAGCCTGCCCGCAGGCCCGCCTTCGCGAGGCGCGGGCAAGTCAGGTTGGGGGTCCGGAAGGGTTGCCAACCGCCCACTCACGCAGATGCCTATCAAACAACGCGAATATTGGAAAGCCGCGCGCGTCTCGAGCGGGGTGTTCTCAAATCGAACATCCGGAAACGATCCCCGAAAAAACGTGGAGCTAGATATTACCGCGTGTGCCGACACACGACTGGAAAGTGACGCCGCTGACAGGCAAGTACTTGCAGTGTCCCCGCTGTTGCCCTGAGCGACCATTACTGTGATTGCTCGGCCGGCCCCTCCCCTCCGCCCACCCCGCGTAGTCGTCCCTGTGTCTGTGTGAGTGAGCCTCGCTGACAATCCGCATATTCTCCACCGATTGATCAACTTTTCAGCTACATCAATCCACTGCGTCTCTCGCTCACTGCGGGATTCCCTCGGACGATTTATATTTCTTCGTCAACTTATAGAAATCCAACAAATGAGCGTAGCGGTGTACTGGGTGTACTAAATTGTTACTCAACTCTTTTTTTTTTAGGAAAACTGTTGGAGGTGTGTGACGGGTGCCTCGTCTGCCCTCGCTACGCCCGACTGGTGCTGCTCTCGTCGCGTCGCGGACGTCAGTGGAATCAAGACTCTGCTCCCGCCTTACTATACCGGTTTAGCCCCGACCGCCGCCACGCTGCCCGTCGCAGTGTGTCCGTGTGTGTGTGTGTGTGTGTGTGTGTGTGTGTGTGTGTGTGTGTGTGTGTGTGTGTGTGTGTGTGTGTGTGTGTGTGTGTGTGTGTGTGTGTGTGTGTGGATGATGCCAAGCTGTGGGGGGACGAGCGGGGCGCGGTGAGGAGTCCGAGTAATGACTGATTCGTCGTAAACCGTGGCGTGGCGATGGCGACACCACACCTCAAGGCGTGGCGATGCAAAATTCGACAAAAGTTTCCCCCCGAAACGCCGTTTTCCGTTCGGTGGATGGATGGAAGTCTGCGGCCGAAGACGGAGTGAGGCTTCCAGTGTGTTTGTGAAACAGGCGCGCGTGCAGGCGTGCGCGCCGCTGACAAATGGTGCTTCCCTCTGGACGAATTTATTTAGGGCGACAAAGGCGGGGAAGGCCGCAGCGGCGGTACACCGTAAAAGTTTCACTAATGCCCCGTCAATCGGGGCGCGCGATCGCAGCGCGCGTCGCTCCGCGATCGGGTTTCTCCAAACAGATTAGATTAGAAGATGGTATCGGGACTCGGCCTGTCCAGGCGCAAGTGACCGCACCGTTAACGCCCCGGCTCGGTAATTACGTGTTGGCTGGGCGGGGCACAGTGGGCCAGCAGAAACTGAGCGAATGCAACGCGCGGGTATCGATTCCAGCAGTGTGCTTCCCCCGGCCTTGCACTTGCCCGCTCCATCTGCCCCCCGGGCTGGGCTCTCGGCTCTCGGACCTACAGTGCAGCGCCGGCTCCCCGCAGGCAGGCCAAAGGCAGGCCGCCGCCGGGCTGGGGCATAATGTTACACTGCACGGCGCCGCCCCGAACGCCGCTCGCCGTCTCCCTCGCACCCCCACGGCCCCACGGGACGCAGCGCGAGTGCGAGAGAGACAGTCCGCCCCGCATGTGACGGCGTCACGTCGCCGCGACGTCGCTTCGATTAATCGCGCGTCACATTAAGTGCTGCTTGTTAATTGCTGGTCAAGTAGACGCTCGCGAAATCGGACCCCCGCATCATGGGGGCAGCCACGGGGCAGCCACGCGGCTATCTTGGGCATCTGTCTGGGAAACAATGTCGACGTGACGTGTGAACGTTGCCTCCACTGGTCTTCTGGCCCACTGTGCGCTGTGCACCGCCCCTTCCGGGTGTCCGGCGCGGTCCGGCGGGGCGCCGAGTGCAGTGGAGTGCCGGGTAGCGAGTGGCGCTGGGGCGCGGCGCTCACGGCCACGGCCTGGCCCTCGGCCTGGCCTTGCCCTTTCCCGGCTCAACATGTGTTTCGACTCGGCGTCGCTCCGCCTGCCTCGCGACGGACCACGCCACCGTGAAGCGTGCCCCGCAAGTGATTATGATGGATTAATTGTAGGTTGATCGTGGTGCATTTTAACGAGAGCCAGCATGGCCGGCAGCCCGCATGGCGCATGGCACTCATGAGGACATAACCTCGTTACGGCGACATAAACTACACCATGACGATGGTTGTTGGCCCTGCAGTGTGGTAGCGGCCAGGCGGGCTCAAAGGGTTACCTTGTAAAAGTGGAGGAGAGCGCTTTATACTTGTCGAGCGGCGGGCTGATCTGAAATAGTGAAAAAATGAGGTCCTTGCTCGAGATCGGGGAGAAATCCTGCTTCTGTCCAACTAATAAGGGCAATGCTTCAGGCAGAATTATAAATATTTTAATATCAGATTGTGGTGTGGCCCAGTGAGAACGGTGTCGCGCTGCCGTCCAACCTCTACGCAGTGGATGGATTCCAAGTACGCCGAGTGCCCAGCTCCAATCTGCGTCCGAGCGAAGGCATTCCGGGAACAAGCCACGGTGTTATGAATTTTATTGCTGTCGTGGTGTGATCTTCCGAACGCCCAAATTCCGGGAATCGGATCGGAGAGGTAGAACCTCGGGCCGGACCACCAGTTCGGCCGGAGTGTGCTACCGTGAGCGTCTCGCCTCGGCCCAAATGGATCCTCGGAAAACACGACGCGGTCGATAAACGCGACAGTTTTCCCGACTCGTTTCGCACGCGGTTTTATTCACCGGTCCGCCCTTTCCGAAAACCAACTGGAGCTGCTGCCTTTGGCCGCCTTTGGCATTCCAGGATCCTGGATATCGCGCTGACGAATGACCCTGCACTGTTGACAACTGTTGCTCACAAGAATCCCCTTGTTAACGGGCATTCTTGCTCGACATGGCTTCATCAGCCCGCGAGTCCCATAAGACATACTCAGGTGCAAGCGTCGCGGTCCACTCGGAGAGTCCGCTGTAAATCAATAGGCCCGGTGCCTTCCCGAGGGACCCTGGGGCACTTCCCCATGGCAGCGCGTCAGGATGGACCGACTTTACTACGACCGTCTCGCACACAGCACCCCGGCTAACCCAGCGGCCAGAAATCACTGACGCCTTGTAGATCAGAGCGCTGCGCAGTGTAGGGCCGTGTGTTAGTTTGTTATTATTCACTGACGCGTGGAGTATCGGCAGCCGAATCAGCCGCCCCGCGGCGCTACTCCGTGCCACGCCGCGCCCCGTATTCCGGTAGCCCTTAAATAAATTGGACGCCAGTCTATAATTTACCTGCCGCTGACAAATCACGGTGGCTTCGTTACAGACCCGCATCGCATGCACTGCGTGAAGACACGTTGCAAAAAAGATAGAGAAAATTAAAACTGGGTTGAATTTTTTTTTTCATGTCGGTAAAAGACAATTGCGTTCCGAGGATAGACAGACGAGCTGACAGCGGCCAATCGGACGGCTGATTACAAGAAAGGCACCGACTGTTGTGATGGAAGGCGACGTGTGATGGAGACTACACACGTCCCATTCTCCCCGAAAGCAAGACGAGGCGCCGTAAGTTTCGAAATTAATTAAAAGGCGGCGCCCTTTTGTAGTTTGAACCTGGAAGCACACACGGCCGGCCGCCGCGGAACCCCCGTGAAGCTGGAAAGGCGGCACACCGCGGTTCAAACAAACCAAGACGATGTGTTCTGGCGAAAAAAAAAAAACACCAAAAACATCGACCGACGAATCACGGGCAGAGCCACAGAAGACGATAGCACGCGTTTTTTTGAAAATAACACGGCGAGAGGGAGGGTCTCCGGGAAACTTACCACCTCGCCGCGAAAAGGGTTCCTAAATCAAGTTTATGACAGTGACCCCTCGAGGTCCGTAGCGAGTAGCGAGGCGTGGCGTGGCGTCGATAACATACGGGCGGCTACCGGTTTTACGTAAGCTGCTACCGTGCACGCCCCGCCGTTGCCCCGCCGTTGCCCTGCAGGGTCGTCGCTCTGTCTCTCTCGCACTCATCAGGCGTCCCGTATGGGTGCGAGAGAGACAGACGAGCCCGCTGCGTCGCTCACGTCCGACAGAACATATCATATTATCCCTTTAATTAGTATATCAGGACGATCATGGGGATTTAGTGGCCCCGAGCGGTCCGGCCGCGCTTGGGCCGCAGTCTCGGCCCCTCGGACGCCACTCCTCGGACGTGTCGAAAAACGGAGGCCGGCAACCCGACGGCGTGGCCGCGGCACTTGCGGTGTTGTTGCCGAGAAACACACAAACGGGGAAAAATAGGCGCGGTCCGCGATATGATCGAAAGGGATCGCGTCGCCGCTTTGTACCCGCCAGGACCTGTGGCAGGACGAACAGCCGACCGGGCCAGCCAGCCAGCCAGCCTGCCTGCCTGCCCCGAGCACGGCCGAAACAAAGGATTATTAATTCGGGCACAAGGGCCTTTTGATTAACCCGGTGGATGCAGCCCTGGATTATTCCTGTGATTTCAATTATCCCGGCGTCGCTCTTCGGGGGTCAAGCAACAACAGCCAGCTACATCATAAGAGTGGCGGCGCCCAGGTGAGAGTGAGAGAGAGAGAGAGAGAGAGAGAGAGAGAGAGAGAGAGAGAGAGAGAGAGAGAGAGAGAGAGAGAGAGAGAGCGGAGGATCACAAGACACGAGTGCGACTGGGGGCGGGGCGGCGGGGCACACGCCGTACCCGCACTGTGAGGCGAGTATTGACTTATTACCAACTCGCTCCTTGTAATCGACGTCCAGCCTCGGCCGGCCACGCGTTCGATTCCAGGCGACTTCTCAACGCGACTCCAACAAAACGCCGCCGCCGTCGCGACGTTAAAGAAAAAGCCGGGCACTTTAAGACTTGTTGACGGCCCTTCGGAAACGACGCCACTCGTTGTTTGCATCTTGTCCGCTAATCCGCGGTGCCGATCTGGGATGTTTTGATCACGCGCGTGCCGATCGCCGTCCAGTGTTGTAACGATTAACGCGACGCCGCGGCGCGACGCCGTGTCAGACGGCTTTTACGCCCTTTTTTTCCGCGCCGTCCTTGGCGGAGGTACCGACGGCTCTGCCTACCCCTCCCCTTCCCCGCCTCGCTTTTTATGAGCGACACTCCGCGCTGCGTGCCAAATGAGTGCCAGCGCTGGAGTCGCCGCTGCTGTCGCCGCTGCTGGAGTGCTTCCAGTTCCAGGCAACCGTTCCAGCGAGACACCGCGCCGCACCGCGCCGCCTGGCGTCGCCGTGGCGTCGCCGGACAAGGGCCCGACACGTGGCCTGCAGACCGAGAGTCTGTCTCTCTCGCACCGACAAGGGACGGCCCGCGAGTGCGAGCGAGACGGAGCGACTATCTGTCTGCAGGGCCGCGCGGCCGCCTTGTCTGCACGCACTGCGCCGCACTGCGCCGCACTGCGCCTCATTCGAAATGCATGCAAGCGGTTTGGGCGGGATGCACCAATTAGGCGAGGCCGGGCGGAGGCTGCGGCCGTCTCCCTCGCACCGCCACGGGCCCGCGGGCCGCGCCGTGAGTGCGAGAGAGAGAGAGACGCAGCGCGCGCTTCCGCGTGTGGCGAGCGTATTCCGGAGCCGTGTGGGCTGTGGGCCGCTGTGGGCACCACCTCGCGCCTACCAACGAGACAGGGGTCACGTCAGCGCGGACAGCGGCGGCCAGCATCACCTCGCAAGGCGTCTACCGAGGAAACAACAACAACAACAACAACAGCAACAACAACAGCAACAACAACAGCAACAACAACACAGCAGCAGCAACAACAACAGCAACAACAACAACAAACATCAACAACATCAACAACCACCACCAAAAAGAGAGGATTGTACACACGATTTTCTCATCGCGGTGGATCAGTTGTCCTTCCTCTTAGTTAGAACAGCCCAATGAAAACAATAAGTCGAAATCAAGAACAATGATCAATATAATAATAATAAAATTGAAAACTTTGGTACGAGTCCGGCTTGACGGCTGGATCACGGGGCCAACGAGAGAGAGAGAGAGGAGAACAGTGCGAGGTGCGAGCCACGCGCGCGTGGTGTGTTGAGGCTGCCCGCGACCGCGAGAGAGGCCGGTGGAAGGGGGAGCGGTCTGGTGGCGCGTCCGAAAAACGACTGCAACCGGGCGCATCCACCACGGAGTCTTTTCGAACGCTCTCTCCCCAGCCAAGCCGCCCGAGGGGGTCTCGCCGTGCCGTGCCGTGCCGAGCCGAGCCGTGCCGTCCGAGGAGAAGGGATTTAGTGGGCCTGCATGCGCGGGATTTGGACCGGGGGGAGGGGGGGGGGGGTGAGCAGGGGCCACCACCGCACTGATTATGCGTCTCTCTCGCACTCAGAAGGGCCGCCCCATGAGTGCGAGAGAGACAAAGGTGGGTCGCGGCGGCCGAAGTGTTGTTGCGTATTGAAAGCAGTGCCCGTCATAATGACCACCTAATTACGACTCGTAAAAGTGCACCGAGACTTTGGCGCCCGTTTCACGCACCTGTTGTTGTTGTTTTTGTCCAGGGCCACAAAACTGATGCTACATTTGCTGCACCAAATTGTTTGCGCCAATTTTTTTGTTTGTTCGTGAGCGTCTAGTTTTTTCCTATCGCAGTGTTGTGCCCGTACGCCACGCCGCGCCACGCACTGGCTGGCACACTGGTACGGCTGGGTCATCGCTCCGATCGCCGCTCGGCGCACTCTCCTCCAACTCCTCGGCACTCGAGGCGGTGCAGCGCCGCGACTCATCCAGGGATTTTAAAAGCACTGAGCGGCAAAGGGAGCGAGGCGGCGAGGAAGATGAAACAGCGCGACGGGGGAGGGAGGGAGAGAGAGAGAGAGAGAGAGAGAGAGAGAGAGAGAGAGAGAGAGAGAGAGATAAAAAGAAAAGCGCGATGTTCCTCCATTTGACGCCGCGGCGAGCAGCGACAAGAAAGGGAGGTGTATTCATTTACATGGCGTGTAAGCATGGTAGCGTCTGGCTGGGGTCACAAAGCCCCGGCCCCACGGCCCCACCGCGGCGGCAGCGCGGCCGGCACCCCGGCACCGATATTTCACGTCGCGGCAGTATCAAAATCATGACGGGGAATCGTTGCCGGTTCATCACGCCGACATGCTGGGCACTGCCCCGTCTCTGTCGCACTCCTGGGCCTTCCTGGGCGGGAGCGAGAGAGACGGAGCGACGAGAGTCGTCTTCGGAGCGGGCAGGCTGCGCCGTCCACGCGCGGCGGCCCGGCGCGGCGCGGTGTATCTACCGCGCTGCGCCGCGGCGGATACCGCGTTGTCCGTGGCCGCGACGACGCAGCGACGCCGCGGCCGCAGAGATGGACGGAGACAAACTCGGGTGCTGCCGCGGCCTGGCTGGCCCGGCAGGCCCGGCTGCCTCGGACAGGATCCCCTACCTGCCCTCTCCATTTTTTCCAGCACGGATCCGCGCTGCCGTAGCCCTTCCCCTCCCCCTTCCCCTTCCCCTTCCCCACACACTTGTCTCCTTTTGTGAGCCCCGGCCGGGCCTGCCGGGCCCCGGCCCACATCGGGCGGACAGCAGCGGACAGGTTACGAGCGGCGTGAAGACGCGCGCGTCCAAAGCCCTTTTTAAAACGTGCTTTATTTACTCTTACCGGCCGTTTGGGGCCGTTTCGGGTCGACGGGGGTGTTTTTATTTGACGCGCAGGGAGCCCCGGCCGACCGGGCCGACGGGCTGAGCTGAGCGGAGCGAGGAGGTGAGTGAGGTCGGGGAACAAGCGGTGGCGGCCCCGCCCCGCCCTCTCTCTTTTCACTTCAGTGGAATCAAAATAAACATTTCGGAATATATATTTTTCAAAAATTTAGTTTGAGGAACCCGAAGGCTTCCTGTACGCCCTGCCACCACGACGGTCGCGGTGCCCCGTGCCGCGCTGCTTGAGCTGCTGTGCACTGCCGCGCTCGCGACGCACAAGGCCAAGGTACCCGCCAGCGCTGTTGAGTGGCGGGGCGGGGCGGGGCGGGGCGGGGCGGGGCGGGGCGGGGGCGGGGCGCGAGACTGTCGTGTGCAGGGAGCGTGCGGCGGGCCGCGGCCGGGAGAGGCGCGAGGGATCGTGACTCCGCAGCTGTTGCAGCTGGACGTGCAGCCCCCCCCCCCCTCCTCTCTCTCTCTTTGCGGCCGGGGCTCCTCTCCGAATTATACATTTGTTCGTCTCCCTCTCCGCTTCATCTCGCGCTGCTCCTTTCGGCCCGTCCCGCTCGCTGCAACGGCCCTTCCCCGTCTCCCCCCTCCCCTCTCTCTCTCTCTCTCTCTCTCTCTCTCTCTCTCTCTCTCTCTCTCTCTCTCTCTCTCTCTCTCTCTCCCTACTGCATCTGGACCCACAACGCGTGCAGCGGACGGACGGGCGACTCCTCGGCGCTGACACCGCGCGCGCTTTTTTGCCGCGCCTGGTTCGGCTACTTTCCGCACCGGATGAAAAATTCAGCCGCGCTCGGATTTCAGCAGTGCGGGAGCAGTAATTGTCGTGTTGGTTCGGCGCGTTGGCACGCTCAAGTGGCGCTGCGCTGCGCACGCTGCGTCGGCGTGAAGATGGGTGCGCGCGTGAAGGGCCCATGCCTGGTCCGGCGCACACACACTCACACATGCTCACGTTTTAGGGCCAGCGTTGCCTTTACGACTGCCGATGAGTTAGGCCCTACTACACACACACGCACGCACACCTACGCAGTGCGCACACAGGGGCATGGACACAGCTGGAACCACTTGAGCACTGTAAGCAGCGGCGGCAGCATCAGCAGCGCATCCCAAAAGGCACAACTATGGAGCAGGCCACATGTCCGCACACACGCACACACACACACACGCAGTTCGAGCGCAGTGCTCTCATTTTAATTCACCGCCGTTCGCGCAAGAAGGACGACCGCCGTGTTTTGTTCGAGGGCGTAAGGATGCGGCCGCACGCGCGGGTCCTGCAGGCTGGTGTCGGAGCGGGGGTGTCTCTCTCGCACTCGTGGGGCGTCCCGCACGGGAGCGAGAGAGACAGACGGCCGGGAGAGCGGTCCGCTTGGCGGCCGGCCAGCGCGCCTGCGAACTCGGGCTAGGCCGCGCCGCAACGCATGGGCGTCGTGCGGGACGGCCTGGCCCGCCTCGCAGGCGCTATCCCCGGCCCGTGTCTCCAAGACGGCGAGAGCGTCAAGCGCGAGGGAGGAGAGGAAGGACGCAGAATCGAGTTTCAGAAACGAAACGGCACCATGCAAAAATCTCGTTTGTCAGGCGCAGCACCGAAAATGAAGAAAACTGGAAAATTGTAGGCCAGCCTGCGCGGGGCGTTGTTGCCGCCTGACGCCGTGAGGAATCGCTCTCCATTGAGGGCGATCTGAAGACTCTCGACAAAGGAGAGGGAGCGGCCGTGAAGCCCGGTAGCGTCCGCAGCGTCCGCAGCATCGCGTCGCTCGGAAAGCGTGGATAGAGCGATTGTTAACAAGATTCGAGCCGATCGGACCCGGACAGTGTGTCCTTCTCGCACCCCGACGGGCCGGGCCGAGCGTGCGAGAGAGACGGGGCGACGGCGGGCAGGCCACGGGGCAGGCCTTGCCCGGCGTATAACGACGCGCACCGCCTCGGCGTAAAGTGGCAATAGGAACAAGAGGGCATCGGGGAGAGGTGGATCGACCGACTTAAACAGCCCGCAAATAAAAAAGAAGGCCTCACTCACACACACACACACACACACACACACACACACACACACACAACACACACACACACACACACACACACACACTCCTCTGCCCGTCCGCGACGCTCTACTGTAATAATCCCGATGCTTGACTTAATAAATCCCTCTGGAGAGCCAGCAGGACGATACACTGCGTCATTAGGCGTCATGATAGCCACGCTTACTTACGCCCGTGGCACACACACACACACACACACACACACGGCGGGCGCGTCTTCGAACAGCGTGGCATTGTCCGTCCCCGGTGCAACATAAAATACGAGTCGCACACACGATTACAAGTCCGCGCGCCTCGCCTCGCCCCGCCCCGCCCCGCGGAGAGACACGAACCACGGACCGTGCGCCCGAGAGGAGCGGCCATCAAACGGCTCTCGGACACTCAAGAAAGCTGTCCCGGCGCGAAACAATGGACTTATTCGGACACGGTGTTGTTTTTGTATCCCCGATCGGGCGGGCGGGCGGACGGATAGGCGGACAGACAGACAGACAGACAGACAGACAGACAGACAGACCGCGCTCGACGCTATCACGTCTGGCGAGGCGCGCGACTCGAGGCGACTCGCGCGGTGCGTGGCGAAGTTACAGATGAGCGGAGGATAGTGTTTACACGAAATGAACAAAAGGCCGCTAGCAGGCCGACAGGCAGCGCCCTGTCTCTCTCGCCTCCTTCCGTGTCCGCCGTGAGTGCGAGAGAGACGGAGCGACGAAAGCACAGTCACGTTCGGATTCGGCCTGCAGGCGCAGCAGCGGGACTCTACCGTAGAGTGTGGCCGCCTCGCGCCTCGCGCCCGCCCCGCCATGCACTCCCCCCCCCCTTTTCTCGCTGCTCGGCGCCTCGAGATCGAATCAATCTCGAGGTGAGTGTAGGCCCGCGCGGCCCCCTACCCGCCTGCCGGGCCTGCCGGCCGGAGTGACCCTGCTCGGAGCCGGCCCGATTTTCCGTGGCGGCGTGGCCGCGGCCGCGGGCTGCCTCCGAGCGTCTTTCCGTCTCTCTCGCACCCACAGGGGGACGCCTATGAGTGCGAGAGAGACAGAGCGGCGAAAGCGACTCTCGGAATCGCTCTGCCGGGCCGGGCACGCCGGGCAGATCCAGCGGCGCGATAGCGCGTCGTTTTCCTTTCGCTGCTGCGGTCCAAAAAGGATGAGAAATTGGAGGAGTAGGAGCAGTGCCGAGCAGGGGTTCTCCTGCCATCAGCGCCTTCAGAACGACTCCGGACACACGACGCGGCCGGGCCCTTGGAGGGGGCGGTGCCTGACGGTGTAGGGCCGCAGCGCTAACGCGTTTTGTGTGTACCGCCACGGAGACCCCCATCCCTCTGGTCTTTCCCCGAGCCAATTAGGCAGCCAGACAGCCCCGTGTCGCTCTGTCTCTCTCGCACCCCCCAGGCCCCCCATGAGTGCGACAGAGACGGAGGGATGGAACGGGCGTCGCGGTACCAGTCTCCGGCCACCTCGAGGTGACATCTTTGACTCGAAAACTCACACCCTTGTCCAGCGGAGGCTCTGGCAGGACACATCCGATGACTAATATTTTTTCAAAAAGGTAAATTTCTAAACAAATCGTCACAGACAAAAAATAATTTTGACTGCAACTGACAATGAGGCAGAGGCCGGTGACTTTTCCCTTTCCAAAGGAGCGTTCAAGCTGGATTCCCGTTTTTCGAAAAGCGCTCTGGGTTGGCATGCCTGCGTGCGTACCACCACACTGCCACCTCGTCGCACGGTTTGACCTTTCTCTGAACTCGTCCGTAACGACAGGGGCGGCGTCCTCGCGGCACGGAAGCCAAGCCGTCATTACCAGCCTGGCCTCCTGGAGTCCCTGGAGCCCCTGGAGTCTCCAGGAGAGCGCTTTCCTCCAGGCCACTAGCAGGTACCGACCCAACTGGTTAATAATTACACAGGCCCCTTCTCTCATTTCTGCCTGTCCTTTTTTTTCCACCCCGTCCTCGTGATCTTACATTATTAATCGCTCGCGCTCTCCGCTGTTTTCAGCCAATACCGTTCCATCGGCGGGCTGTTGTCGGGAACGGAGTGGGGCCCTCGGGCAAGCCGGGCAAGTCCGGAAAGCGCGGCGCGGGGCTACGTGACTCCAGCCAGGCTGCCTTCGCGCGGAGATTCGAACCCGGTCGGTAATTTGTTTCAATTGCCACGCCGGCCGGTGCTGGCAGTGCTAGCAGTGCCGGCCCGGCGGTGTTTGGTCTGAGGCCTCTCCCGAGACGGTCTCCCCCAACCCACCCCCACCGCGCATCGCCGCCCCCACCCCCAGACGGCAAAAGTTTGCCGCGACAAAAATGGGCCGAGGTGACGACGACGGCAAATTCGATGCCGCGCTGATGGAGAGGGCGGAGGCGGCTCTCTGTCTCTGTCGCACTCGCGAGGCTCTCCGTGAGGGTGCGAGGGAGACGGAGCGACGGAGGAGCATCGCCCGGAAGCGCGACTCGGTTATTGGAGGGAAGGCAGGGCGAGGCGCGAATAAACTAATGTCGCAGACCTTCCAATTCAAAATGCGACCGGGAAAATGCGATTCCAGCAAAGGAGAGACGAAGAGGGAGAAGAAGAGGAGAAGAAGGAGAAGAAGAAGAAGAAGAAGAAGAAGAAGAAGAAGAAGAAGAAGAAGAAGAAGAAGAAGAAGAAGAAAAGAAGAAGAAGAAGAAGAAGAAGAAGAAGAAGAAGAAGAAGAAGAAGAAGAAGAAGAAGAAGAAGAAGATGATGATTTTGGCGCTATTTTTGCTGAGGGCCATGTGCGGCTTATCGCTCTGCCTTATCGCCGCTCGCCCATCAAGCACTTGTTACACAGTTCGCCCAGCCAATGAACTGGACAGTCCGTCGCCCCCCTCGGTCTCCATGTAGTCGCCGGGCGTTCATTGTTCGAGTGCGCGGAGCAAAAAAAAGTGTGTGCGTGTGTGAGTGTGTGGCACACTGTGTGCTAGAGGCATCGGCAGGGCCATTTTATTGCTGGATTTGCATGCGTTACTGTCAAGGGTGCTGCCATCTGTATCTCGATAGTCTCGATACGCAAGTGGACCGCAGGGGTTTTCACTGACCACTCCACTTTTTTTTTCAAGCAGTTTTCAATCACTGATACCTCCTCCCCCAAAAGAACACTGTAAATTTTATTTTTCGCCCAACTTTTTCAAAGTAGAAATTCGAGACAAGTCAGCACCAGCATCTAAAAAATTTTGATCGCGAAAGTAGTTATCATTATTGACCTTGCCAATTATTTTTCTGTTTTGCTTGTTAGGACTTCCTTCCGAACACCGCGGTGCGCACACAGATGGGCGACCGGCGGGCAATGGAGCGTGGACGCTGCGTGGACGCTGCGTGGACCGATACAAGACCAGCTGGCAACTCCCCTCCCTGCTGACCCCTGCCCTGCCTGCCTGGCTGGCCAGTGCCGGCCCGGCACTCATTTGTTCATTTGTTTGTATTTATGCATTGGCCCCGTTATAGATATCACTGAGGAGGGTGGCCTGCCTGCGGGCCGAGGCGAGCTCGTCTCTCTCGCGCGCATGGGGCTTCCCTCGGGGTGCGAGCGAGACAGAGCGCTTCACTGGGGGACGGAGCACATGCAGCAGGCCGGCAGGTTGTTTGTCCGAGCGGCAAGCGTCGCGCGTCGCTTTGTGGGTTTTATCTGATTCGGATCAATAAGTGCGACCGCCAAGGGATGGTCGCGGTCCCGGACACGCGTTGACGGCGCGCCGTCGCCGACCTGGCGGCCTCCAATTCGCCGGAGACACACGTGCGCGTCGTCGCCGCGATGACGACCCCCGTTATCACGGCCCCGGCCAGGACGACTCCACGACGGCCTGCTGGACCCGAGACCCGGACCCCCACGAAGACGCTTTATGGGTGCTTTTACGCGTCGCGTCACGGCGGGGCGCGGGGCGCGGGGGCTGTGAGAGCCGTGGCCGCTACCGGGCGGGGCCGCCCGGCCGACGTGGGCGAAGGTATCGTCCCCCTCCTTCATCATCTGCTCTATCGCTGGGACACGGCTGCACTTCACTTGTGGTCTGTAAACACGTTGGTAGACACATAAAGAATACGAAACGACAGGTAGCACTCTCCGTCCGGGTGCGCTCCGTGTGTGCGTCGGACAGGCGGACGCAGAGACGCGGCGGCCAGGCAGCACGCAGCGGAGTAAGTTATTACGGGGTCAGCCTTTGGGTGGCGCCAGGCTCGAGACCAGGCTGCCCAGCGCCAGGCTGCCCCGCACAGGGCGTACCTCGGCCTCACTGCCCGGGGCACTCCGCCGGGGGGCCCCGCGGGGGGAACTTAATCGCCCGATTTCTTCGTGGTCGCCTCACTCACTCATGAAGGGCCTCCCCGAACGCGAAAATTAGAGCCCCGACGACAGTGATCTGGCTACCACTTAGAGCCGCCCTGTAACTGGACATCCGACGGTGTACTGACACGACTGCGTCCACTGCACTAAGTGAATGGACGCCTGTTTTACACACCGGACCCATTTCCATGAGTGAAAGTTTAAGGCCGCGGGGTCAGCGCGGAACGCACTAGCGGCCGATGGACTGTGCCAAAGTGCTACAAATTATCAACGCGCTGACAATGCGCTTTACATGTTAATTAGCACAGGCTAGGGCGAATAAAAAGGGAGGGTGTGGGCAACCTGTTCGGCCGCTAGCGCCGGGCCGTGCAGTGCGGGGCGGGGTGGGGCGGGGCGGGGTGGGCAGCGGGGGCGAACCATTGTTTCTTACTGGATGGGGAGGAGGGGACGGGTCAGTCCAGTGACCCGCGAAGGGTTAATAAATAAAGCGAAATGGATGGAGCAAGTGCAAGTAACAATCACGGAAAGGACACAATGGCGTAGTGGGCAGCTGTGGTGGAGGGATGGGGGTGCAGCCCAAGTTAACTCGAGTTAACTACGGGGGTTGCGGCGGAGCGGAGCCCGGACTCGCCACCAACCGCATAAGCTCATCACGGAAGCTCCCCCGCCGAAAATAACACATTTTCCCCCAAATTCAATTTACTCCGTTTTTTTTACTTTTTTCCTTTTTTAACGCGGGGCGGGCTCAATCAGACCCGTAAATTGAGTGGAGGTGGCCGTCGTGTCGTCTAGCGGCAAATAAAGAAAAGGTCCCCATCTGCTGCCTGCCGGCCCTCGGCCCGTCGGCCCCAGCCGCGCTCTACTTCAGAAATTGCGGCGCGGGGCCGCCTTGTTCAAAACAAATAATTGAAGCGGAATTACACTGGAGGGAAATGACACAGCGTCGCATGCGAGTCGATACTCCGCGCCCTCCGCGCGGCGCGGGGCTCCAAGTGGCCGGGGTATCGCTGCGCGCTGCGCATTCGACAGCCGGCACTAGCCCTCTCCGTCGCGCGCGTGCGCCAACGCCGCGAGCCCCCGTGCGTGCGAGGGAGACAGAGCGACGCTGACCGCCTGGCTTGGCCTCGGCTGGATGGCACTTGATACAGTTTGTTTGGTGCACCCTCACGTGCAGCCCAATCCAGGCAGGTCGGCGCGCTGTTGACGGAGTGGCTGGCCTTCCTCCACGCATGGCGGGAGCATATTCGCCCGACGCAAACCAAACACGGCAGCGCAAATAAAACTTTGGGGCTTTGAGGCTCGCCAGCCGGGCCACGGCGGTAATGAACGAGTTTCTGGCAAAGCGAATGCCGTCGAGTGTCGCTTCAAAGGACCAAGTCTTCGGCCCTCCGGCCCACGCATGCACGTGCAGCCTTGTTCACAGTGGGCCAGAAGACCGGTGGCGGCGGACAGAATTCTAGACGCGTTTTGAGCTACAGAGTCGCTAAATGGGACTCGAACCGAACGCGTGACACCGCCAATGGGTTGCTCTCCGAACGAGGAATCCATTGATAGGGTCACACGTTCTGCTAGTGTCCTGCTTAGCGAATCTAGAGCTTGAAAGGCGTCTAGAATTTTGGCCGCCTGCACCGGTCTTGGCCCACTGTGCGCTGCGCTCTGCGCGTCATGTGTTTGTGGCCTCTCCGAAATGAGCACCCTCGCTGACGGACAACGAGCAGCCAGTGGGCCTGCTTGGCCAGCACACTGACTCCAAGAGTCGGTACGTCTCTCTCACACCTAAAGTGGACGTTCCATGAGTGCGAGAGAGACAGAGCGACGAACGCGCCCCTCGGAATGAGTCCGCTGCTCGGCCTGCAGCACTCATCCTAGGCCCTGCTGGCCGAGAGGCTGGGCGGCATGATGAAGTGCGTGCCCGACTCGGAATCAGGGCAGCAGATGCTGGCCTTCGGTGAGCAGTGGACGCACCACACAGCGCGATCGCGTAGGAACAACGAGTCACGGAAGCCTGGCGGTACACGTTGAGGGGGACGCCGTTGTCTTGTGACACACCGACACGGGCGGGGCGCGAGCGGCAAGACAGGGCGTTGTGTTCTATTCCCGGTCCACGCGACACACGCACACGCACGCAGCGCACACACACACACACACACACACACACACACTCAAGTGAGGTGACGGGGTGTTCGGCGCAAGCGGTAATTTGTGGCTGTCAAGCTGCGCAGCATTGTGGTGCATCCGACTCGGAAATTTCGACGCATTCCTCGCTCGCGAAGGCCTGCAAGCAAATGTCAACAACAACAACAACAACAACAACAACAAACAACACAGCACTTCCATTTTCAGACGTAGAAAAATGAGTGGTAACTACCTAACCTGCGCCAAAAACATATGTGTACTGTACCAACCGAACGCGGGGACACTCTACGTTCCCCCGCGGAACGAACGCGGTGCACTGCGAGTTGGGCCCGCGGCTCCGTCTTGCTCCGCCTCGGTGCAGCCGGCCGTGCGGGGCGCCTCCCCCTTTAATGGCCACCCCATTTGCATTTCTAACCCTTTTCTTGTAATCACATCATTTGAAATTAATGCGCAATTATTCCCTCTCGCGCGGCGCCTCTCGCCTGGATGCGCCGATGAGTCGCACTCCCTGAAACCGCGCCGGGGTTTCTGTCGCCGCGCTGTCGCGCAAGCCGGAACGAAATATCTCACCCGTTTGGAATTTGATTTATGAGATTTTTCAGCTCTACTGTAAGGGTGCTTTTTTCAGGGCTGTCCGCAGGAGTTTTTTCTCTTTTTTCCTCTTTTTCCAATCATCGGTTGGCGCGTGCGCGGTGGCCCGTCTGCATATTCCCGGCAATCTCGGGCAGTTCGCCACGCTGCAGCCCGATGATGGGTGTGTCTGCGTGTGGTCGCTACCGGTCGCCACCGCCTCCGACGCGCGCGCTCGGCCGTTCCGCGCGCGGAAAAAAGAAACATTTTCCCAGTGTCCGTTTGAAAATGGCAGGGTGCGTTCCTGGCGGTTCCTGACCACGACACTGCGCGCCGCGTTGAGGGCATGGAGGGTCGCTCGCGGTGGAATTCGGGGCCGCGACGCGCCGCGACGCAATGCGAGTGGAACGCGCCCCAACGGTCGCGGCCCGGTCGCGGCCCGGCCGGCCGCAGAGGACACTTGAATCATAGAGCGGTCTAGGCCATTCACGGTTATTAATAGCGTTATGAAACGGTCTAGCCGCCTAGCGAGGGTCGCGGAGCGAAAGCAGTGGAGTGTGAGTCGCACTGCGAGGCAGCTCGCTGCGGTTCGCCCAAATATTGATCCAGCGAGCGAAACGCCAGCGAGGAAAAAAAAACCGGACTAGTTTGCCCGGCAGGTGTGTCGGAGCACTCGCCGGAACGAATCAGGAGGACACGCAACAAGTTCAACAAACAATGAGATTATGGCGGTGATTGGGGCCGAGGTTTCGCTCATCCGAATCAGAACTGGTTCGGGCTGAAACAAAGGGTGCAGCCGGGCGCGGCGGATGGCTCGGTGGATGGCTTCGGCCGCCGCCTGCCCTCGGGGACGGACTCACACACTGCTTGCTTACTAACTTGCTTGCTCACTTACTTAGTTAGTCAGTGGCACCTCGACGAAGCGTCTCACGGCTGTCGCCATTGCAAACTAGATTGGGAACGCGCTTCGATAATGCTATGTATGAACCGCCGAAAAGCATGTCGGAAAAGGCACCGCCCCTGGGGAGGCGCGAACCTCTGACCTCGACTTGAGTGGATTTCACCCCCCTCATCCATCAAGCAGGTTCGCGGCGCATCATCACCGCCACCAGGTGACGGTACCCATTTGCATTTTCATCGACTGGGGAATTGGCGGGAATGACAAACTGGTCTGATCATTACTTATCTGTGACTCGCGCACACGACATGCCGCCAGTTGTCGCGGTCCCAACTCCGTCTCTCTCGCTCTCGGGCGAGGGCTCCGCGAGTGCGAGAGAGACAGAGACAGCTCAGCAGTGCGGTGCCAGCCAGACGAGAAATGAAACACGATCGACGACAGTGGCGCCAGCCAGCCGTACTTCGTAAACGGTGACACTCGCCAACACGGTCCGTGAGACAAAGGTTGCCGTTGACACCGTCTTACCAGGCGATCCTGGCCGATCCTGCCGTGGGTGCACTGTACGCATTGTCCGCGAGGCAGGAGCGAGTCCTGATTGATTGACGACATGACGACACTGTGTCCGATCACACCCTCGGACAACGCTTGACCACTCCGTCATGTTGTGACAAAAAGTCGCCAGGTCATCGCGGCGTGGCGGTGTCAAGTGGCTAGGGCGTCCGTTTCGGCGTCAGACAGGTCTGTCCGGCTGCGGCCCACCATGGCGGTGTCAACCCGTGACGACATCGTTGGCCTGGGAAGAGTACCGCTAGTGCACCCCCGAGCCGCACCGAGGATCGACTCGCCCGAAAGAAAAATGGCCACGGTGGAGAGAGGCGCTCTGCCTCGGCTCTGCCGCGCTCTGCCGCGCTCTGCGCAATGTGGAGGCCTATTAGCGCACAAATCTGTTGGCCTGGCGCGGTCCGCACAGCGCCTCTGGGCCTTCCCCGTGGGTGCGACAGAGACGGCGACGGGCACATGCCGCGAGGCTAGGCGAGGCTCGCCGGGGCCTCCGTCAACAGCCGGTTAATAAGAAGTCGGAGATAGGCAGGGCGTCTGCACAGTTCAGCACAAAGGGACGTTTGGCCGAGCGAGGCACGCAAAGAGAGAGAGAGAGAGAGAGAGAGAGAGAGAGAGAGAGAGAGAGAGAGAGAGAGAGAGAGAGAGAGAGAGAGAGAGAGAGAGAGAGAGAGAGAGAGAGAGAGAGAGAGAGAGAGAGAGATGAGTCGCCCAGATTCCTCGGGCAGCGGGCCGCGAGCCGGACCGATATGGCTGAGATGGAGATACTTTCCTAATGAGATAAAGCGCGATGGAAATAGCGACACGCACTCGCGGGCCGCGCGGTAAATTCAAAGTGTCCGCCGGGCGGCACGATGTGGCACCGAAAGGTGATCTTCAGGAGGAGGTCCTCGCTGCCTCAGATTTACTGCCCGTCGCGTCCCGGATGACGTAAAGACGCGGTTAGCTTCACAGGTAAAGAAAAACGCGTTAACATTTTCCTCAGCCCCGATATCCAACTGCAGAAACCAGATCGAAAATCCAAATGTGGAAGTGGCGTATCTTGGAAGAGTCCAAACACTCTGCGGAAAAGGGCATGGAGTTGAAATACTTTGACGTTGGATCGGCAGAGCCAGCACTAAACTTGAAACCTATTTCCCCCTTGAGGCTCCCCGGCCTGGGGCTGCTGCGCCAGTAAGCTAATTGCGGGTAATTGCGGCGCACGGAGTGCAGCTCGGTGCAGTCGGTGCAGTCGGCGCAGAAGGCGCATTTATCGCGCGGTTGCCTACCCTCCTTGTCAACTGCAGCAGCAGCCCGGGCAGCGCGGTGCCAGACTGCTTTAGAGGCCGTAGCTGCGGCGCTCACACTTGGGATCATCGCGCTATCCGGGAGAAATCTCGGAAGACTGCTCGGCTCGGCTCGGCCGCCGCCGCGACTTGCACGTCGGCGATGAACCCCAAAGACAAGTAGAGCCTGTCATAGGTCGCCCCGCCCCGCCACGCCCCGCCTCGCAGCGGTTTGTAGTCATGATGGATTCCATAAGTCATGTGATAATAATCGGCCAGGTCCGTGGGCCGCTGGTAGCCAGTGGCTAGCGCTACCGACGCACCCGTTTGGTCCAAAAGGCCTGCCTTCCGGAGAACTAATTGCGAGCAATGATCTTACGAACGAGACTGATGAGCGTGGTGTTCTTCGAACAACACACACACACAGACGCGCGCCGCGGTGGCGCCTGCCTCGCTACTCGGCGAGACACTGTTGGCGCCGGGGCGGGCCAGCTTGCCAGACCAGAAGGACGGGGTCTCCGCTAGGATGCACGCAACTCGACCCGCGCCGAGTGCATCTACGACAGACTGGCCGTACGTCGATCTAGCAGTGGGGGGACATCAAGCTGCTTGTCGCCTGGTAACCCTTGCGTAGAGCGTAACGGTTCCCCGAACGCCCCTGCGGTGTGTGTGTGTGTGTGTGTGTGTGTGTGTGTGTGTGTGTGTGTGTGTGTGTGTGTGTGTGTGTGTGTGTGTGTGTGTGTGTGTGTGTGTGTGTGTGTGACAGCGATGATGTCAGTCGGACTAGGATCAGCTGATGCTGCGCGGTCGAGTTTGCATGTTGGCAGCGCGGCTGACTGTGTCTCGCAGAATGAAGTGGTCGCCAATACCTATTACTCGGCTCGAGAGCCTCGAGAGCGTGCCACCGGCCACCACACTGTCATTACCGTAATGCTGCCGGGGCACGTTCGTAAAACGCTCCTTCACTCGCTGGGAAAACGGGAAGGTGGGCAAAAAGACGGACAAAGTCGGATTTTTGGAGCGGCATTTTGCGCGCATCTCGCAGGCTGGGCGAGGCGGTGGAGATGGGTGTTTCCTGGCGAGGATGCAGAGCAGAACAAAAGGAGAGTGGAGGGTTGTCTGGCTGCGCGCTGTGCAGTGCTGTGCAGCTAATCAAGGCTGTTTAACTGCGTTTGGCCGGGCTCTGGGCCGCTCTGCGCTGCGCCGCACTGCGCATGTCGATTTAGCTCCTGCCGTCGCATCCATGGATGCACTCCGGGGATCTTGGGGCGTGCCGGGCGCGCTCAGGGGGCGCCCTGTGTGTCAGCCCTCCGGCAGCCCTCCGACAGCCCTTCTCGGCCGGCCCTTCACCCACAGGGCCGCAGGGAAGCCCTTCCTGAATGCCCACTATGGCGCATAATCGAATAGGCCGCCTGTGGTCTGCAGGTCAAGATTATTGGCCCGATGTGCGTGTGTGTGTGTGTGTGCTCGCCTGCCGGGACGTGCGTGTGTGTGAGTGCATATATGCGCCGAGGCGCCCCGAGGGAGTGTGCTGGTGGTCAGTGGTGAAGGGTGCCTTCCTTGCCTCGCCAGTCATCGAGCGAAGGGTGCGCGGTTCGATTCCCCTGTACTAATGACGATTTGCAGTCAAGACGACGCAGCAGCAGCGTCAGCTGGAAGCGGCCGAGGCAGTGCGTTTTACAGTGCACAAGATGACACTCGCCGAGAGTGCAGACAAGGAAAGTCCCGCCGGACAGGCTCACTCCCCCTTCATCACTATGCACCGTGCAGTGCAGTGGCGCAGTGCATCGCGCAGGGGTGTGGGCAGGTCAGGGAAGGGGGTGGGGGAGGGGAGGGGCGCTCCGGAAATTATTTGCGCCCCAGCGGGGATTATGGGGTCAGAGTGCATCAGGTGGGCTCGCGTGGGTAAATCTCCAGTTTCGTCTGCGAGGAGCGGCGAGGGTCGCCCTCCGGGACTGCACTCTCTCCTTGCTCTCGGAAACCCTCCCCCTCCCCCTCCCCCCTCCCCCGTCGCACGCACACCGGCCTCCGCCACTCACCCCTTTCCCCGCTGTCGCAACAGAATCGCACCTGGCAATTTTCAGTAACTGCTACTACTCCTCAAAAGCGGCATAACCGATTGAATTTATGATAAGTGTCTCCATTGAGCGGGAAGTCCTGGCAGGGGTGAGAGCGCGGCAGACGGGGCGAGCACAGCGTCGTGCTAGCACTTCGAGAGGGGAACGCGTTTTGTCACCAGCTTGTCCAGTCACGCCTGCATTGAGCCGCTCACTGCGAAATCTCTCGGAACTGGGAGACGCGTCACTGACTCACTCATTACTCGATTCCACCTTCAGGTTTGGTGAAGAGACAGCGAGGTCGTCGCCGCTCCAGAAAAGCCTCCAACTTTGAGGCAGTTGCTGCACCTGCCTCGGCCGCGACTTCCTTGATGTCCTGGGGGGTCGGCGCGCGGGTCGCCGCGGCGGCGACTTTCACACAGATATAAATCAGCAGGGGGCAGTGCACGGCGGTGCGGTGCAGCGAGTGCAGGAAGGCGCGCCTCACGCCTGCCTGTGTCAACACCGCGTCACCGCTGTGTCAACAACGCCTCAACCTTTTGCCGCGCGACGCAACGACCGTCACTTTGCCGCTTCCCTTTTACGCGCCAATTTTAAATTGGACGACGCACTGCCCGTCTCACACACACAAACACACACGACGTGTGGTCAGCAGCAAGTCTGCAAGGAGGGCCCTGCGGAGAAAACAACAACAGTGCAGTCTTCCGACAGCCAAGCAACCGACTGCCAAAAAAAAGGAGGTGGGGGGGTTTCTTTGCATTAGGACACTTTCCAGTTTGGATGGGACCTACACTGCTCCTCCTTCCCCTCTCAGCGTGAGTAAAGGGTCGTACCTGGTTGCGCCCCTGGCAGGCCGCGCGGCGTGGGTCGGTGCGGGTCGGCGCGGCAGGCTGGGGTTAACCGACCGTGCCGCGTGAATCGCACTCTCATTTGCGTGGGTAGCTCGCGCGGGGCTGCACAGCAAGGGGAGTTGTGCGTCCGGGGAAAAATCTAGGTAAACACCGGCGGACGCACTGGCAGGCAGGGGGGTTCCGTCCAGTGTGCTGACTGGCGGAAGATTCGTAGGTGCGGAAGGCACACTCGCCTACCGTTTTCGCAAACATTACCATCCACCCCCTACTCATTACATCACGGTAATTGTGCAGCAACTTAAAACTGAATGAATAACTCGCTTTTTTTTTGCGCGAGCGTTGCGGTTGCGGGTTACGCCCCTCGCATTGTGCGCACCGCCGACCCCTAGAACACACATTGCTATTCAGCGCGAGGGCGTGCGGACACGTGCGGTGATGATGATGGATCTGAATGTGGAGGACGGACATCATCGAATACGATTCAGTTCATAGAAAACCGTTTTCACTGCAGTAATGATTTTCACATAGGTAATTTTGGTTTATTTAATCCTTGAGATTGCTGTTTTTTAAATGGGGAAGCGTGCGTTGGCAGACTTTGTAGCGTCCCCGGCTTGTCCCTGGCCTCACGCCGCTCCGCCAGCTGCTGCACTGATGCACTGCAAGACTGCAAGGTGAACCGTCCCGTCTCTTCATTACAAGCCATACACCGCGTGGCGCGGCGCGGCGTCGCTGAATAGCCTGGTCGTCAACAAGTCGCAGATCCATCATCATTTCTGTCGCAAGCACCGCTCCGTTTTTCCAGACGCGCGTGAATCGGTGAATGGCCGCACGGGGGGCGTGCCGCGCCTGCCGCGCCTGCGAAGCCTGCCAGGCCTGCGAAGCGCGCTGAATAGCCGAGCCTTTGAACCGCGGCCGTGCCAGGCACACTGCAGCGCACCGGACAGGGGTGGCTGCTGCCGCACGCCGCCACGCCACTGCGAGCACTGCCACCGACTGCATCGGACGGAGAGGCGTAACCGTGCCTTTGTGCCGCACTACTGGTTTACGCAAGGTTCACGCACAGATTGACGCTGCGGTGAATACAGTGGGCCCAAAAGACCGGCGGAGGCGGCCTAAATCCCGAACGCGTTTTGAGCTGCAGTCGCTAAATGGGACTCGAACCGAACGTGGTGACCCCACCAATGGATCCCTCGTTCGGAGAGCAATCTAAAGGTGGGGTCACACGTCCGGTTCGAGTCCCATTCAGCGACTCTAGAGCTCAAAACGCGTCCGGGATTTTGGCCGCCTCCACCGGTCTGCTGGCCCACTGCGCTGCTGGCAGGGTACTTCCCTGCCTCCCCGCAAGGAGTATCACTTGAGCGTATTCATGAGCATGCGCGGGCACGCACGGCCGCCACGGACCGCCTAGCCTGCCCGGCCGGTCATCAGTCTCACACAAAACTAACAAAGCTCGATGACCACCGCGCGATGCGCCGCGCAGCCGCCCAGTCGTAAAGGGGTGCATGGGAACGCGGACGGAAGGCCGCTCTGAAACAACAGTTGATCTGCTTCAGGAGGATTTTGGCGTCGATATTTACTTTAGTTTGTTTTCTTACCAGTGGAAAAACAACTACATGGACACCAATACATTTGAAAACGAAGCTCTTCATATGTTTTTGAAGTCCTAAAAGATTGCTAACCTTTCACTTACCGGCTACTTTTCTAGTAAATTTCCCCGCCATTGTCCGGTTTCCCTGACCGCGTGAAGCTCGCCTGAATGGACACTTGTTTCCCCCGCATCCGTCACCGTGTCGCAACATGGGGGAGCCGGCCGCCGCTGAATGGCGACGGACTCGATTTTTACGCCGCCAGTCCGCGCGGCACGGCGCGGCACCGCACGACGCGGCCCCCGCCACGCAATTCCACAATGTCTACAATATTAATCACTGCCAGTGGTGCGTTGTCATGTATTCATACCGTGTCTTGACCCACCCTCCGCGCAGTGCCGCGCAGTGCTGCGTTCCCACCCCCTTCCTCCCACCGCTCGAGTCAAAGGACAGATAAACGCATGTCAAACAAGAAGTCCTGCCAGCACACAGTGTGCCACACACGCACCTCGCCCCCACCGCGTCGCCGTCCTCCACAGAACGGCCTCGCAAACGTTCCGTGAGTCGGCACATTTCAGCTGGGAAAAGCAAGAGTCCGTTCCGAGTTTGAAAATGGCGGGAGATTCGAACGAGGACCTCCCACGTATACAGTGGTCGTCCGGTTCCGAACGGCGCTGTCTCTCTCGCACCCGCACGGAGCGCCTCGTGAGTGCGAGAGAGACAGAGCTAGTAATCCGCCGGGGCTGTAATCACGAGCCGCAAGATGGATTGCAGGTGAGGGGCGCTACCATTTGTAATTGAGTGCACCTCGGGGCAGCCGGCGGCAGCTATGGGCAGCTCTCCCGGCAGCGACAGTGGCGTTTCGAAAAAGTTCAGTGCGTGTCTTCAGTCCAGAGGTAAACAGAACCTAACCGTGATTTAAACGGTCCGAGTGGCGCATGCATTTACCGGGGGGAAGGGGCAGGGCATCCATACGGTAATTGTAGCCCACCCTCTCACTCACTCCAGTTGCAGGGCGAGCGGCAAATGTCTCTTTCGTACTGTTAGAAAGTGAAGGTTCGTGGTTCAAACCCGAAACCACTATATTTTTTTGAGGATTTTTAGGGAAACGTGGTACCCGCCTGGGTTCAACAAACCCGCCACTCACTTCCTTTCCTCCCTCGTGTCTTTACTCCTTTCTTTTCCTTGGTCCCTTTTGTAGCTGCCTCGCCTTGTCCAAACGTCCAAACCGCGCTGCTAGTACAAAGTTTGACGCCGGCTCCTCCGGCCGGCTAAAAGGAGTCCCGTGTCCTGCCAAGATTACCATCGGGCTTGTGCCGCGGTGCAGGGCGGGGCGGGGCGGGGCGGGGCGGGGCGGGGTGTGGCCTCGCAGCCGTGATTCTGACCGATAAGGTAACGACCTCTGATCAGGGTGATGAGGCGGTCCTCGCTTCGCTGGAATAAGTTTCATGGTGCTACTGGAGTTTCCAGCCAGCCCGCGGGCAACCACAATAAAAGTACGTTCATCGCCACATCGAAATCATATCAGCGGCGAGAGAGGACGCGGTGCCAGGAGCGCTGTGGTCTCTCTGTCTGTCCGTCCGTCGGCCCGTCCGTACGGGTTGTCTGTTCGTCTGTCCGCTTGCGCCCTGCGGCTACGGCGGAGACGGAACGGGCTACTGTTCAGTTAATAGTCATCATCTACTGGGCAGCACGCACACGCACACCACCGCACGCATGCGCGCGGGCACACACACACACACACACACACACGCACACAGGGCGCGCGTGTACGTCGACCTGACAACTTGCCAGCATCCAGGGCGGCGCGACGGACAGGGCGTGGATTAAGGAGTGGCTTATAAGCGCGACTAGACCAACACACTGCTACTTCCACTCACCGTGCGCCGATCCCTCTCCACGAAAGGCGGAAAATTTTGAACGAATGTGGTGCTGGACTCCCTGCGAAAGACTTTTCGGGTTCGACAGTGAGTTATGAAGATTCGTGCTGCTCATTTCGGGCAGGCTGGCTGGCCTTTCTCTCGGAGTGAGTAATTAAAATGGACAATCTGTCGACGACACTGTCGGTGCAGCCATACACGCGTTTCGTGCTGGCCGTGCCTCTGGCCGTGCCTCTGGCCGTGCCTCTGGCCGTGCTGCTGGCCCGGTACGGGCACTACCTCGGCGGGCGTGGCGCGGCGAGGCGCGGCGCGGCGAAGCAGGCAACGCCTCCAAACAGCTACTGGTTTGGTCACTACCCCGCCCCGGGCCCCGCCAGCCCCGCCAGCCCCGCCCCCCGACTGCTACTGTGCTGCGCGCTCGCTCCACGCGTCCGTGCCGGCGCGGGGCTTCGGGTGCAGCGACTCCAGCGCAGCCTCCAGGAGTGCTACCTCCAGAGTGCGTAAAAACCGAGGATGATGCGTTGCTGGAGGCAGTGCTGTTTATGCCAGAAACCTTAAAACGTCCGTAGCCTTTCTCTTTGCTGAGATCATTCTTGAAGCACCCTCAACACTGCGTTGCCCATGTTGGGTTGATGTTGCTGGACGCCTGTTGGGAGTCCCTGGTTTTCGGCCGGGTCTCGCGCCTCGCTTTTGGATGCGACTGTCTGCGGGCGCAGCGGCCCCGCCTGCCCCGGGCGTACGGTGCTCCGGCTGCACGTCGAGTTTGAACTGCCAGACCGGGTTGTGTGCCCTCTGACACTCGGGCGGGGCGGGGCGGGGCGACCGTCTTCGCGGCATTGTGTGGCTGGCGTCTCGGCGGGGCGTCGGCGGCCGTGCCGTGACGAGCCCGGCCCAGTAATAGTCGATTAGAAAGGATTAATTGGCCGCCTGTCTCTCTCGCCCGGATCGACTTTCCAGTGCCCGCGTCAATTAGTGGAGCCCGAACTCGGTGCGTCCAAATCCAAAACCACGGCCGTCCGTCGCGTGCCCGGCTGCCTCCAGGAAAGGGCCCGGAACCGCAGCCACACGTAGGGCCCATACGGGTGCACAGTGCACACACACTCCCTGTTGACACAAAGATGACAGCCACTTGCGGTGGGCCCGCACTGTTATTGTGGCTCCTTGTCGTGTGGTCAACGCGCTGCTGTAAATTACACTGAGCCAGTCTGCGAGTTTTCGACGTTCGGGTGAAAAGGGCCCGCGGTCTTCGACATCACCGCGCGGAGTGTCGAACCGTTTGCCCTGACGACCTCCGCCTAACGCAGCGCGGCTAATTATGATACACTTGTGTAATTAAACCGGGTCAGCCTATCCGACGGGCAGTAGCCGACGGTAGCCGCGCCGTCACGTCGCCCCTGGCAGCAGAGCGTGCGTCCGAGTTCGACAGAGGCTGCCTCTGCAGACCGATCGCGCTGCCCCTCGCGCTGCCTCTCGCGCTCTTGCGCCTTGGGGTTTTAGGAAGACGCAGCTACTTGTAACTGGTTCCGACCGACCGGGAGTGCTACCCAAGTTGGAGACTCACCTGCATCTCCCATTGTCTGTCCTTGTTGTTGTTGTTGTTGTGGTTTTCTTTTTCTCCTCTCTCTCCGCGCTGCGGTCCACGCCTGCTCCAGGGCCGTCGACCCGTGCCTCTCTGCCTCTCTCCTTCTCTTTCTCTCTCTGTCTTTCTCCCTCTCTCTTTCTATCCTCACTCTCTCGCCCACACTATTACCCTCGCGTCGGTTCCATTTCCACTCACGATCGGCTGCACTGTTTCTTCGGTACAAAATCGAAAGGGTAAAAATGTTACAGAGAGGTGTTGTTTGAGTTCTTGAAAAGACAAACACCTTCAGTGTGCGACGGCCAAGCATCGGTTCGAGTTCAAAAACAACGCCAGAATCGACTCGAATTTGCTTCTTTTCCGTTTGAGGAAGTCCAAGACGTTGCCCTCTCCGACCGTTCACCGACGCAGCGCGTTGTTTGCCCTTGAAAGCCCTGCGCAGTCCCTGCAGTGCAGTCGAGCCGGAGTGCACTTTACAGTGGCGGCCGCGCTGCAGACTGATTCCGAGAGACGTTTTCGTCGCTCTGTCTCTCTCGCACTCATGGGGCGTCCGGTATAGGTGCGAGAGAGACAGAGCGACGAAAACCTTCTCTCGGAATCAGTCTGCTGCAGCCGTCGATACAATACCCGGAGCTCATCACCCTCGTCTCAAATTACACGTTGCATTATGCCTCGGCCTAGTGGCCGTGGCCAGCCTAGCGGCCAGACCGCCGCACGGAGAGGCTCCACTGCCTTCCATTTTACCGTATTTGCATCCGTCGAAAAGGTGCCGGAGGTGTTGGGACACCCTCGCCGTTTATTAGTGCTTTATATTCGGTCAACAAGACACCGCACCCACACTCTCCTCTCTCTCACGAGACACCCCCGCGACGACCCCGGAGGTCCGCGATCAGTTAAGCTCCGATTTCACGCCCATTAAAGCGCATTACACTGGCCGACCTGCGCGCAAAAACGCACCCGGAAGACGACGCTGCGACACTGCGACGCTGCGCGCGCCCTTTTCGAAACGGGTCCGTTCCATAAATTTAGGCGGTAATCCCCGCGATGGTCAGTCCCTATTCCATATGCACCGTAAAGTAGTGGGACGGACAGGTCGACAGATTTGCATATCGCCAGAGACATCTGGAACCACCAAAACATCATCGCCACCTACGTGCAGGCCGAGGGGGCAGCAGCAGCGTTGCATGAGAGATTGACAAGCGACTAGTTCCCTCCGGATTAATGCCCTCTGTGTGAGTGTTGTGTGTGTGTGTGTGTGAGTGGCGACTGGCAGAGCGCTTACCGATGCAGATGACCCAGGGACACTTTGCTGCAACATTGTTACTCGACGTAAGTGCAGTTTGCACCCCGCCATTGCGCAACGACTTCGCGACGGACAAAAAAACAACAAAAACACAACAAACAAAAGAGTTCCGCGCACTTTTTCTCTCCCGTTTCGAAAATGCAACGGTCCCTGCACTTTTGGGGGCCCTCTTTCTGGCGCGGCCTGTACCCGTCCTGCAGGCGCGGCCCCGGCCGGCCCCACCCGATGCGGTCGAGATGGGGCACAGGGGGCCCCGGGGGCCCCGGGGGCTACGGGGGCCTCGGAGCGGAGGCCCCCTGCAGACGTGAGCGTAGTAAAGTAACGGTGCCTTGCGTACGCCTGGCCGAGGGCCCGCCTGGCCCAGGTGGGGCCCGTGAGGGGGGGGGGGGGGAGAGTTGCTCCGGGCGGAGCGTGCGGAGGACCGACGAACAAATCAGTCGACGGGGCGATGGCACCTGCGAGCTGCTTTGCAGTGCCTATACGTTTCGAGATAGAGGGGCGGGGGAAGGGGGAGGCGGCCCCGCCGTACGGGTTCCCGAACTTGACCCCTCCGAGTCCCGCTGCAGAGGCTGCTGCAGTGGCTGATACAGTGGGATGGGCGGTGCCGAATCTAGGACGCCAGTCGCCCGCCCTACCTTTTCGACAATAGGCTGCGGAGGGGCAAAAAAACAACCGCCTCTCTGAACAGCGGTTCTAAATTGCGCCTGGAAAGATACCCGCCCGCCACAAAACGACAACACCAGCGACCGGCGGCGGCGGGCCGGGCAGGCCCGCGGGCAGGACGACGGCGAGCGGGGACAAAAATTAACAGCATTTCTTACGAGCCGGGCAGGTCTTTTTATTTCGTTCGGGGATAACGAACGGAGAATGCCGTCTGTCTTGTCTGCGACGTTTGGCGCACGAGCTAAGGACCGCGCGACTCTGTGTGTGTGTGTGTGTGTGTGTTTGTGTGTGCGCGTGTGTGCGAGTGTGTGTTGGTAGGGCGTTACAACTCACTGTCAGTGCGCTGCAGCGCTGCAGCGGTCCAAAGGAACCCCAATCTCGGCGGCCCAATTCGGCAGTGCAGTGTGCAGCCCGCTGCGCGTTGTTCGTTGCGGTCGCCCCGCCCCGCCCTGCCCCGCCCCGCCCCGCCCCACCCCGCCCCACCACGCCACGCCACGCCGCGGCACGTGGCTTTCTTCCAGGCGTCGTCCCGGCCGTGCTCCTGGAGGTACCCGTCGCAGGTTTCTACACCGTCAAAAAGAAGGACAATAGCTCCGAAGTCAAAAAGCTATCCACGTTTCGAAACGCCGTTTTCGCAGTGGGGCGGGTGCCTCCCTTTCCCGCTCGCAACCTGGGGCCACCGGGACGAAAAATTGCAATCGGCGGGCAGCGCAACTCGATTAGGGTCCGATTTGGGGCTCGTCGGGGGGAGGGGGGAGACAACGAGTCGGTGTAATTGTCGCTTGCAAGTGAAAGAGCGCCCCTGCCGATGATGGGCGGGAGACTCTTGGCCGCCAAACGGCCGCGGTTACGCACGGAGAGTCTCTCTCGCACTCACGGGGCGTCCCCTGCGGGCGCGAGAGAGACAGGGCGACGAAAACGGCTCTCGGAATCAGTGCGCTGCGCGGCCGCCCGCTTAGCGATAATTCGAGTTGGTCCAGGCCGGTCCAGGCGTCCGCGCGGAGGGCCTTCGTGACCGCCAGCAACAACAGCACGTGCAGCGCACTGCAGCAGCACGCGCCGCACGGTCGTGAGCCGGGCACGGCACGGCACGGGCACGGCAGCCTCTCAGGTGACACTGCCACTGCAGGACGGACCGCCCCGGGCCGCGGGCCACAGCCGCCGCCCCGCCTGCCTTGTAGCTCATTACCGCAGTCGGACTCCTGGGCCTGCTGGGCCTGACGGGCCTTCTGGACCGTCTTGGCGCCAGGGACTGCCGCGGGCGTTCCAAACACCAGCCACGGCCAGCGGTATGAATATTCGGGCCATCTATTAAACGTGTAATAAGTAAAACATGGCCGAAGCAGTTCCACTGCCTGTCCAGAGCCAAACGCTCGCTCTCTGGGGAACAGGCTGGTTTCGACTGTCTCTCTCGCGCTCGTAGGGCGGGCCGTAGGGGTGCGAGAGGCACGGCGTCGACACACTGTGGGCCTGCAGGGCGGATGACACGCTGCTGCACTGCGAAAACGCCCAGCTGCGTGGTGCACTTCGGGGTGCGCGATGCACCGATGCACCGCGAATCTATTAACGGGTCGCCAATTAGCCGCTGTTTAATCGGGGCGACTTGGCGGCGACGAGCGCCTGTCACCGCGAGTCCGCGACGCCGTGCGTGCCAGGGCGCCGCACGCAACGCACGCCACGCACGCACACGCGTGCATTCAATCGGCCGGCGCGTCGGACGTAACGGCACTGGGTAATTGGTGTCGACAATCCACACCCATCTTTGGCGGAAACGGGGGAAATAATTATCGCCGAGACTCGATAGAAATTTCCGGGCTTTCAATTTGCAGACTCAAGTTTAAAATAAACGGAAAAGGAACTCTGCGCTCCATAGTGTTCAGTGTTAGGAACAGGAAGAAGTGTTTTTTTTAAATGTCTGATTGATTTTAGAAGGATTTTGGAAGAGACAATGAGCTATCCACAAAACACTGCAAAACGCTTTTTTTTGTTTCGAACGAGGCAAAGCCAGAGGCAGGCCAGACGCAAGCGCTGTGCGGTCGGCAGTACGTGTTGAGGGGGCTGGGCGTTAATTCGAAGAGATACCGTTTGAAGGCGAAATCCGTCTCCACCGCAAGGCAGGCCGCGAGCCACGCTGCCACGCCTCAGGCCTGAGGTCTGCCCTTATGACCCTTTCCAGGGAGCCCCGCTGCAGGGAATCAGGCTCCCTTCGCACCTGACAGTATGAATTATGCACCCGGCGGACCAAGGCGCGCTGTCTCTCTCGCGCCCTCACGCACCGAACCGCGAGCGCGAGAGAGACAGCTGCGCCGTTCGGAGCGAGCCTGACGCCGTTGGCCGCTTCTGTTCGCGAGGCACACATAACGAAGTGGGTAAACCTGTAATTTGATATTTCGCTTTGGCCTGGAGCACCTCAGCAAGCGCTGCGAGAGCTGCGAGAGCATGGTAATTTGTGGCTCATCTCCGCGACCGCGCGACCGCAGCGAGACAGGCTGGGCGGGGCTAGGCCAGGCTGCATGTGGAGCCCAGAGCCAAGTTAGCAGTAAATCAGCCGCATTGAAACAAACACGAGAAGAGCTGAGCGCGCACTGGGGCACCAACGCCGCCTGGCGGATCGCAAAGTGAGATATGCCTCGTTTTACATTTATTTGATTTCAACTCTGGCTTAGAAAAAAAAAGGAGGTGCTGCAACGAAATGTTTGTCACAAACAAAATCGCGCCCGCCTTTGAGCGACTCATGCGACGGTGTGGTCGAGCGGAGGTAACTCGATTAGTGATGCTGGACATTATGCTGAGGGTGAAAAAAAAGGAGAGAGAGAGAGCATTAGGTTCCGAGGACCTCATTTACCTGTCGGTTCACACGGCGCGTTTTAGCGCGGAGATGCCTCACACGACGTCGCCCTGTCTCCCTCGCTTTCATGGGGTGCCCCGCAGGGGTGCGAGAGAGACAGAGCGACCAAGTCACTGTGCGGCACCATGACTCGTGAGCTAGACATGACGGAAATGACGCGCTCGTGAGTCTCAGTGGTCCAGTCGCTTTTTTCGCGCCTGTTTCGGAGGCGATGGCACTGCGAGGGGCAAGGCGACGCTTCCACTCCACCGATCGGTCATCGAGTGCATTGAAAAGCTGGCCGAGAGGCAGGTCGTAAAGCCAACATGTTTACGGTGGAGTGGGAAGTCATACCGGCTGTCTGGGCAGGTCGCCCCGCCCGGGACGGGAGGAGCTGCGAACCCTTTCCTGCTTGCTGCCTGCGCGATTCCAGGCCATTTCCTCCAGGACAGCCACTACACTGGGGCCGGCGACACTGCGACTGGAAAAGGCGGTAGTTTTGGAGACGGCCGCGGCGGATTCGAGACTCGTCCCTTGGCAGCGCGGATTCTGCGCGGGGGTGGGCCGACGGCCGGCCACGTTAATGTAGTGTTTAATTGCAGTTTTACAGCGGCCCTGCAGCCCTGTAACGCCTCGCCCTGTAAGCACCGCCGGGACATTATGTGCCAAATGTCACGCGATCACCGACTCGAGTAACGGCGCGGGGGATGAGCGCTTTTCGGTCTACACTTTCAAATTATTTTTTGGAAAGGTTGAAATGAAAATGGTCTAAATTTAATTCAGCAACCTCTTGTGATGCAGTTAACAATAAATAACGAAAAAATCAATCTTTTTTTAAATATAATTTTGGTACCGAAAAGTCGTGCTCTGGGTTGGGCATTATCGCGCGCCAGTGAAAGGTTTCGTCTCAATACTGCACCGCCAGGAGGATTCGTTGCTCATTAATGCGTGAAGCAATGCAGGGGGTCGTCACCGGTGCGTCGCTCGAGAGCCGAGCCGAGCCGAGCCGAGAGCCGAGCCAGGGCCGAGCGGCAAAGCCCGGCTAAAGCGCCAGGCCGTTACGGCGCCACGTAATTTGGCTGTCTCCATATTGACCTGTAAATTTGCTGCGCTTTATATCGCAAGGCGCTAAATGCGGGAGAAGGAGAGAGAGAGAGAGAGAGAGAGAGAGATTGGCGCTCTGATCACGACCGAGCTGCGCCGAGTCGTCCGCTCGCGCACCGAGTTGAGTCGTTCGTTTTATACTCTGCACTTTTAGTGGGCATTTTCAAAGTCCTGCCCCTGCCGCCTGCTACGTTCGCAAGTCCCCGCGACAGGCCGCCACCGAGCCGAGCACAGCCAAGCCCTTTCATGCAGATCCACCGCCAGTTCGAGATCAAACTCCAAAATAGCAAGCCTTTCCGCGACAAATTTGGAGAAAAATAAAAATAAATCGAAATGCGCGCTCTTCAGGGTATGCAGCGTGGCTCGGCTGATGAATGTCATCATCTGGGATTGGATCGGCGTTCAAATGAGCGTGGCGTGGCGTGGCGAGGCGTGGCGTGGCGTGGCTTATCGACACACGTGGGACATCATTCGGCCACGCGCCTGCCCAGGGCTCGCCCGCGGCCACCAGAGGGCAGCGCAGCTGTTAAACGTTATTGGCAGCGCGCGCTAGTGTGCTTGTGTGTGTGTGTGCGTGTGCATGCATGCGTGTGTGTGAGTGTGTGTCCGGCAGCTGTACGCGCGTTTACTGCTGTCACCGTTATTTTCAGGCGCCACTACTGCCGCACTTACATCACACCGACGACGCGGCGCGCACCTCCCTGGTGTTTACGACGGCGTGCGTGTGTGTGTGTGTTTGTGTGAGTGTTTGTGCCTAAGGGCCCATTCGGCAGGGCTAGTGGGACGCGGTGGAACGGCCCATGTCAGCTAGGCGGCGCGTGTGTCACCATACTACGACTATAGCGTCGCCAGAAACATTCATGATCTGCAGTGATAAGGCGTCACACACACACACAGAAAGACAAACGCGGTTAAAAACAAAAATCAGAGCGCGCCCCTGCGAGTCATAACCCGGCACGGCGCGTTCGTTACGATACTGCTGAAAATTGGGCCAGCGCCGCCCCGGGCTTCGGACCTGCCGTATCAGTGCGGGGACTCGAACCGGGTATAAATAATAAACTGTAAAAACGCGTGGCTCTTCCCGATCTGTCTCCCGCTGGGCCGGTCTCGGCCGGTCGGGCGGCCCCTCCCCCGGCCACTCGCTCGAGCGAGGCTGCGCGCTGCGCGGCGAGCGCCTGCGATGCTGGGCCAGCCCGCCGGCCGGCCGTGTGCTGCAGTGTGGCCTACCGCCGGTTCGCAGGCGCACTGGCAGGCAGCCCCGCAGCTGCGCGATGATTAAAAAGACGTTTTCCAGCCGCTGGGCAGCGGACGCCACCGACTTCCACCGGACCTCGGCGTCATCAGGGGTGGCCACGGCCGGCGACCACCCCGTGTGTGAGCACTTCACATTAAAAGGCGACACAGTCGCGCGGGAAGCGAAAGCAAAGCGGAAGAAAAAAAATCCGGAAAAGGCAATATTCATTTAAAGTAATGTGGCTGGGAAAATGATGATGCGGTGTGGGTGGCCGTGGCGACGGCGGCACACTGTCACACCTGCCGGCAACAGCAACAAGTCCACGCGCCGCGGAGCTAATGGGGAGCCGCAACGGAAGAGCCCTACCGCGACTCTTTGACGCGCGACAGCGTTTTTGTGTTGTTTTTATTTCACTCGGCGCGGGCGTGCGCCAGGGCCGTGTCGGGGAGGACGTGTAAAACGTCGTGTACTCACGCGCCGCCAGTGGCGTGGCCGCGGACGGTTACGCGGAGCACCAAAGTCCAACCCACGTGGGAAGCGACGCAAGTCAAAGTCAGCAATCGACGCATTTTCAGGGATTTCTGGACTTTTAGAGTTAATCTCTTTTTACATATTTGCTTGGTAGTGTGGTAGACGACGCTAATTGCAGAACGAGGCGATAAATGCGGCGAGGTGTCGGAGCGCACCGCGTGAGCCAGGGCGTGAGCCCCGTCAAGTTGGCTGCACTGCCACGCGTCAGCGCGAACGTCATCAGGGGAGTGAAGGGCGCGAAGGCGAGGCGCGCTCTCCACTGTAAAGTCTCGCTGCGCTGCTGCGCGGGAAGGGAATACACTCGCAAAGCGCGCAAAGCGCGCAAAGCCTCCCCATCCGATTTCCGCGGCCGCCTCGCCGCCTGACACCACGAGCCCCGCGCCACCACCACGGCGGCGATCTCACTAATTTCGCTCTCGTAAAACCCGGTGAGTGACAGGCGGGCGGGGCGGGGCGGGGGCGGGGCGGGGCGGGCGGGGCGGGGCAGGGCGGGGCGGGGCGCGGTCCATGGCTGGCGCCTGATAAGCCCCGTGGCCATCATGTGAGTCTCGGGGACGACCGCCACTTCGCGAACGTGTCCCCCAGGAAACGCGCCTCTCACACCCACAGTGGACGTGCACGCGCACACACTGTAGCAAAAAAGAAAAATAATTACTCTCAAAAATATTATTTCTCGCAAAAAGTTTGTTTTTGGTGAGCGTGCGTTTGCGTCGGACCGTGACATGACCGACCTGGCCCGAGCGTTGTAAACAGTGCGGTGTCCGTGTGTCTCTGTGTGAGTGTGCATGTGTGCAGCGGTGAAGCGCATCCCGAAACACCGGGGCCTTGTACCCGGGCAGGCGCGTGTAAAATACGAAATGTAAAATGCAGGGCCGGAGGGGTGAGGGGGGCCGGGGGTAAGATGGAGTAATTTGTCGGCGCGTTCCCGCGGGGCTTGGCGTGGCCCGGCGTGGCCCGGCTTGCGGGGGCGCCATGGCGTCCGCTGCACTTGCCGCGCTTATTCCCTTATTTGCTAATGAAGGACAGAGCAGCGCCCTTCCACACCAGCAGCCCGAACACGCCGCGCTCCGTCTCTCTCGCACTCGTGGAGGCGCCCGTCGGTGCGAGAGAGACAGCCCCGTTCATCCGCCAGCCTGCCGCTCGCTGTGAGCAGGGCTCCCCTCAATGAAACAAATTTTTTTCGCGTCTCTTTTCACAAAAGGCCCGTGAATTCGTGCATTGTTGGGCCCGGGGACCGCGCTGGAGGCGGATGGGGGCGGCCGGGGGCGGCCAGGGTCGTAACTCGGTGCAAGCCGCCGTGGTCAGGGACGGCGTCGTGGTCAGGGTGGACCCAGCGCCGCCAACCTCAACCAGCACAACTTCCTGCCAAGCCCTACCGACCAAGGGACCCTTTGTCGGTTGAAAAACAACACATCAAAATTCGCTACAGCAAAGATACGAAAAAAAAAGCCTTCTTTTTAAATTACTTTAAAAACTGCTTAATTTTTGCGAGTCTCGCGATTAGCCATGCATGCTGCACGGTGGTTGGCAAGCCTGGCAAGCCGAGCAGCCCCGGCCAGCCTGCCAGGCCCAACACGCCTGCGCCCCGTAAATACACCGAGTGGTTGGCACCCTTGTTACATAATTAAGCGCGGCTGGCATTACATGTTTACACGGCCGTTTTACTGCAGGGGCCCTACGTGCAACGACGCGCGCGGACGGACGTGCAAATTGCACCGCGCCAAAAGTGGACCAGTTCATCAAGCAAACTTTTTTTTTTTTCGTCGTTTTCGCTTTTGCTAGGAGGACGCGGTGTGCGTGCCCGGTGGCACAGCCTCATCAAGTGAGGTACACACACCAGTTGTCGCGAAAATTCGACTCCACGGCGTCCACGCCGCCGGAGGGGGCCCCAAAAAGGGAGCGGGCACGGTTAGTTGCACCGCAGAGATGAAAACGGTGCGGTCAACGAGGATCGTATGACTCAAACAAAACAAAAGCGGCAGAGAGGGCCGCGGATACCGCGACACACACAGAGGACGCGCAAAAAATAATCAAGGAAAGCATGAGCAGTGGTCAGTCAGGCGTCCCAACATTAGAGGACCTTTGGAAAAAAATGTCCGAGTCCGGGGCGGTGCGGACTGCAGGGTTAATGACTGTCCACCCCTTCCATTGTGTCTCCGGGGAGACGGGCCGCGGCCAGCGCGAGCAAAGCGTGAGCTGGCGGCAGTAAAGTGGGATTTTTATTCGGCCAGCATTCGGGGGAGAAAGAGGAGCCGCCGTGGAGGCCATGTGTGGCGTGTGGTCCGGGAAGGACTTTTTTCGGGGTCCGCGTTGCCACTAAGTTGCCGCGATGTGGTCTGCCAAGAGGGTCAGCCGCCCACACCCAGTAGAACTGCCAAACAAAAAAAAAAAAAACAGCATCAAAATTTAGCAAAAAAAAAAATAAACAACATAAACAAAAGTTAACTTTTTTATTTTTGAACTTTGAAAAAATTCCACGCTGTTCTTTTTACTCTTTTTAATTTTCGGACCCGTATGACAGCCACCCCTTTGCTCTTTTATGTCACCCCGCCGTCGTTGTTTTGCAGTGGGTGCGTTCGCAATAACGAGGTTCGCTTCACCTTCGTCTCTTCGACACAGGAAGTGCTTGGCGGAGGACGTCGGCCACCTCGGCCACGCACTCGGCCTGCCTTGGCCCCGCTCTCCCTTCGACGCTCGGCTTTCGGCTCCAGGATCCCGTCGGCGGAGGTCAGGATTCCACGCGGTCACTGGAGGATGACTGAGGAAGGTCCTGGACGCCGCGCCGCCGCGTCGCCGGAACGCGGAGCGGGAAAAAACGGAGGCAGTGGCGTGACGGACCCGCCGTGAAAGGATTACCGAAATCGTTCGTTCGACTTGGGGATCCTGCATGTAACATTTTTGAAACATTCGGCGCTGATTGTAGATTTTAGTTTAGAACTGAGACCGCTGCCGGCACTGCATCGCGTCTCCGACAAACAGAGCAGGCCGTGTCCGATACCGGTCAATGCCACCCCGCCGGCCGCGTCCTGTCGAAACCTCTCCCGCCCCCTCCAGGCCGCCCCCGCCGCCCCCACCAGCCCCGCGGTATAAGAGCGCGGGGGTCGTTGGAGGGGCGTCATTCTTCGTCACTCCGTCGACATGCTGTGGTTGTGCGCGCTGTCCGCGGCGCTAGTGTCCGTTGCGGTGCCCGCCGGGGGCGCCGCCGTCGCCAACATGACGGCCGCCAAGATGGTAGCGGCCGCCGCGGTGCCCGTGGCCGCGGCCGCGACGCCGGCCATCGCCAAGGTGCAGCTGAACCCCGCCGCTCCAGGCAAGTGTACAAGACGGCGGCGCCGCAGAAGGGCGACCACACCGCCGCCGCGGCGCAGATCGGCTTCTACAAGGTGGACGCCGAGGCCGCCGGCGTGCCCACCGGGCTGCGCGGCGCCGCGCTCAAGCAGCGCCAGCCGCCGAAGGACGGCCGCAGCGCCGACCTGCGGAAGAACTCACGGCCCAGCGCCGCCTTCTACGAGGAGGACGCCGAGGAGCTGGACGAGGACGACCTGAAGGGCAAGGGCCGCGGTCGGCAAGGTTCGCGTCGACCACCCGCCGAGGAGGACGCCAGGCAGCACGGCCGCGGAGGCTACAAACCCTTCGGTGGCGGCGAGGTGGCGCCCAGGAAGCAGCAGCCGCCCAAGCCGCAGCACGAAGACGACCACGACGAGGAGAGCGCGGATTTTGGCGAGACTTCGAGCGCTGGTGATGGCGATGGAGGCGGGAGCAGCAGTGGTAGCTACAGCAGCGGCAGCAGCAGCGGCAGCGGCAGCGCTGACGACCACGACGACTATCGGGGCGCTGAGGAGGAAGGCGACCACGGCCACCACGAAGACGGCGCGGGTGCGCACGATGGCGGTGAAGCCCACGACGGCGCCGCGTACAAGGAGGACGACCACCACGACGACCACCAGCCGGAGTCCATCAACGACAAGCTGAAGAGCGTGGCCAAGCCCGACGACGACCACGTGGAGGACGCGCACCACGACGGCGGCGCCGCCGCCAAGCTGAGTGACCACGAGGAGCACGGCGCCAGCCCCAGCACCAGCGCCAGCACGGACAGCAAGAGCGCCGACTACCACCACCACCGCGGCCCCAGCCACTTCTCCAAGGGCGGTGAGAAGAAGCACAAGGCCGAGCATCACTCGGCCGTCGGCTCCAAGGGCTCCAAGGGCTACAAGAAGAAGGAGGCCCACGACAGCGCCGAGGCCGGCAAGCACGGCGAGGAGTCCCACAAGGCGCACACCCAGGCCAAGAAGGGCCACAAGAAGGCGCACCTGGACCAGGACGGCAAGTACGCCGAGAAGCACGAGTCGGAGAAGGGCAAGACGGGCGCCGAGTTCGACGACAAGGGGAAGCACAAGAAGGGCCACTCCACCAAGGGCTTCCGCACCGTGCACCGCAAGGACGAGTTCAAGAAGGACGAGACCTTCTACGACGAGTCCGACAACCAAGGCCACCACGCCAAGAAGGGCGCCGTCGAGAAGCACCACCACGGCAAGAAGGGCGAGAAGCACGAGAAGAAGCACCTGGACGCCAAGCACGACGTGGCCAAGACCGCCAAGGAGGGCGAGAAGGGCCACGGCAAGCAGACGCACTCCAAGAAGGGCCACAAGGCCGAGGAGCGCGACGAGGCCAAGCACCAGCACGCCGCCAAGACGGCCAAGGAGTCCGGTGCCAAGTCCGCGCACAAGGCCGTGCACGCCAAGAAGGGCCACGACGACTACTAGGCCGGGCATTGGAAGCCCACGGGGCAGGCCGTCCGACTAGGCGACTTTGAAGCAATTTGACGACCTGCCACGTGAGCTTCACCACACCGTTCTTGTTTTAAAACTTTGTTGTGCTTTTTTTTTCGCGACAGCCATAGTTTCGATTCCCTTTCTTTGTTCGCCAAGATTGATAACGCTGCGATCCGTGCAAAATTCCCTCCAGTTTAAACTCTTCCACTTCGGAGTCCGTCGCCAAATCCGTGTCGGGGTGAGGGACCTGGGCGCGCCTGGGCGGCATTCGCGGCATTGTCCACCTCGAAACACGTTATCGAAGACGAATCGCGATTGCGGTATCAATCGACTCGGGGCGTCGCGCTCCACTGGCTGCCAGACCGCGGCAGCGCGGCGCTGGACCGCGAACCTCACCGCGAGGGAGGGGGGAGGGGGAGGGGCGTCGTCCCCAGGGCGCCGTGAAGGTTACCTCTTTATCACATTACCGGCCTCGCTTTCCTTTCGGAGGGTCAGACTTTGTTTCTCATCTAGTCCATTGTTGTTGTTGATGTTGTTGTTGTTTTCACAGGTGTTAAACCGAAGTGTTCGGTGCCGCTTCACCCCACCGCAGCGCTTGCACTGTACCTACTCTGTGTCAGAGTAGTGCGGTAGTTGCGGTGAATCTTTTTTGTTCTTGTTATGTTGTTGTTGTTTCGTGCCGATTCTTACTGTTGTTGTTCTTTCCTGGCACCTTTTGTATAATAAACCGTGAGCTTATAAAGTCGCTTATCATTCATCCTAGAGGATAGAGTACCTCCTCTCTTTTTTTCCTACTCGACTTGCACCGACTCGCGTGCAATCACTCATCCTGCTGATGAGGTGGACGTTCGAACAATCATGCAGTCATGCACGCATTCGGTTTATATGCCGCATGACGCTCACGCACACACACACACACACCCGTGCCCCTCGCCTGCCTCTATACTCGCGTCTCCGTCACTCACACACCCACACAAGTAAATACACTCACATACACACCCACATACACACACATCGCGTTATCAGGATTGTCTATCTGATTGAGTTCTGCCCGGGCAAGGGTAGGTCTACTCCGTCCACCCCCACGCCGCCTCTCCCTCTGCTCTCTCTCTCTCCCTCCCTCTCTCTCCCCTCCGCGCGTCCGGCACCCCCTCCACCTGCACCCCACCCCTCGTATGTGGTGCACGTGCAGCGCTTCTCATCACAGAAGCATTTTGCTTCCCCATTCCACTTTTTTCCGTCCGCGTTACCCGTATGGCCGCCAGAGGGCGTCGCGATCGTCCGCGTGCGCGGGGGGGGGGAGGGGAGGGGAGGGGAAGTACCCGCGGGTAGCCGGCATTTCAGTCGGCGCGCTCTCGGCACCGAAAGTAAGTGAAATGGCTCCCGGACCTGGGGGAGGGCTTAGCAGTAATCCCGACAGTGGCGCGCCGCTCGCGGGCGGGCTTCCCAGCCGTGCTCTGGCGCGAGTTTTGAACACAAAACCGCAGCCTGCTTTATTTCCGAGAGTTATTGTTGTAAAATCTGGCAGCGCTCGTCTCGCCGCGGTCCTGGGCCTCACATATATCATCCGTGCTTAATGAGAGGTGAGGCCCGGAGGCCGCGAGGGCCGAGGCCGCGCCGCCCTAGCCGCGCGGTTTCGGCCTCGTCCACAAAAACAGAGGCGGGCAATTCAGCACGCTGATTGGCGACGGACAATGGCAACGTCGGTGCGGTCCGGCCGGGCACGGACTAATCCGACAGTTAGATAGGATTACTCAGCAACATCAAAACACGGACGCGGGGCGCAAGCGACGCAAGCGGACGTAAAATGGAAATGCCGGCCAGGTGAACACCGCACGCACGGATCACGCACAGCGACGGCCTGTCCTCCAGACATCCCCGGGTTCGAATCCCCCAGCGTTTTATGTTTTTTTTTTTTCGTTCTGGGTGGCGCCGCGGAAGGGTGGCGGCAGCTGTTGACGCTCATCCATATTCATCCACTTGCTGACCAGCGATGCCCAGCGACGCCCAGCGACGCGCACCCCCTGCCCTGGCCGACGCCTGGCCGTGCCTGGCGCTTGCCTGGCCGTGACGGCGCGGCGCTTCAAGACTGCAGGTTGGCTGTCTCACTCGCACCCACAGGAGCAGCCCATGAGTGCGACAGAGGCAGCGAATGGGGTGGTTGAAGGCCGACGCGATGCTCGTTTGCTTGTCGCAGCGCCCTGCGGTCTGCTTGGCGTCGAGCGGCGTCGTGCTCTAGTATTCTTAGGACCCCACTTTTTCATGCCCCACCTGGGGAAGGCTTTGACCGCAGCTAGTTTGAGAGCAGAAGCATCGCAAAAATCACCCTAAAGTGATTGGATCCTGAAAAGTAGCCGTTTTTGCTGACTTTGGGCGGCCACTGCATCCAATCTAGCTGCGGTCAAAGGCTTCCCTCAACGCCCTAGTGTTCTTAAGACCCCTCTCTTTCATGCCCTGACTCGGGAAGGCTTTGACCGCAGCTAGTTTGAGAGCAGTAGCATCGCAAAAATCACCTAAAGTGATTGAATCCTGAAAATTACCCTTTTTTGCTGACTTTGGCCGGCTACTGCGTCCAATCTAGCTGCGGTCAAAGGCTTCCCTCAACGCCCTAGTGTTCTTAAGACCCCTCTCTTTCATGCCCTGACTCGGGAAGGCTTTGACCGCAGCTAGTTCGGGAGCAGTAGCCTCGCAAAAACGTTAAAATTGATTAAATCTCAGAAAGTATAGCCGTTTTTGCTGACTTTGGGCGGCCAATGCATCCAATCTAGCTGCTGTAAAAGGCCTCCCTCAACGCCCTGGTATTCTTGAGACCCCTCTCTTTCATGCCTTTAATCGGGAAGGCTTTGACCGCAGCTAGTTTGGGAGCAGTGGCCTCGCAAAAATGGTCAAAAAGTGGTTGAAACTCAAAAAGGTGATTGAGATTTTATCGGATTACGTTGATTATTAAGACCTGATGAGTTGGCTAACCCTTGTCAATACCCACCAGGCCTAGGCCCGCGACGACGCAACAGACACGGTGTCGATTTCATGGTCGGCGTGCATGTGCTTCCTTGTAACACACGCCGTCGGCCTACCGCCACCCCCGCGCGGTCGGCCACCCCCGTCCCTCGCACCCCAGCAGGCTGATGCCGAACCAACCAACGCCGCTCTGTCTCTCTCGCACTCGTGCGGTGGGCCGTAAGGGTGCGAGAGAGACAGAGCGATCGTGCGGAATCACCCTGCTGCGCGGCCACCACCCGCACACAGATCATTTAATTGGAGGTTTCCTGAGGCAAAGCAACTCATTGCTATTCGTGCGGCCTTCCGTGCAGCAGGCGCCGCATCGCGCGACGAGCCGCGGCCCCGCGGCCGGTGGCGGCGTGTCTGGCCATCAAATGGAAATGTTGCACCTGCCGTTTGCTGCGCCACTGCAAGCGCCAGCGCCAAACACGCGAGGGTCAAGTGCCAGATCAAATCACGTCGCAAACCATGGTTCAGCGCGCGTAGAATCATTTTCTAAAAAGCAAAACAGTAGTTTCAAAAAAGTTTTTGATTTTTTTTACCCCCATTTAGTATTTTCTAAAAGACGTTAAAAAATTAAGTTTTTTGAAATTTTTTCCATTTTAGTCAAACCCATTTTCTCAAAAATCTAATCCTTTCTTGAAAAGTTTCTTTCTTTTTTTCTTGTTGTCGGCCTGGCACAGTCGTGAGAAGCTTGTCCGGCTCGAGCCCCTTGCCCCGAGAGGTCCCTTGACCGGCCACGGTCCACCGCTACTGCGTCCAATAAACAGCTTTATGATAAAATACGCGGACAGATAAGTGAAGCCAGAACCCCGGTGCCGTGCGCCCCGCCGCGCACCCGCCGCCCTGTCCCGCCCTGCCCCCGATCTTAGGCAAATGCTCGGGAAGTGCAATATGCTGTAGTGGCGGGCGTCGGCGGGCGGTGCCGGGCAAGGGTGCAGGCAGGGCCAGGCAGGGAAAAGAGCAGAAGACGCGCGCGGCGGCCTCGGGAGACTCTTCTTTCAACAGTATTCAGTTTGGTATCGGACTGGGGTGGAAGGCCGACCGGGACGGCCGGACCCACATGGCCCTCGACCACCGCGCTCCATAACACGCCACCGTCCGGAGGAAAGGTTATTGAATCATAGTCCCCTGGGCCCGACTGCCCCTTCGCCTCGCCAAATTCATCTCTGTCGAACTGGATCGAGGTGGACTCGAACCCGGGTCCGCGCCGCTGAGACAATGCGCGCCTTTTTGAGCCTTCCGTCCGCTGACCGCCAGGCCGGCAGTGCGCGCGGCTTTTAGCGGAGCACTCGACGAACAAAGATCAAACGAGGAGCTCTTTGCTTTGCGACAGCTCGCTGGCACACTCACGAGCTCCGTCTCTCTCGCACCCACGGAACGGCCAAGACCGCGTCAGAGCGACCAAACGACTGTACGGCATCGGTCTGGGGTCAGCGCCTCCCTGTCGCCGTGCTTGCTGACGCCGGGCTGCCGACTGGACGGAGTCTGGATGGCTTGCGGAAGCGGTGCCTCACACCCGTCCAGGGCGTCCACGGCCATTGCGACGTCCTGCACCTCCTCCCTTAAACTGCCGCCTTTTTTTTCCACCGCTGTTTTTTATTCATTGGAGCAATTCCGAGCCGTGCAGCTCATTTGAGCGTTTGTCTTGTGTGGAATCTAACGATTATGGTTTCCTCGGCAGGCAATTTTTGAGACAAATCGCCGGCCCGTTTGAGGCGGATCGTGGAGGAGGGTCGCGACCACAGCGATCCTGGAGGACGTTGTCGGGGCGGGGCGGGGCGGGGCGGCGGAGCCCAGGGGGCGTCGCGCTCCATTGCGCCACTCATTTTTGAGGACGGCCGACTGGCCGAAAAGACGATCGCCTGCGTTTCCTGCTCTGGGTTCAATTCCCCAAAAAACCACGCAAAAACAAACATCCTCGAGCGAAAAAAAGTGCTAAGACAATGCCGGGATTTGAACCCGCGTTTTGCGCTGTGCGGGAAGGCGGCCGTAAGAAAGGCGGCGGCGGGCAGCGAGAAGGCGAGGCGGCTCGGTCAGCTAAGTGAATTTCAAGGGCCACTTTACTCGGCGGCCGGGCCGGGCCGGGCAGTCCCTCACTTAGCGGGGAAGGGACCGAAAGACCGAAGGGGCAGCAAACCATTCCCTTTTGATTTCCCCGTCCAGTTTCACAACCGGCGCGTCGCCTCGACCAGCCATTCCGCCGAGAGGCACCGCCACCCTTGCCAGCCAAGTCGGCCTCGCCGTCTGCCACGCCGAACGCCATCACCGTGCACACGGAGCCTCATCGTCGCCATCCATCAAGCCGATGTACGCCTCCTCCAAAGCCGCCGCCGATTTTAACATTTTTCGTTGGTTTCCCTTCGCTGCGCGGATCGGCAAACGCGGCCCATATGGCTCGCGTGAGGGTCGTGTGGCGGTGGCGACGTCCACTTGCAGTGCAGTGCCACCCTCGCCGCCTAAGCCCAGCATAAAACGGCCAAAGGGTGTCTTAAAATCGGTCAAAGGCCGGCCGGCCGGCCGCGGAATGGTAATGTCCCCCCGCTGACCGGCCAGGCGAAGGGTCGCGCGTCTCCCTCGCACCCCTTCAGGACGCCCCGCAGCGCGACGGAGACGGACGCTTGCCGGGTGCGACTAGACACAAGGGGCTCGCGAGTACAATTGGTGAGGTTACGGCGCGGCGTGATGGCCTCTTAGGGGAAGTCCAGCCCGCATTATTCAAAGCCCACGTTCGAAATTGGCGGGAAAACACCGACACTTGCACCAACCTTACCAACTTTTTTTTGGCGCGGGCCGTTTGGTGGTGAACAGGGGCAGGCCGATGGAGTGGACGTCCAGTCCATGAGACACATGAAGATGGGCCACGCCCCGCGGAACAGCTTGAAGGCCCATAAACGGGGCGACGGAGTGGTCACGCTGATAAATACCGGCGTTGGCGGCCCTGCGACGCGTCCGCGTCGCGGGAGCAAGAAGAAGAAGAAGGGGGAGGAGAGCGCCTCCGAGGCGGGCCGCGCGTGTCCGTCCATTCCGGGAGTAACGCGCGCCACTGTCCGAGAGGAAATAGCGCGCCAGATACAGACATTACAACTAGGTATTTATTATGGCGCGCGGACCTCGCCAGTGTGTTAGAGTGTGTGTGTGTGTGTGTGTGTGTATGTGTGTGTGCGCGGACAGGGGCAGTCCTTACGGGCCTTTCGGATAATGTCCTGAGGGAGGGGTAGTGTGTGATAAGGGTGGTGTGTGTGAGTTACGTCAAGTTCCGGCCTCCTTCCAAAACGTTTCGCTCAGTTAGCGGAGAAGCGCGCGCACACACACCCACAAATTCTCTTTCTCTGCCACCGAGGCTGGACACAGCAGCAACAGCGGTCACACGGTGTGCGTCGGGAACTCGGAATCCCGGTGACTTCCCCGGCGTGGCCGCGGACGCCGTTTCAATTGAACTGAGGAAAAGGAGGTAGAGCACTTGACTTTACGATCCCCCGCGAGTTATGCCCTCCCCCTTTATGTAGGCCCCGGAATGAGTCATCAATGCGACGGCCGTCTTGTGGATTTTTGATCTATAAAGCCGCCGCGTTTGATGCCCAGTCCATCAAGAGAGTCGCGCAGACTTGGCGCACACAGCGATTTAATGGGCAAACTTGGATTAAAAATGGCTGTAAAGCCGAAGCCCGGCGGCGCTCGGCGACGCGACGTCCAATCCGTGCACTAAAGGCGCGCCAATTTTAAAGTTGGCCGCTGTAAAACACGGCTGTTCATTGCGGATTCGTCGCGCCGGACGCACTGAGTGTCTCGCTACCGGCGACACCCCGCCGAAGTCGCGGCGGACGCGGTGCGATAGGCCGAGTCGTTGCGCGGTTTGTGGCCGGGATTACGGCAAGCAGACGACATGTCGCGCCGGGTAGTTGCCGCGGCCGCGTCCGCCCGTCGCTTGGGGTATCACCCGCTGGGACCGTCTCTGTCGCACCCACCGATCTCGAACACGGCTTCGCTGACCTGACTCTCTCGCACCCCAACGGACAGCCACCTGAGTGCGAGGGAGACAGAACAACGAAAGCACCGTTCGGAATCAGTGGGTGCGACAGAGAAGGACGGTGAGGGGCCGCTGCCGTTCCGGACCGCCGGCACCTGTGGGCTTTACTGGCCACTGTAACGCGTTGGCGTTTAGGCTTAACGATTCGGAATGTATTCAGTGTGTCCATCGCACTTGGCGAGCGGCGCGGCGCCGGCCGGGTCGTGGGTTCGAACCCCCTTCCGGGCCCGCTCTTTTCGTCGACGCCGTGTTCGCAATTAAAAGTACGGTTGACTTTACTGCGTGCTTTATTGTTTTAATCCCCCCGCGGCCATCTTTATTATGTCTGACCCTTGTATAGTCCGCTTGACGATCGCCGCCGCTTCCGCGCAGACGCGCTTTACGGGACGATCAAGTGCGTCACGCACGCGCTGTGCGGCGCAGCAGGTCTCTCTGGGGGTTCCCTGGCGCCCCGGGATGTGGTCGTGGTTTCTCCTATCGTCCTTGGGTTCACAAAAAGTCGCTAAAAACTCTTGTTCCTTCTTTTCGTCCCGAGGATAAATTGTAAAAAATAGACCTTTCCCTCCAGCTGCACCAAACACATTTTGGGTGGCAAAATTCAGATATGCAGATTGCTAAACGAGCCTGGCGCGGGTCCCCCACGGCACCGAACCGCCTGATAGGGTCACTTTGCGACGGATACAAATGAAGCCACATATCAGTTCGTACCAAAGCCATACGCGGAAAAGGCGCGGGGTGAAAAAAACGAGGGTAAATAAAAATCGTGACCATCCGGCATGCCAAAAATAAGAGAAAAATAGGGGAAATGAGGAAAATGGTCCGTGGTGAATATCGGCGCGAGGCTTCCCTTTTTCGGGCCCACTGCATGCAGCGGCATGGAGGGGGTCACCGCCTGCTGACGGATCACAAATGGGTCGCATAAGTCAACGCGAACCACGCGTCGCGTCTCGGCCGGCCTCTCGGCCATGAATGAAAAACTGATTAATTTCACTTTCGTCATGCAAGTCCACCAAAAATAAACAACTCCCTCCCTCGTTCGGGCCGCGCGGCCACCGCGAATCCACTGCGTACTGCCGGGGCCACCCTCACACACACACACACAGGCACACCGCGGTGTCGCTGGCTCTTCACCCCTTTGCCTTTTGTGCTCTCTTCAAGGCGAGTTACTTGAGCAACAAATCTATCCCCTCCATATTGTCGCAAGGAGCATTAATCTGCGGAGGTTACACAAATAGTGCAGTCCGGCCCGACTGGTGTCGGGACGCTTGTTTCGCGAGGAGAAAAATGAGTGCACATTTGGGAAAAGCGCGCGTGTCAGCAGAGGGGTGGATGGGGTGTGGTGGGCAGCGCGGGGCTGGAGGACGAAATGCAGAGGATGAGTGTTTGTCCAGGTCACAAGTTGAGGTTTACTATGAATACTATAGTCGGATACTTTTTCTCAAATAAAAATCGGTAGAAATAGTTTTCTTCCAGAAATGAAGCTTAACAAGTTACTTCAAGCCTCACTGCGGTGTTCTCACAGCGAAAGACCGCACATTTGCAGACAAGTGTGATGCGTCCGTTGTCAGTGTATCGAAACGAGGTAATGGCGCCCATCCCGCCGGCACGCGTGCGGACGCACGCACGCACCTTGGCACGCGCGTGCGAGACAGGCTCGCATCCATCGCCGATTTGCTGCAGTCATTTACCCAACGCGGAAAAAATGGCATTGATTCTGACGCCCCAGGCACCGGCGGGCACCGCCCAACCGATTGCGAACCGCAAACGCGGCGGTGGGACCCGGAATACTATGTGGATGTGTGTTGTTCCTCTGAACTGGAACTCGATGACGCTGCGCGCTGCCGCAGCGGGTCAGGGACGATGGGATTACCTTTGACATTTTGTTTCCGACCTCGCCTTGGTGTTTTCCTAATGGGATTAGTCGGATTGAGACGTAGGACGCGAACCTCGCCCGCGGGTCGTACCCTTTTCGGGGATTGATTCAGACTGATCTAATTGGAAACGAATCCAGCAAAGATTAGCGGACGCAAAAAAAGACCACCGGGCACTGCTGGTGTGACGTCTGGTCAGCGGCTTTCCCACGGGATTTCACGCCTTGTTTAGAGAGCGATTCGCGACCCCTTTCAAAATCGATCCCTGTGGTCTAGGCTAGGTGTCAGCACGTCCGCAAGCCGACACCAGCTCGACAAGCTGGTTGGTGGTCAAATTAAAAGCAGCATCAAATTTATTCACTCACTTGACTCTATGAATCTAATTTTCTCGTCGCCATGCTTCAGGCGGCGATCGGCAACCGCTTTGTGCTCGAATTAGCTGCGGTATTTGAGCCACTTTTCGGTCGGAACGTGTTTCCGGCCGGTCAGCCCACTGCCTCGGATTCGGCACTCAAAAAAGGCCGCCCGACCAGGCGGGAAGACGCGGGACCCACGATAAATAGGGGTGGAAAAAACGGCGGATTAAAGTGGCTTACAAGTTTGTCTGCGGGGGACACTGTCGCGAGAGCAGGTACAGCGACACCCTGGTGCAAATAACTGCAACAATGTTTGGATCCAGTTCCGCAGTCCCACTTCGCAAGGCGGGATGTCCTGACGCGAGATCCGCGAAAAAAAAGCGCCCCAATAGAGGGAACCAGTTTGTCACTGGCCATTAGAGAGGCGTGTATCTCTCCAATCGGTCCGTGTGGGACGTTTGGCGCGACAACGAGGCCGGAGACAGTCAGTCATGAAATAAAGTACAGCAAAAGGGAATAAAACACTGTAAGAAATAATTAGACAAAAATAAACGGACTCGGCGGTGGTCTTGTCCAGGGTGACCTTACCTGTTGGCACCCTCCGCATCACGTTACAACGACCGGTCCGTTAATTACGCCCCGTGTGACTGACAAGTCGTCAATCGGCCGGCCAAAAACGGGCTCGTTTCGCGAGGCCAGTCCGGTGCTCCACCACTCCGCGTTCTCACGGCGTGGTGGGCGTCGTAAAACGGAGCCGCACTCGTTTGAGAGGACGGGACTGGACCTTTGAATATGCACGTGATGAAGCGGCCGTTTTATGACGGACTGTCCGACACCGGGACATTTCGTGTCTCAAAACTACAAGCTGGCCTATCTCTTAGTAAATATTTTTGGTAAATATATTTTAAGCCATTTTTTTTTGTGAATACGTCAGGTTTACCCCATTAAAAGTCTACTGCTTTGCGTGCATTCCGCGGGTTGAACGTGGATGATGGTTTTTGACACTTTCCCTGGGCGGATAAGTGGTCTGGATGGCGTGGTGCTGTCACCACCCTTGTCAGGCTACCTGGCAGCAGTCTGGCAGAGCAGGCAGCCAGCCACCTTGCGCACGTCGCGCCGCGTCGCCTGTGAAAACACACGGCCACCGTTTTCGAATATTGAAACGGGTCCCAGACAATGCCGCGTCTACTACGAATCCGGCTGGCACGCTTTGTGTCTGTCCGCCCACGAGAACCGCCCGCGCGCCGACGCGCCACTTTTCTGTTTTCAGTCAACACGTCATGAGGTGCTGTCGCTCAGGTAGATGGGGAATTTCACCCCTCGCCGCCCCCGGAGTGCATCATAGAGATGCATTGCCACCCCTGCCCTGCCCTGCCCGCCCCCAACCCGCCTCCACCCCGCCTTTCTCCGCCCCCGTCGTGGCCTCTGCAGCCCCAGAGGTATTTGTCAGCGGCCGGGGACACACCTGTGGGCTGCCTGATTGATTGTGGGAAAGGTGTATTGAAGGAAGTCCAGCGCCCGGTTTGGCGGGTCGACTAATTTCTCATATCGGATGGCTGTTGAAGTAGTGCGTCGGTGGATGGCCAGTTTTGACGGTGACCGTTTGAAAGAGCCGCGCCTAGCCAAACGGGTGACAGTGATCAGTCAAAGTGTGAAACCTGTTGAGGACGAGTCCGGTTGACGATTATTGTCGTTCGTTGTCGTTGCAACGTGTGAAAATGATGACCCCGTGTCCAGTTCCACAGCGGGGATATTGAATTATTTTCATGAACACTTCAGCGAACGCAGAAATCACCCCGACAAAAAAGTATTTGGAATACGGTGAGTAGGCTGCCGCCGTTCGCAGCCCTCCCAGCAAAAGAGCGCTCCTTCGAATAACGCTGGCATTCTCGTTCGCGGCGGGGGGCCGAGGCGCGGAGACGAGGCGCGGAGCAGCCCCCGTGCGAAATTCAATGGAGCCGAGTGGATTGAATACAACACGCCATTGAGGGATATTGGTGGCGCCGGCGCGGCTGGCGACTGACATGTGACGTGCCTGCCGCGCCACGCCGTGCCCGCAATCACAAACGTATCAATGCGCCGCGTGTGTGCGGTAGGCCTGCCCGACGCCACTGCCCCAAACCAACCACTGTAACTGCGACAAAGTTTGGCAGGGAAAATAATCATTTTCAAAAATATTCACGGAAATTTCAGAGAGCCGCATGCACCGAGCACATTGTTCCGTGCGTGTTCTGGTCACCGCAGAGGGTAGCAAAGAGATGAAACAATGCATGTATGTGTGGGTGGCGTATTGACTGAGCTGTATTGAGTCAACACCAGGCCCCGCGCTGCGCAGCGCCCCAGCCAGGTTCGCATACACGAGCGCATATTGGACAGGGAAGAATGCATGTAGTATATGCGTGTGTTTGTGACGTGGGATCCCGCGAGCACACATACACTTGTAATCGTCTGGGAGCCGAAAGAAGGGGGTGCTCTTTTATACTTGCTGGGGTGGTACGCCGGAGCCGGCAAGAGGCCCCAGAACAGAGAGGGGAGGGAAAGAGCGAGAGACAGAGTGAGAGTTACCTACCGGAAAAGGCTTAGACCTGGTCTGGCCCTTCCTCACACAAAACACCGATATTCGTTGACGGAGATTGCGACAATACCGCAGTGTTTGTCGAGATATCGATTTCCCGCAAGTTGGGCTGCCTGAAGTGACCCTGTATGCACACAACCCAGTAATCCGTACCGAGGCCCTCAGACGCGCAACCACGTGTGGCCGCGAGGGAGGAAAATCACCAAGTCAAACAAAAAAGAAATGTATAATTTTTTAGCATATGAACAAACACTCGAGTTCCGGTCACGCCACAGTACGGCACACAAACTGTTTTTTCTCATTGTATTTTCATTTTTCCGCGGACGGACGTTCTGCTTGGTAAAGGTTCCGCTAATGAAAATGGAAATCGAGTTGGCCGAATCAATTTCAACCGGCGTGTTTGATTTGATGTTTCGTGTGGACACTTGTGCTGCACGCACGCTGCTGTGGTCATGCAGGCTTTATTTTCTCCTTTCGCATGGCCGAAGCCCGATGCCCACCAGAGTATTACATCGGCACGATTTTCCAGGACTGTTTCTGCCCCAACGAAAACGGCAGGATTCCGACCAGGGCTGCGAGAAGGGGCCGGGGTGGAAGGGAGAAAATAAGCGAAAACTGCGAATAGTGCGTAAATGAATGAGAGGGGTTCGAAAAGCGGAGCACTTATTACGAACGGAATGCCGCGCGTGTTGAATGGGGCAGAGCGGGCAGAGCGAATCATGGAAACGGCGCTGGCGCCATAATCTCTCGGACCTGTGCGCCGCTAGCGCGAGCTCCCCGCCACTGATTGCGATTTTTGCGGTTGGCTTGCTGCTCTATAGTTTTCGCACTACGCTTCCATCATAGATCGCGCGAGGGTGGCCGCGCCAGCCCTTCATTTGCCAGTGGGGTGGATCGGCAGCGCTGCCACGTGTTTTACAAAAGTGAGGTTAGGTCGCCTCACTCGAGACGCACTCAGTTCGAGCCCGCCGCCGTCCCTCCGACGCTTATCTGCGAGACAGGCCGAAAGATTTTCCGGCAGCGACTTCCACAGGACGGCGCAGTAGCTCGCTGGAGGTTATGAGCGGGCTAAATAGTTGTGCTATCAGAAATGAGTCGAAGTAGCGCGCGGCCGCGCAGAGCCAACTCCCAGGGCGGCCATCAGGCACCCCCGGGGCTCTCGTCGTCGCCCAACCCCCGCGGGATGGAGGCCGGGAGACGTCGCGGAGGTGGATCTCGATTTCATCCCTCGGTAATCTCCGGCACCGTGGTTTTCCGGGAACACTGCTGCCAACGCCGCAAACAAAAAACAACAACAAAAACACAACTTTTACGATTTGTTTCGAAACGCGCGTTCGTCCCTTTCCAATTAAGTCCGACTGTAATCGCTCCTTGTGCTGTTTTGATACGTCTCGCACTTACATTGGCGTTGAAATAATCGCCTTTACAGCCCCGTTTACTACCGTGTGACAGACTGCACGCAAATCGCCGGCGCAAACAGTGTGACGTGTAATGAAACTATTCATTCATTTACACACACGGCCTTCCTTACATGCTGAGCAGGTCGTTAATCCAGCGCCATTACTCTCTCTGCCTCTCTCTCACTCCCGAGCGACACGGGGAAAATACCGAGCGGCTAAGGGGATTCGAACCCTCCCCCGGAATTACGCGGTGACTTTTACGACGCGACAAAACGCCGCTTTGTGCAACTTGTGCAGGTCCTACTCCTGGAGAAACTCACTCCTCCGTTTGAACAGAGTTGTCAGTGAAACAAAAAAAAATTGAAAACAACGTCCATCCGTGGTCTTGTTACGATAGATTACTGCCTCGTCAACCCCCGCTTTTCCTCTCAGTTTTCCTCAAGCCACTGTTTTTTTTTCTTCTTAAAATCGCCCCTCTGATTGACATACGATACCCACTATTGATTCCCAGTAACGTGATACCGTGGGCAAGGTAAACTTTGCTATGTTTTAAGAAGTGCAGTGTTTTTAGGGGTCGAAAAACGGCGGTCTCCTTTTTTTGTGTGCTTATTTTAATTATGAAGTTTTTGAGGTCCTGGCGGCGCCGCCCGCGCCGCCCCAGTGACAACAGACACCATCTCGCGGCGGCTCATCTCATCTGCATAAGTCTGGAAGAGGTGCCGGACGAGCGCGCCGCTGGCTCGGCTCCGCCCTGGCCGCAGCACACAAGACGCCTCGGCTGGGCTCGGCTCGGCCCAGAACCCTTCCCCTCATTAATCAACAATATTCCGGGTCAAGCCGGGACAAACAAAAGAGCAGCGGATCGAGCAGTTAGCGCCCTCGCGACGTCCCGGCGTCGGCGTCCGGGGTGGGGCCGCCAGGGCCGGCCTGCCTCTCGTATTAATCACCGTAACGGGCTGTGGCTGTTTTCGCCAGGACTGTTTTCTCAACTCCCTCTCCTTATTTTTTCGGGTTATGGCGGAGCCGGAAGGAAGAGAGAAAGGGGTGAAAATAGCTGTCGAGGGCTGTTTTCTTTTCCCCTTTACATCAAGGGTTGACAGGGAAAAGCTTTCGCAAAATGAGTGAAAGCAACGTGGGACGGGCCGGGCAGGGTGGCTCTGGTAAGTAGCTTCACACATACAGAAGCACAGGCGACACACACACATGCACAAACACACAGCGTACACAGCGACAGAGAGCCAGCATCAGGTGCAGTACGCAGTTGAGTCGAAACACACATTCTTACCCCACGACCGTTTTCCAAAGTAGCAGCCGTCTTCCCCCTTAGCTTGCCGTCCGCGCGGGTGTTGGCGGCAGCGTCGTCAGTGTTTAACTTAATGTGCAAGCAAAATATCGCGCTCTCGCCACCCTTATTATCTTTTCCTCGTTCGTTCCCCCCAGGAACAGATTACCAACATGTGCGGAGAGGATCCAGGCAAATGTGAAAAGAGGAAGGGCACGGAGAACGCCGGCACCGCGCTGAGCGAGAATGAGACCGGTGGTTTACAGTTGTTTTTCCTTTCCTGCTTGGCGCCATTTTGAGTTTTGACACGTACATTGCTGCCTGGAGCTCAGCCGATGCCTCACGTCACAAAAAGGCCTAAGCCTGTGTGCGTGTGAGAGTGTGTGTCTGTGTGTGTCTGGGCATTCAGGGCCATTCGCATGCATGGCCCGCTGCCTACCTCACCGGGGCCACAACAAATCATACCCGGCGCCTGTCGCTTCAGCGCGGGGCAGGTCGGGTGGGGGCTGAGGAAGTCGGCAAGCGGGAGAATTGGCAGCGATTTAAAGTGGGGGCGCGAGGGAAGGCGGTGCCGCGCCACGCGGAGCTATCTCGGCGCCGGGCAGAGATTGCGTACCGTAACCCTTCCTAAGCTGGGTGTAAATTGCTCAGCCAGGAATCCGGGCACCTTATCGCCGACAAATGAAGGCGGAACTTGGCGCCGGATTTTTGTTTTCCTGATAAAGTCAGAGCGGGAAGTGCAGTCGCGCAAAGCCCAGAGCAAGCCCGCGCACCCAGCAAGCGCGGCAAAAAAGAGGAGATCCTGTTGTGGCGACTCGGACACAGTACCATGTGGTGTCACCAGGCCTCTATTAGCCCCGAAAAAGGATAAACTCGCGACAATGCCTGGCAGGCACCCTGGACGGGAATAAATGCGATTTCACGACATGATTTCGTTTCCAAAATCAGGCAGTCTCCAGGCACCCCTGGGGTCCAGCCTGCCCCTCCCCATCCCAGGCGCTTACCTTTAATAGACCATGATTCCCCATTACCCGATTTGCGAAAAAAGTGAGTCCAGCGTCCACTGGCGTGCGTCCCTCTCTGGTTTTCACTTTTTTTTACCCAAGTGAGGCCCGCAGCCTGCAGCATCTAGCAGCCCAATCAACTCGGTTTTTCACCACCCTTGCAATTCTTTCCTCTTTTTATCTCCTTTCCACAAAAAATGTATAAAAACACGTGAAAATCGGGGTGGTGACTGGCAGTCGTGATCAATTACATCGACTTACACACAATGGCGCCGAAAGTCTAGACACCTATTGGCGGACGCTGTTTGACGCGCCGCGCATAAGCCGTCATTACGGCGATCCGTCACGGAGTGCAGTGGCGAAAGTGCAGAGTGCACGCGTCACCGGCACGCAATAAACAAAGCCGCCAAAAATAATAAAATGCATTTTCATCTGCATACTGACCAACTAGGCCGGAGGGAGAGTGGAATGTTGTGTCTGTCCGGGCCACGTCAACGCGCCAGGAATTAATTGCTGCATTTCACCCTATCGCCTCTGCCTCTGACAGTTTCCGCCAAAATGCACTGCCGCTATTGACTTTTCAGTGGTGGGGCCCGTCCGATTTTTGCAGTGTCACACTGCGTGCAGTACTTGGCACCGTCTAGAGCGCTCGGTGCGTGTCTATTGTTCGCTAGAAATAGTCAATGGAGCACTCAATCCCCCTCAATCCCCCAGTGCTGTGGGCGGGGATTATGTGCAGCACACTGTGCGTTGTGTGGCGTGCACCGCTCGACGCCTAACGCCATCAATTTAAAATGCACCGGCGCTAGTGCATCGGTGCAGGGGCAGAGCAGGAACGGTGCAGGAAAAAGTGTTTTGCAGTAATCCGCCACTACCAAATTAATCGTGGACGAACATTCTTTATTTTCAGCCGCTGCTGCGAAGAGCAAAGCAGGCGTTTACCCTCACCTTGGTGACAGCAGCATCAGCGTCCAACGGAAACAAGCTGACGAAAGTCCCGAGCAAGATTAATGAATGCCAGGAGATTCTCACGCGGGAAAACAATATCCCGGGCGACAACGACAACAGGGCAGCGCGGAGATGAGCGGTCAGCAAACACCGCGAGGTGTCGGTCCGCCCGGCCGGCCGTGAGAAGTCAAATAAAATCCACGGGACACTCCTCTGTAATTAGCGAACGACCACTTTGAGCTTATGTCGCGGCGAGACAAAGCGGGCCGGCACTGCCAGGCAGCGCGGACGCGGTGCGCCGGACAGGAAGTAGACAAAGCGCATCCCTCATACGTGTCGCCGTAAGTGGCCGGTCCGTCGTTACCGAAAGACGGAAGAGGAAAAAAAGGCTCGGACTTTCATATGGGATTACAAACAGACGTCTTGGGGTCCCCGCGTCCCGTCCCGTCCCATTCTGTGCCGTGATAGATGGAGGTCTCATCGGGCAAAAGCCACTCCGTGTTGACAAGCAGCCTGGACGACATGACAGTGCGGTGTTCGATCGGTCTGCTTTTCGAAATGCATGTCGTTGCTTTCGGTGTCGTGTACGACTAATACAGTGTTTTGCTCTTTTGCCTTTTTTGCGCCGTGACCAAGCTGATGGTTATTTAATGTCACCAGGAGGCGCGTTTGATTGACAATGCGCCAGCGCGATCGTAAAGTAATGAAGTCCACCGAATCGGACTCGAGGAAGCTCCACTGCGTGTGCTTGCGACATGTGTCCAGCTGCAACCCCCGAAAAGAGCATAAAAGTTTATGGCGCGTGCATATGCATGCACAAGCCAGGTCACTCACCTTCCCGATCAAACTCCGAGGGGCGAACTCGGCTCGACAGCGAGAAATGGACCCGAACGGACGGAGCAGGGCACGCCGAGCCACACCGTCACAAGTTGCCCCAGGCCGATTTTTCAGAGGAAAAGTCGAATATGCTTATAAGCTGTCCGGGACGGCCATGTCGGCTGTGACCTTTACTGTTTCTGCGTTGGGAAACAGAGTGACACTGTGTATTACATCCTGGAAAGGTTCACAAAGCCACGCTTCCGACTGGGACCCTTGTTTGTACGACAGGTAAAAATGTGTTTCGCGCCACACAATGGCCCCGGACGGCCGGCCGAAGACGGACTCGTCCAGGTAGGGGGGTCGCCTAAGAGACGGCATTTATCTTCATAAATAGCCGCACTGCGATGGACTCACACCTAATAGAAACCAAAGTGTGTCAATTTCAGATTTGGGTAATGACGCGAGAGGGCGTCACCAGTGCCACCGCGGCCTCCCTTTCAGAGCACCCACCGTCCGTCCGGTAATGAGGTGTGAGGCGGACACCGGGCAGCAGTGAGGTATGTCGGTTGCACGCTGACCAACGTCCTTTTTCACTACGCGCATTGTTATCTGCTCTTTTAGAAAAGGAAACTTGCACTGAAAACTTAAGTGTGTGCAGAGCACACACAAAGAGCTCTCAAGTGGGTACTAAGTACAGAGTTGAGTTGTGAATTGAGTCAGAACATAGGTGCCTCTCAATTGTTCTAAAGTGTTGCGAAGTTCAAACTTTGCCCATTTGTTGGATGGTCTCAGTCACAGAGAGATCTGAATCTCGCGTCCAAAGGTTCATCATGGCGTCGGAGGCTTCTCACTGACGCTGGTCTGGACCGTAGTGCCTTCCATTGTGATGACACGGACACATGGGCCGGGCTCCGTCACGGTGGCCGGACACCTTCATCATCAATCGCTCCTATAAATGACAACAAAGTCTCGCAATTGAGTCACTTGACAACAATGCAGGCGCGTGCCCGGGCGTTTTGATCCAGTAAGGATAATGACTTCTATTATGACGTTTTGGGGAAGAGTCTCTAATGGTCCAACGCGAGAGAAACCGATGCCCAGCTGCGTGGCCGTGGTCCAGGTCCACCCTTCTTCGCAGACGCGTTGCATTACCAAATCACAGATTTGGAACTTAATTTTAATTTCACCGGTGCGTTGATGCTTTTCGGTTTCCAAATTTGTCACCGGTCACCTCCAGCCGGCCCTCCAGCTGCACGTCCTCACAAAAGACGTGTCGCTCCCAGATGGCGACCTGATTCAATATCATTACACGGCGAAATGGCCTTGTTGACACAACACTCAAATTGTCGAGAATCCCCGGGAATCGCGTCACAGATCGAACACGGGTCGCCTAACGACGCCGATGACTAATGGTGCGCCGATGACGCGACGTCCCAAACTGCTCCAAAATAAATGAATCTGTCTGCGGACCAATCAGGGAATGACCTCCGGTAAAACAATTCCCGTGCTTCGGCCTTCCTGCGCGATGCCCGCCATAATGACCTGCCCACTGCAACGCGCTTCCGTTCGATTCAAATCTCAATAGGCAGGACGGTGATCGGACGGCCATAAATCAGGAGATGTGAGGGAGTCGCGTGGCTAATGCACTTGTGTAACAAGATACTTGTGCAAGTCGCGGGGAGGGGCGCACAGCCCTAGCCACAGCCGCGTTCGCAGCCGGGCAGTGTTTCTTCTGCGGCTGCAGAGAGACCAGACGCAGTAAAGCTGGAACACTGTGGAACACCTCCTCTCCTCCTGATCGTACCCGGACCACAGGAGCTCCTACATCGTGGCAGATGGACGGATCGGTATTGACGGGATGAGCTAGCATGACCAAGCACAAGTGGAGCTCTCTCCTGTCGCCCACAAGGCTGCGGCTTGGCTGCGGCCGCTAGTGCCATATTGGTGAATTGGGACTTCGGCTTGTGACAATGATGGATTCTCCTCAATAGAATGGAGCAGAAACAATGCTGACGTGTTCATCTTTCGGTGCACTGCGAAAAGAAACCACAAAAAAAAAGGAACTTATAATTAGAGGCTGGCACCCCTTATTCCTGCACCTGGGAAACGAAGCACGTGGCAAAGCCGCTAATCCCCAATCATCTCATTATATCGAGACCACTCGCACTGTTTTGGGAGATGGACAGAAAAAACATCAACAGGCAGCCACTATCCCGTGTTTACAAAATATTGACAAGCCCCTTATTGTGACAGACCCCTGTGGGGCCTAGTTTGCTAAATATTATTCACCACCTCTTTGTTGTGTTTTATTCAGCTTTTTAGGGTGAAGAGGGGAGAGAGGGGAGCGCCCCCTCCTTTTTATGCATATCTCCCCTCGTCGAGGGGTGGGGGGGGGAGCCGCGAAGGCGCTGCTGACCCGGCGGGGACCCGGCGGGTACGCTGTGAATGACCCTCTTCACTTCCCCGTTCTTTCAATGCATTTTTTCGGCGAGGAAATATTTGAAACGTCTGAATATTCTTTATCCCTTATTTTTTGTCCGCAATCGGTCAGTTTGATACACGCGCAGGCACGTGCGCAACAGCAGCTGATGGGATTCTGAATGGACGCGGGGTGTCGTTCCGAATCAAAATCAGGAAATAATAAACCTAATGAACCTCTTTTGACAGAATCGACAAGTCCGTCGGGCGATCCATCTCCGAGCCGCCGACATCACTAAAATAAGGTTGCACACGCCGTGGGTGAAAATAACGCGTTTTCCCTCAGTTTTTTTGTTGTTTTTTTTTCGCGGTACCTTTATTCGACTCCACCTTCGGGTGGGCCGCACCCCATGGCCAGGACGCGTCCAAATGTCAACACTTTCCAGGATGCAATTCGATCGCGCCAAGGGGTCCTGCAGGACGCGCGCATCATCCTGGCCACCCCATCCAGCTTCACAAAGCCAAGGTCACAAAGACGGAAGGTGTCTGCAGCTATCGATCAACTATTTGTCATCAGACAGGGCGTCCCGGTTCGCGTGCAGCATCACAGTTTATAACGACGGTCACTCTGCTGCAGAGCATCCGAAGACAATGGCTTCTAAGTGGAAGGGACGCCCCGGTCCGCCGCCTCGCGGGTAATTGACTTTGCCGCCGAAAACAAGACAGAAGTCGCCTCGGGCAGCCTAACCTCACTTCTGTCCGGCATTCCGACTGCCTCCCAATTTGGAGGTCCAGGTGACAAGCGCGCTGTTCGCGTGCCGCGGCGCGTGCCTCCGGGACAGCTTTACGGCGCGGCGACGCAACGCAATGCGGACCGGGAATTCTCTAAAATAATAACAGCGCGCACGTGAGGAGACTGGCGGGAGTTGAACCCGCGACTGGCAGCGCGCTGCGATTCGTATGCAGGTGTCGCTGCGCGCGTGGCCGTCGCGTGGCGCACACTGCGGGCATCGTCGCTGCGTCGCTGACAGGACTGTCTGAGGAAAAAAAGCGAGAGAAAATGCAATCAGGTCTCGTTTGCTGGCTCGCAAGGCCACAGTTGGCCGGAGGACTGGTGGTGGTGGTGGTCCAAATTCTTAGCGGAGTTTTGAGCTCAAAAGTCACTAAATAGGACTCGAACCACACGTGTGACCCCACCAATGGATTGCTCTCCGAACGAGGAATCTATTGGTGGGGTCACACGTTCCGTCAGAGTACCGTTTAGCGACTCTGCGGCTCAAAACGCGGCTTTCGGCCGCCGCCTGCCCCACTGTGTGGACCTCGGCAGCCGCGGGTCGGATTGATGAGCGCGACACATCGGAGAGAGAGTCGTCAATTTTGTGGCGCATGCAACATTCTTTTGGCGCCGCGGCGTTACTGCCGGAGTCGTAAAAGGCGTTTCATGGCGCGCGTCGCGCAAATTCACTAAATAACCGGTGGAATGAATAATAAGGGAAATGCACTCGTCCTTCCAGGACGTCCTTCCGAGGGCTGCGCCGCCCTCCGCAGGTCAAAGGGACGACGGCGCGTCCGAGTTTGAAGTGGCTTCGTAAACTAGGGGTCGTAACTCGGCGGAGAGGTGGCCATCGCGAGATGGCCCATAATATCACGGGCCAAAACATTGAGGGAAGGGGTGGGCCGGCCGGCCGGCCGCAAAGGGGCACTACTTGGAGGGGGCGCCGCCCCGCCACGCCCCGCCACGTTACGACATGTCCCCAAGTGGGTCAAATTGCGACGTTGCCGGACCGAGTCGCCGTTTTGAATCTGATTTCGACAGGGCGGTGAGTGGGGGCCGTTGCCCTGCGCCTTGTGGATGTTGTCGCTTTCGGGACAAATCAGCGGGGCTTGTCCGCCCCGGCTGCACCTGCTCCCTCTGACTACGACATTTTGTGGTCGGGGCGCCCCGTGGGTGCGAGAGAGACACCACAATCCTTCGAAATCACCCGCCGCCGCCGAATTACGCATTCACGCTCCGGAATGAACCCTGTCCGGGATTTGCCTCTTGCCGGCACCATAAATATGCAAAGAATCGGCGCGCATGCCTCCCGAAACTGGAGTCGCGTTTCGGCCCGCATCATTCGTCACCCCGAACCGCGGAAACATTAATCACGGTTCATCGGGCCGCCTTGAGGACAGTTAGGCCCCAGGAGACAGTCGGTGGCGCAGCCTGGCGCAGCCCGCTGACTGATTCCGTTTTCGTCGCTCTGTCTCCCTCGCGTCTACTCGGGACGCCCTATGAGTGCGAGAGAAACAGAGCGACGAAAACGACTCTCAGTGTGCTGGCGCTGCCTGTCGGGGGAAGGGGGAGGCTTGATTCGCCGCGTGGTGGCTGCCTGGTGGCTGCGCTGCAGCGCGCGGTGTCCGGTTACTGGCGCCGGAGTGCCAGCGTCGGGGCCCTGGGCCCTGTCTGTGAGCTACCTAGCAGTAACATGGAGGATGGGCAGATACACATCGCCCCGTCGGTCAACCGCCCGTCCCCCTACTGCCATTGTAATAACTGTTATGTCGCGGCGATTGCGAATCAGGGTCTAGCCTGCCAGCACTTGCTCCAGGGCACACAGACACCCATCAAACGGGGCAGCGTTCTGAAAATCGGTGCAAAAGGGAAAATGTTGCTGCGTTACTGCCAAAAGACCCGGTAGCAAAAAAGAACCTGCCTGCGCGGTGTCCATTTGGAGACAAAGTGTCATCTGGACTGCGGCTCTGCCTGCGCCGCCCCGCCACCCCTCCCGACACAATCACTGTCCACTCGCATGGATCAGATCCACTTGGTCGCCTCGCGGGGGGCGTACGGTGCGGCTATCTTACTGCCGTTCCGAACAGCCTTTCTCTGTCTCACTCGCGCCGCCAGGGGACACCCCGTGAGTGCGACAGAGAAGGAGCGACTCGCAGTGTGCCGGCCCCGGGGCGCACTGTCTCGCGCCTCTCACTGTCCCCCTCTCTCTCCCTCCCAATCAGAGAATCGTAACCCGATTAAAGTGGCCGCTCGCACACTGACCCGTAACAACATTTTTGTTTTGCAGGGCTCCGCGCGGCTCCGCGAGGGACGCCGAACGCGGGGCCTGATTTGCAAATGATTAGCATTGTGCTGGTCCGGGGGCGGAATGACTTGGACAGGGTGTGCCTGCGCCACCCCTTGGCGCCCGAAGCAAGAGACACCCTGTACCTGGTGCCACAATCAATGTGAAAGCGTCCAGGAACCTTTTGAGGGATTTGAACAAAAAAAGAAAAAGAAACAAAAATCAAATCCAGCACCGGTCTAATGCTTTTTGCACGGCGTGAATGCCCCTCTCTGAAATGTCCCGCTCGTCGTTCTGACCACCGTTTTCAGCCAGCCATCGCACAATGGCGGCACGAAATGTCATCGAATTGAGTGCGGCGGGGCGGGGCGGGGCGGGGCGGGGTTGAGTGAGGCGCGCGTCGAGTGTGGAATCGGCATTGTTCTTGAATATGACTCGCAGTCTGGGTGTGACAACGCGCGTGCACAACAGTAGGCATTTGGCCGCTACGCGCGTTGAAAATTGAGTCACCAATTTGGTCGCCGGTTCGACTCCCGGCGGCGGCCTTTTCCTCATGGAGTCGTCCAGTGCAGGCCCCGGAATGCTAATGAGCTGCAGCCATGTAATTCCTGGGTAATCCTTTGAGGCGTCCGCCGCGGCGCACCACACCATACCGCGCGACAGTGATGGATGTCTTGCTTGTCCCTTTTCGCGCCTATCGTATAATTCGCAGACATCGGCCCGTTTTTCCCGCCATGTTTCCAAATGAGGAAAAGCCTCCGAGACCCGCGTAATCCTCTAGAACGAGCAGCGGCCCCTGCGAGGTAGGCAGCCCATCGTGCGTCTGCATGGTAGCGCCTCGCGGGGCGTCTCTCCGTTTGCACGTGAGATTGAGTCATTTCCCCGTAGCGCCAAGTTTTTATCGACTGAGTGCATCGCGTGAACCAGCTCGAATTAGAGCGAGGTTGGGACGGGCGAGTGCGGTGCGGAAGGGGTTATCCGAGGGGAGTAATACGTGCTATTTGCAAAACCGACGACGTCAATATTACAGAGGGGATCGCTTCTTCGAAAGCGTTTGTCGCCCTTGGGAACGCGGCAGCAGTGCGACAGTTGCGAAGGTCGCGTCGGCGACACTCCACTGTACGAAGGACGTGTCGCCTGCTCGCGCGGGTCATGGCGTACACACGTATGGTTGATATGCAAACTCGATGCCGGAATGCCATTTTGATGCATTTTTTTTCCGGGCTCGGTGGACGGACCCTGAATGCAACCGCGCCGCGCATTCCTGGGCCCTGTGTGATTGCGGCGGTGCACTGCAATGCACTGCCATGCACTGTGGGTGGCGACTGCCCCCTTTCTCTTTCTGTGAGGGTGCTCGCGACATCAAAGTCCCGACCGGCATAGGCAGCCAGCTAATCGTGCCGGTGTGAGTGGCTCTTTACTTTGTGCCCTTGAGCGCTCCGGCTCGCGTTGACACAGTGTAAGGGGAGCCAAGGAAAGTCGCCGATACTTTGGTGTCGTTCGCCGCGGACTGCCGGCCGCGCGCCGCCATGACTTATCGAGAGCGACTTGACGTGGGGCTTCCCCGCGTCGCCAAGGCGGTCGATGGCCTGCAAGATGCATGCCTCGCTCGTGTTCAAGTTCAACTGGTTTCCAGCTAGCCGCACCTGACAGGGGCTGGCTCTCCCTCCCCCACAAGGTCCCCGCGAGCACTTCGATTAGCCCCCCCCCTCCTCCTCCGCGGCACAGCCTTTGGCCGACGCCGCCACCGCGAGGCCGCTCAAGGGGATGAAAGGGACTGCGTTTGAGATTGTTGATTTTTGTATTCAACCCTTTACCGTCCGCGGTGCGCCTTTCTTCCGACTGCCGGGGCGTTCCCGGGCGTTCCAGCCGGGCGTTCCAGGCCGCGGGACATCAAAAGCGGGGCTGATTAACCGAGCGAGCCGAGCGCAGCCAGAACTTTGTATTTTTCCGCGCGCTTTGTCTGCGAGTACGACGACGGCGACGTTTACCTAATAAAAGTCGCGGCGGACGGTAGTGCCGATTCCCGCCGCCAGGGGGCTACTGCCGTCTCTCTCGCACTGACGGGCGCCCCGCGAGAGCGCGAGAGAGACGACGCACCGTTCCGAATCGGGGCGGCACGGCATAAAACAGCGTCGCTTATCAGGCGCGTCTCTTTTTCCATTTCATTTCATCTCGCGCGCTGGAGAGCGGGCCTTATGGAGCCAATTGCAGACGAGCGCGGTGGCGGCGCGGCCCGTGCGTGATAAAGAAAAAGAAATGAAAATCCTTAATCTCGGCCGGGCCAATATCACGCGGCCAGGAGACGAGGAGAAGAAGGAGAAGACGAGATTACGTTTGCAATCCCAGCGACACTGGGTATCGAACCGAGAACAACTGGCAGCCTGAACGGTGATACCCCGCACCTGGTGTTCTCTTCCGAGCCGTTGAGCACGGGGTATCGCCGGTGCCGTATCTTCGGACTTCCCTCCCGGACGACCCTGGCGGCGACTTGTAAGACGCGCAGTTATTGTAGATCAGCCGCTGCTAATCCACACTGCCAACTGCGGGGGCGGGGCTCTGTTTTTCAAAAGCCGAGATAGAAGCGGGGAAAATGTTTGGGGGTGCCGCGCGCGGCAGTTAAAAGTGCTTCCGGATAGCGCAGCGACGATCGTAAAAATTTTGGGGCAATAAAACTGCTAAGTAGAGAGAGGGGGTGGCATGCACCCTCGAGGTGAGAGGGAGGGTGCTGTGTGTTTGGAAATTAGTATTACGACCTACAATGTAACTTCCTATTTACGGATCAGTATCGCGCGGAGAGCGGAGCGCGGAGCGGGGACCCAGCTCAGGTGGAGGATTGCGGAGTTTCTAAGACGCTCACTCCTCGTACTTTTCAATTTGCCAGGCTGGGGCCGTTGCCGCTGTCTGCGCTGCTGTCCCTGATGCAGTCCCTGATTGCCCCCAACTTGTGCTGCAACAATGTCCCCGCGGACTTGGCGGGCTTCCGTCTGCATCCAAAGTGCGGCGGCCTCCACCTCCGAGTTGCCCCCGCGCAGGCACCGCCCGGCACTAACCAAACTAACTTACAGAACGGCTGTCGTAAAATGGGCTGGCTCAATAGCGAGACGTATCGGGGCGTATGCGGAAATGACATAAAGTGTCTCCATGGCGACGCGACGCGGGAGCCAGGAGCGAGGCGGCAGATGGAGAAGAATCGGCGACCGAATCAATGGATGCGATTGCTAATGCCGAAGGACTGCAAACACGCTGGCTATTAATGCATTAAGGGACGCATTAAACGTTTTACGGGTGTGCCGGTATTGGTTCGCCTCACTCCCGCGGCTCCGCGGACAGACTTTTATAGCTAATGTCTGTATGAGAGTAAGCGCTTCTGTCTCGTCTGCTTGCAATCCGCGAATCGAGACAAATTCGTCGGGGAAACCATTTTTCGGGGAGGCTTTCCGCGCGGTTTCTGGCGGTGTGCGGCTCAACTGGGGTTGGAGCGCGGAGCGGGGCCGCTGAGGGGCTGTGAGGTTAGGTCGCCAGCCTGAATATTTTGCGGCGCTCGTCAGAGGTACGGCGGCGGGGCTAGTTTGCCTTGATTTACGACTTCATATAGTGCGGGGCGTGGTGGGGCGCGGCGGGGCGGGGTGGGGCCACGTGGCCGCAGCTGAGGATTTGGAGATATTTGTTGCGTTTATGGCTCATAGGACATGTGTGGTGGCGGATTCGCCTTATTAGTCGTAAACCTGGACAGTCCGGCATCATCTCATCTTGGCGAGCAGCGCTCTGCCGCTTCGCCACCCAGAGGTCCTCATCTGCCTGGCCGTGGCCCGGCCCGTAATAAAGACGAATCTGCACGGCGCGGTGGCGGCGTGGTGGTGACGGCGCGGGCCCTGAGTGGGTGGGGGGCTTTAAAGTTTACGCTGCGTGGCGGGAGATTTCAAGCGGCACTCGCGAGACCCTCAGGTGCCACAACAACCGCGCTAGGCTGGCTCCTCAAAAATTAAATTAGAAGGAATAGCGGGGAAAAGGTTTACCTTCCTACTGCCCTCCCCCACTCTGTGTATGTGAGTGAGAGATGTGCATGTGTGAGTGCATGCATGTGTGGGTGTGTCGCACGCGTCCCGCAGGACGGAGTGTCGCCCCATTCATTCCATTATTAATATCCGAGGGCCGAATTTGGCCAAGATTTTACGAGCCCTGTTGACGGCCCGCGCCGCCGCCACGCGCCCCGCAAGGCCGGTAGGCCGGCAGGGCGTGAGAGAGTGAGACGCCGCTCGCATGTCGTGTTAATTGCTCGCGGTGTCCGCGCGGGTGTGGCGGCAGTGGCGGCTCGGGGGCCGTTTTAACGACCGGCCGGAGATGGCCCTGTCCCTTCTGGGGGCGCGCAGGGCGAGCGCGGACCCTTGCTGCCCAGCAGGGTCGACCAGTTGATCTCGGTTGACGCGCCTGAAGGGGCAAAAGGGCGGAAGGGCGAAAGGACGATCGCCGCTGAAAATCCGCCACTGTGGGGGCACAAGGTGGCGGAGAGTAACTGTGGGGTGCTCTTACTACTGCGGTGCGCCGCGGGCGGACAGTGTGGAGGTGGCCAAAACTCCAGACTCGTTAGCTCCAGAACCGCTAAACCTGGACTGGAACCGAGCTTGTGACCCCACCAATGGATTCCTCGTTCGGAGAGCAATCCATTGGTGGGGTCACACGTTCGGTTCAAGAACCACTTAGCGACTCTGGAGCTGAAAACGCGTCTACGGTAGCTCTGCGGCGCCCGTGCTACTGCGGCGCACCACGATGGCGTCCTCAATCATTAATCGCGGCGGCCTTTTCCTGACAGCGGCACTGCAAGAGGCGCATCGCCTCGCGCGACAAGATGAATGGCCTAATTGAGTGGCACCCGCACTTGGCCCAATTAGTTGGCCAACCCTTTCATCTTTTAATAACAGATGCCAGAAACAAAAACGCTGAAACAAAAGCGAAGCACCCCTCGGGCGCCACCTCGCCACCCTCCTCGCACCTCGACGGCATCCTCAAGGCCGCACCCCACCACTATCACAAAAGAAAAACACGGATTAATTCGCCCTCCCTAAAAACAGCAGACAGGCATTAGCTACTGACTCATCCGGTTAGGCGTCATTGGTCCACAGCACTGGTCAAATCATTTTTTTTCTTTTGTTTGAAAAATGCTTGTGTGATACAGAGAGAACTCTCATTCTCATTTGCTTCCTCTCGAAGTGGTGTGCAAATATAGCCGCCGGCTCCAAGGCCCTTCCATTAGGCCAGGACGGAGACTCAAAACAATTACGAAAAAGTAAAAAGGGCGCATGTCCTACTTGGACTGGATTTGCGCGTCGGGGATCGAGTCTGTACACAGGAGCGCGACGCTCCCACCCTCCGGCACACACGTAGAAGGCGGCAGCAGAAAAAACATTTCACCGCCGGAGCGGGGGATGAAAAAACAGAACTCTCCTGGCGGGCATCAAAACTCACCCTCGTAACAACAATGACGACTAATCAAATTAGCGTTTCTTACGTCTTACATTAACAACTGAAACAAAAAAAAGCGAAAGCCAGAGTCCGCGCTTTGTTTGTGGGGCTGGTCGCGGCGCCGGGGGTGAAACTCCATTTTAATGCGAGTTTGTTTTTTTCAGCCGCAGCTCCTTCGGGGATCGGTAATGGCGTTAGCGATAAGTTCCGTCAGTCATGCGACGCCCCGCGACGCCCCGCGACGCCCCGCCGCTCTGTCCGGAAACAAGACGCCATGTTTCTTTCTAACGAGTTTTGCATTCGAACGGGCGCTAATGGGGCAGTCAGGCAGCCGGGCCGTCGAGAGGTGCACGCATTTTCCTTTTCCTTTTCTCCTCGGATTATTCATATCGGCCATCAAAAAGGCGTCATCACGGCCCTTTAATTCGAGTCTCTCTTTTGGCGCGACTTTCCGAACCATAGACGCCGGAATGACCGGAATTCGCAGCGCGCCGCTTCCGGTCCGGGAGGCAGTCCTGAGGAAGAGCGGCAGGCCGAAAAATATTTTTGTTTCATGTTTTGATGTCTTTTGTTTTCGAAATTTTTTTCTTGGTGTTAGACTTGCCATCGTCTCATCGTCGCGAAGACGTCTGCGCGTTTTTAATAAGCGCGCCACGTTCGGTTCGACCCCCATTAGCGACTCTGGTGCTCTGGTCTAGAATTTCGGCCGCCTCCACCGGTCTTCTGGCCCACTGTGCGCCTCCCTCCTCGCCGCGTCGCAGCCTGCGCCTCGAAACGCAATGTCAACATGTGGGGCGCAGAGCGAACCGCGCCCACCGCCACCAAGCCAAGCCGCCACAAAACAAGCGACAATTTCGACCACTAATTCGATAATTGCGCGCCTTTCTCCGCGGCGCGGTTATTAGTCGGACTGCGTGGCTCTGTCTCGCTCGCACTCACGGCGTGGTGCGTCGCGGTGCGAGAGAGGCGGGCTGGGGGTTGGCGCGCGAGGCATGTGTGGGCCAACCCCCTGCCGCCCAGGCCGGGGGCCCAAATTACAGCACTGCGCCCGGAAACGGGTTTTCCGAAATAAGTGGCTTCTTCCGCGGGGAGGCGGGGCAGCGGGCCGGGCAGACCGCGGCCAAATTGGGCGCTCTTCGTATTCAAATCGGGCGTGATTGTTTCGACGCGGCGGGGACGCCAGGGAAAGAACACAGGAAGCACACACCGGCGCCGCTTGCACTCGGCTTTCGCTCCGTGCGATTTTCCGTCTGCTTTGCGTGGCTTTCCCCAGCGGAGGCCCTTCACGTGTGCTTCTTCCCATCCCTCGGCGCTCCACTCTCCGCCGTGCGGATAGCGCGGCATCTCATCAGCGGAAATGCAATTTGAAAGTAGGCAAAGTGTGGTGTCCCCGGCCGTGCCCGCGTCGTCCCCGTGGCCCTCCATGTCGTCGTGCGCGTAGAATTAGCCGAAGGGTTAGTCGAGCGTGGCCGGGCCCGGGATTGGCCCGAATCGTGTTAGAGGCCTGCCCGCGGCGCCGCCCCCCAGCGCTCTTTTTACGGTGGTGTGCATCAGGTAGGCCGGGAGGGACTGCCGATTCAATCTTGGCCTCTCCATGAGGTGCACCGGCAATTTCGTTTCCCCGCGAGACTCTGCTTGACATCCTGCCTGGAGTGACTCGGCTCCGTTCGGCTCTTCTAGTGTCGTTGTCCGTAGCGGTTTTACAACAATTCATTTTTCTCGCCGGGGATATACAATTTTCTTGCAGTTTCCGCGCGCGGGGCTCGTCGAAATCCTGGAAATAAAAATCTGCGCGATGACGTCACACTGCCGCTACTTAACGCTGAGCGCGACATAAACAGGAATACGGCCAAAGTAAACGCGAGAATGGGCCATCCGACGAGTGTTTGAGGCCTTGTATAGTGTAGGGCCACGGCGGCAACGGCGGCCACGGTGAGGAGACGCGTCCTCGCTTCTTGCCATGTGGCATCGTAAAGGCGCTCACTCACACACACACACACACACACTTGCTCTTAGCCGGCGGCAATCACTCTCCCGATAAAACCACACGCACCCACACATTCCGTTTTATTAATCGATTTACATCTCCCGAGCTTGACTCGTAATCCCGAGGCTGCGCTCACGCGGCTCTCGCGACTCGCGCCGAGTGTCGAAAGGGAATGTCTTTCTTAGTGTCGATCCTTCCATCAGCCGGGGCCTGGACAATGGGCGACCTCATAGCGCACACACACTGACACTCACACACTCACCAACACACACTCACTAACGCTAACACTCTCAGGGGCGCGCTCGAGGGCATTCGCCGTTAAAGTAGGAGTACCCCAGCGGACGCTGGCGGTAACGGGCCTGGCGCCTGGTGAGCAGGCCGCCAAGCCTACGCCCGTGTCGAGTGGAGGAAGGTTTGCCTACGCCGCAGGCGGCCCCGTCCATTGCCATTACCATTAAGGGCTAGACCACACATGATGAGCGCGCCACGCGGCCGGTAGTCTGCGTTGTCTGTCTGTGTGTCTGTTTGTCTGACTGCCTGTCTGTCCGTCCGTCTGTCTGTCTGTCGTCTGCTTGCTGTCTGTTTGCCTGCACGCGCAGTTCCGCTACCGCACTATACACGCGCGCGCGCGCAAAGAATAATACTAAAATAAATCCTCCCTGATGATGGGCCGATATTTGAGTGTGTTTTCCGCGGGTTTTAGTGCCTCGCCGTTACACCCGCATTCGACTTAGTTTTACTCCGCGTTTAATGACAGCTTCCGCGCATCGGCGAGTGCGCCGCCACTTGATATGTGTGTCAGCGCGCCTCCCGTCGGCCGAACCGATGAAGCGAGAATACGATGCATGGGGCGCGGCAGGGCGGCCGTTTGGCGGGAAGGCGGCGCGCGGTTTATGCCCGGCAGAGGCGCAGGTGCAGGCCAACCCAAACCCAAGGGTGCAAGGCGCTGACTCATGTGTCGATTTCCAGGCAGCGTTTAGGGAAGTTTTGGGCCATTTTGTGGCCAAGGCATTCTTGAGGCGGGGTATAAAGTGTACCAGAACGTTGCTTGGAGAGGAGAATATGCATTGGCCACAGGTATGGTGCAGCTGGAAAAAATCCCTCACATCTCTTTGTACAAGTATTTTTTTTGTAATGTTTTTTTGACAGTGTTGCTGTCTGCGGATCCAGACCTGATCTTCGCCCCAGTCTGACTGCAGTTAATTGTGTAGGCGTTTGGCGGTAGCCCCAGCCAGTGCCCCAGCAGTGCCCCAGCCCAGCCGTCTAGCGGCATCGGCCCGTCTGGCGCGTTAAAACATAATCCTCACCCGTCCAGACGCATCGACCTGCCGGCGGCAAGTCGCGCCGATTCCAGTGGACGGCGCGAAGGTCTAAGTCAGGCACTGTAAATAGCCTTCTTTGTCGTCTGTCGTTCGGAAAAGCAACTCGCGACAACGTGATGCCCAGCGTGTTTGACGTACCTCAGTAGATTCCGAAAGTCGTTTCCTTTGCTCTGTCTCTCTCGCTCTCAAAGGGGACGCCACGTGAGTGTGAGAGAGCTCGGTCTCGGAATCAGTCTGGAGACGTCAGCAGTAGTGGCGCGCGCTGAAAACTGCTCCAGGCGGCTGTCTCCCTGCCAAGGGTTGCCTAGGGTGGCCTACTCGTCCTTCGTCGCGACGTCCGTATTTAGACGTGCGGACGCAGTGGCAGTCCGTCTCGGATTCCAGGTGTCACCCTAGGTCATTAGCATATTTCCAATTAGGCCCCAAGGGCTGCAGGGACAGGGCACCGAGGGCGCGACCCCTGCGTGCCCCTGGGACTTCCTCGGTCGGAAAAAGGCCGCGGGCCGAGCCAAGGGCCAAGACCGCCCCGGGCGAGGCGTCTCTCCGCGACCCTCCCCGCACCTCGCAAGTGTGAAATCCATCCTAATGGCAGCATTATCGGAATCACTGGACCTTGCTGGGGACATCCAGCCAGGCAGCCAGCCAGGCGCCCCTCGGTCTCCGCCTTGGGACGCCCACCGCAAGACTTACGCATAAATCCAATTAAACAGCGAGCCTGCCTGCCTGCCTGCCTGCCTGCCTGCCTGCCTGCCTGCCTGCCGGCCAGCCGGGGCAGGGCGCACTGTCCCAGCAGGACGACGCGTTCGAACCGACGGCCGCCCTCGTCCCACCGCCTTGGCCAGAGCGCCACCCCCTGGGCCCTCTCGGACGCGACCCGAGGCGGGGGCGGGGATGACCACGTGACGGGCCGGCCGTCTTGCAAGGCACGCGAGGGCTCCACACTGCAAGGACTGCAAGCTGCGGCCAGCACCAATTAGACGTATTCCGATCACGGGGGAGGGAGGCAGAGAGGGTCCCCTTGTTTACACGGCGGTCACATTGTATGCGTACACATGTAAAGCGGGTTCAATTTAATCAACTTCGACGGCCGGCGCTGCACTGTAGTCGGCCTGCGCGAGGCCGGACTAGCAGCGTGCTAGACTGGACGCAGCAAAGTTCAAACTTTTGTCTCCTCCCAAGAGGTTGGCTTGCCTACCTTTCAGGCGGCTGAGCTAAGAGGGGGTTGTCCTTTTGCCCCTCACTGGCGCGGCCCGTCCCGCCCGAGCCCTCGACCCCCGCTTTACATGACAGTGGGCTGGCGAGCAGGTTCCCCGACGGTGTCACGTTTCCGTGAGGTGTGTTCCCCGGGCGTCATCGGGCGATGCTATCACGGGGACCTGTCTCAATAGCGCCTGGCCGGCCCGGGCCGACACCGTTAGGGACTCCACGGCTCCGTCACGTCGATGGACACTCAGACTGGCCCGGCCCGCCACCCTACGCAGTAGCGCTGGTCCAGCAAAGCAAACCCCGCCAAGTCGCGCACTGATCCATCATTTCCGCGCCATCTGTCAGACGGCCCCGCCCCGCCCCGAACCGCCACCTAATGACCGCTATGGACTCTTTTTTTGGCCCGGTCAGCCGCGACCGGTAAACGAACCACACCCCCGCGAGACGAAAGTCCATGGGAAAGACACCTTGGCCGCGAAGCGGGGCGGCCAGGGCGCGGGGGCGGGGGTGGGGGCGGCAATGGGGCGGTATGCTGGGCCCACCTCCCAGTCCACCTCCTGACAGTGATTGATCAGATTCCGCCACGAAGCCCTATGTGTCCGGCGCGATGTCCACCCTGGAGCGGGGCGAGTATGTTGTTATTAATAACACGAGTACGAATAAATTAGGGGAAGAAAGGAAGGAAATTGACGTTACATGAAACAGCACTTTGGCTGCCACCCTGTTCGAATCGGTGTCCTAGTCCAGCAGTACTTGTCAAAAAAATTCAATTTTTTTAAAGTCCTTATTCCTTGGTGGATGGAAAAGGTTTGTCGCGAACTGGTCCGCATCTCGGGGGTGGGATGCAGATAAGGTGACGGCTGCGAGATTGGCAAGTGTGATGCATATCAACGCCGGTCTGTCTGTCTGCCCGTCTGTCCGCCCAAGACGACGAATTTGGCAATACAACGGCGTGACATGCCCCGAGGCGACGCCGACGCGCCTCCATTTATGCATTCGGAGATATGCACACGCCCTGCACAGTCAAGTTTCATTGTCTGCAGACAGGAAAAAAATTTGCAAACATCAATCTCAAGTGGCGAGAGCACGTGTGGGAGTGTGTGGGTGAGTGTCGACGAGGGGCGCGTCTTCCTCGCCCTGATTGAGACACATTCACTTTGCTATTCATGATGCAGATGATCGCCGCGACCGTAGATGATCAAACTCTTATTATTTGGGGTAGGCAACCCCAGTGGGTTCGTGGCGGGAGGTACCGCGTGGTTCGCTTCGCGTTCGGCAGGGGGCGGTCCAGTCACATTGCGACAACAGGAGCCTGGCTCCGGACGGTGGTTTTGTCGCGCTCTCTCGCGCTCCTTCCCTCGCCCCAGAGAGAGAGAGAGGGGGGGGGGGCTCTGTTCGGATCCAGCCCGCTGCCCGCACGAGTGACAAGGCAGAGTCATTTGTCTGAGTAACTCGGTGAATCGAGATGATTTGAATATCCACGCAACCCGCCCTCCACCCCCTTTTGCCACCCTGCGGACCCTGCGCGCGCGCTACCGCCAATTTTTCACTTTATTTCAATATCGCCAAGATAATAGTGCCGGCAAAGGAGTGAGGCGCGTTTCGCAAGCCGCCATATGCAGTCCACTAAGGCTTAATGTAATCATGAGGGTGTCAGATCCCAATCATTTTTTTTCCGCCTCCGCAGAGGAGGACGCCCTCCCTGTATTTGCACTTGGTGACGACGCGCCGGCCGCACCGTGGGCCAGAAGACTGGTGGCGGCCAAAACTCGGGCAAGACTCCTCGTTCGCAGAGCAAATCCATAGGTGGGGTCAACCGTGTGGTTCGCGTCCTATTTAGTGAATCTGGAGCTCAAAAAGCGTCCGGGATTTTGGCCGCGTCTTGCAGGTGCATCGGTCTACTGGCCCACTGTGCAGTGTCGAGCTCCAGAGTAAGATCGGCATAAGGCGCTTGAAAAGCGTGCAGTGGGAGCGAGAAAAAACAGCGAGTGACAGCCTTTTGGCGGACTGCTCCCCTCACAGTGTGGACGCGCCGCGCCACCTCGCGGCGGGTCATGAATTTGAAACACGCCCAGCGCCGCCGCCGCGGCATGCTCCGCGATTTGGCGGAGATTTGTCGCTAAAAAAGGAAGACAAATGATGTCCGCGGAGTATCACATCTGTGGAGGCAATCGAGTAATGGTTTCCGTCTCAGTCTGTCAATGGATGATTAATCGTGCGGTCTGATTGAAGGGATTACTGAAGGGTTGCTGCAAGTGTCCTGTGGCCGCGGCCGGCCGGTGGATACACTGGTGAGCAGTACACTGCGGTGCGCGGACCAAGCGGGCCCATTGTTACCAACTGCGAGTGGTACCAGCAAGGCTTGGCGCCCGGGGCGGTCTAGTTCGCGATGGTGGCAGCACTGCGGTCCGAGCGGTTGCCGAGGCGAACCGCAGAGTGCACGCCAAGAGGCCCGGCGAGTGTGAACAACCGCTGGGAAATCGCACAGGCGAACCAAACTGCACAGGCCACTGTGTGCCAGAAGACCGTTGGAGGTGGTCAAAATACCGCACGCGTATTGAGCTTCACCGGCCTTCTGGCCCACTGTGCACTGGGTGCTGGGCGGAGTCCGCAGATGTCTCTCTGCTGCTTTTCGGATGTTTCCCCCGTTTGAATTTTCCCGCCAACCGAGATCAACGCATGTGGAGTGGGCGTCACGCACATCCGAGCGCACCGAGCGCACCGAGCACGCCCGTGCGATTCGTCGCACGGCACTAATGATGACGCGCTCGGCCAGCCCTGTCGCTCTGTCTCTCTCGCACCTCCACGGGGCGCAACGCGAGTGCGAGAGAGACAGAGCGATGACTCCGCCGTTCGGGAAGTCAGCCGGCCCTGATCATTAGCGCAATCCGATATTCAGTGTGGCGCGAAATTGGGTCCGCGGTGCTACACTGGTCGCGCTACCCGGCCAGCTTCTGTTGCATTTCGCCGTTTTACCGGCAACATAAATTTTTTTTTTCGCCTGGCTAGATAATTTGCATTGGGTTAGTTCCGGACCGCCTTACTCAAACAAGGAAAGCCGGCTAATGGTTGGTCACAGCGTCATATGGCTCCAAATCGTTATCTCCGTACAACCCCCCGCGTTTTGGACGGACGAAAAAAAAATGTGAATTTTATGAATGAGCGTGTTTGTCCAGAGCCATGCCGCACCTGCTGGAGGGGACGAATTAGCCACGCCAAATAATTACTGGTAAGGAGCAGAGTGCAGCCTGCAAGGCCCTGCCTCGCTCTGCCTCGCTCTGTCTCTCTCGCTCTCATAAAGAGACCCAGCGGTGCGAGAGAGACGACTGCTGGCCATTGTGCCGGCCACTCCGAGGTCCTTAATCGTATCAACAGCCCGCACTGTCCTAGGTGGGCACTGCACTGCAAGGCCCTGCAAGGCACTGCCCTCCATAAATAACATGATTAATGACTTTGGCTTATCCGGTCCAGCTACCAGCCACACCATTACCGACACTTTGTCATGCCAGCGGCGCGGCTCGGAGCGCGAAGCTTCGCTAATGCGTCTTGGAGTCTCGCAGTGGGTCGGCCGATCGCAGGCACCAGCTTCCGCGAGCCGCAAAGTCGCAAGTGTCAAAAATTGGTGGTCGGCCTCTGCCATCAATAACCCGCGCTGGCCGGTGATCCAATCTCAGCGCGGCACTCAGGAAATTTCAATTTAAAATGCGGCGCGTTGCCTGATGGTGCCCCGACGCTGCCGCGCTGCCCCGACGGAGCCCCGGGCGAGGACGACCGCAGCCAACCCTCTCTGACCGCCCCTCAGGACAGCCCTGCTAAGCACTTGATTAAGCGGTCACGAGGCCGAATCCTGGCGTCTGGGTAAAATCTTTGCGCGGGCAAACTCGCTCTCTCTCTCTCGCACACACATTTCACCATCATCATCAATCAGTGAGCGACAGAGACGGAGGCATACGGAGGAGGTGCGAGGGTCCGGAGAGGTCCGCCTGTTCCGACCCGACCCACCCTCCTAGCGCCCCTCCCTCACGGCTGCCTGCCCACCCCTGGTCCCTGGTCCCCGGTCCACTCGACAAGAGGTCTTGAATACGACAACTATTGCAAAATGAGCCGTACAGAGCCCAGCTCGCTCGGCAAGGATCCGAGTAGTGTTTCCGAGTGTACCTCCAGCTTCCTCGGGGCGACTGCCCCAGAACTGTCGCCCGTCCGGCTGTCCCTCTCGCGCTCATACGCGACGTTCCATGAGTGCGAGAGAGAAACCCTCAGGCCGCTGGCTTATTTATGACGTGGTAAAAAGCATCCTCGGGAGGCAAATTCGGGGGAAGCGAGTACCGAGAGGAGAAAACAAACAGTGATTACCGTAATGAGGACGTGATGAAATATCTCGGGGCCATGTAAGGTGATGGCTGATGCCCTCTGCGTGTTGATACAAATTCCCCGCTCGGAGCAATTTGTCCTGCAGTGGTGTGAAAGCGGGCACGGGCCCTGGAACGATTTACGGAACGTGCTAGTTAGGAAGTGGTTGGCGCCTACCCTCCAGGGCTCACCCACTGCATGATCCTTGAAGCCCCGCTGGCAGTGTGTGAGTCTGTGGTGGTGTGACACATTTTCTCATGCTTCTCTCACAGCCTTCAACAGCACCCGAAATCACCGCTCCGAAACAGATAGCTTCTGACACTTTTACGATGAGTACTCGTGACACGAAAATCGTTGCCCTATGGGCATGATGGTATTGGTCCAAGAAACAGAGATTGAATTTTTAAAATGAAAACTAAAGCATTAAATGAATTTTCTATCTTTTATCAGAAATGAAGCCTGCCATGTAACTTTGATGAAACGTCGTGCGAAATATTGATGACAACTGCACTCAAGAAATATCTTGAGACTTGACATGTTGTCCCACCCTCCCTCTCTCTCTCTCTCTCTCTCTCTCTCTCTCTCTCTCTCTCTCTCTCTCTCTCTCTCTCTCTCTCTCTCTCTCTCTCTCCCTCCCTCCAGGAGAGCTGAGTCACCTGCCCAGGGCTCCAGCTGATTGCTCTCCGAGTTAATCCGACGCCGCAGGTGAGAAGTCCGGACCATTACAGCCCCAACTATTTGAACACGACGCTGATCACAGGTTGGGAATCCCTCGCGGGCGCGTCGCGGAGTCACGCATCCAAGTGGTAGCGCACTGCCTGCATTTTTTTTTTCATTTTCCTCCTCGGTAGCGCAGTCTACCCAGTTAGGTTAGGCCACTTTTTACAACGCGGCACGCCGAACTTCAAAACCGCGCCGTTGGGTCGAGAACACAAAGAAAGGGGTGGACTTACGCCCCGACGCTCTGTCTCTTGCGCTCTCACGGGACGTCCCGTAGGGCCGTAGGGGTGCGAGCGAGACTCTCGGCTCGGCAGGTGAGATAATGTAAACAATCACGCCTTTCTCGGTGGACGGGGGCGTGGCAGAGCGCCTACGGCCTTCGGGGACGCGTCCAGCACGCGTCCGACACCTTACACTGTTTACCCAACGAGGCACTCGAGAAAATTCGGAGGAAATGATTATCCAGCTGGGAAAGCCGTCTGCTGGCCCGAGCTGACCTCTCGGACAACCCTTCCTCGAGGGGAGGGTCGCGCCACTGTATCATCAGGGCCAATCTGCTCTGGAAGCGGGCGCTGCAATATTGAGGACTCCCTGGAAGCATCCCGCGCCCTGCAACTTTGATGGGGCGTTCAGACCACGGGCATGATCGGCTGGGGAGGTCGTTTGCTTTTTCGAAAACTAGTGCGGCCCGCATCTCGCCTTACAGCGTGCTGGAGAGCGTGCTCTACAGCGTGCCGGACAGCCGTCCGTGTGAGTCCGTCATGTGTGTGGGCGTGACCGGGGCGGCCTAACAAGGCCCGTGCTCGATGCGCGCTCATCAGCGATACCAGCCATTTAGTCCTTTTACATCTGCATTAGTCATAATTACCTATCTGAATCGAGCCTGCCGGCCAAGGGTTGACAACGACGGCTGGAGTCCGCGCCACCTGCTGTCGTGCCTCGTCGGACCGCCGTTTCTTTCGACCACGCAACGAGCAAAGTTCAAATGGAAAGGGGCTCGGAAGAAGTGGCCACTTTTTCACATACTCGCGTGCGCGCTAGCTAGCCGTGAGTAGACAGGCAGCCTCGTTGCAGGTCCCTGGGGCCCGCCACGCCTCACCACGCCCCGCCCCGCCCCGCCACGCCCCGCCACGCCCCGCCACGCCCCACCACGCCCCGCCCCGCCCCGCCACGCCCCGCCACGCCCAGCCCATGCGGGTCATCGCTTGCCATGCAGTTAACCGAGTACAGCGCAGTGCATGCGAGTGCATGCGAGTGCATGCATGTCCCTCCGCGGGGCCCAGCGCGGCTCAGCTCGCACCTCTGAGAAAGCGTCAGCTGCACCGGGGATGCGTATGCACAAGCGCATCGCATGCGGTCGGACTCATTGCATAATTTATGAGCCACTTGAGCTTTTTCGTGACCCCCTCGTCGTACGATACCGTGTCGTGCCTAATGATCTCTCTATCTGCTGCCCTGGCTGTCCACACAGTGGACACGACCGCACGTGCAACAACACTGGACAGCCCGATGCCATTTTGCGAAGTGGTCCCAATGGTCAAGTTGACAACTCTGGCGCTCTGTTACGAACATGCGTGTTGTTCATTCCCAGTCCAAACGTAAAACGCTTCTGAAAATGTTTCAGTGGACAGTCCGCGGTGATGAGCGAGTGGTGAGCCCCGGACAGGTGTGCGAGCGTCCAGCATTTAGCGTTATCCGCTTCGTATTACAAGCTCGTTAAAATTGGAGAGGCGCCTTATCAAGATGGGTGCTTCCAGTGCAGCACGGTCACGTCGCGATGCCCGGCCGATAAAAGGCCGGGGTGCTGCCGGTCCTCCAAATGGTTTTATGACGTGTCGTCCACATTCACGGTCACAAATGTTCCCCGGCGCTTCGGCTGGCGCCATCGTCCGGCCGCTGATTTTCAGCTTCGGACTCCAGACAGTGTCTCTCTCGCACTCAGGGGCGGACCGGCCCCCTGTCTTTGAGACGCACCAGGGCGCTCTGTTTTGCCAAGCGCTGCTGCACCGATGCTAATGACACACTCCATGTCATCTGCCGCAGTTGTTTGCTTTTCACAGCTTTGCACTCGGGTTGTCCCGGTTGTCCCGGCCAGGCACGGCATAGGTGGAGCCGAGGGGAGGCGGCGGGGTGCCTGCCATGGCCGCCATGGGCGCCATGGGTTGACAAACCCGCGTCTGGGATTACCGCGCACCACTTGAGTCAGCTACTGTTGTGACAAGTGTTTAATGATCAAACCCTCTGGGTGTGACCTCTCGGGCGCCACGAAAAAACACTCCTTGTTTGGCATGAATATTCAAAGGAGAGCGAGAGAGAGGGAGTAAGGTGGCCTGTCCAGTGCAGGCAGCGGCAAACACGGCGACACTGATACACTTGGAGAAACAAAAGGCCGTATAAATTAGTGCAATCAGCTGCCGATGACAGCCACACAAACACCGTGCTCCCTTCGCCGCGGGGCTCATCAGCAGGAAGCCGTGAAACGCGGCATCTGTGCCTCTCGCTCAGTGAAGAACCCAGTTCATTAAAAACAAAAATTGGAAATTCTTGTCTTTAAAACCCACAGGCCGCATAAAGCATCCGTTGGTGGGGTCACACGTTCGGTTCGAGGCCTGTTTAGCGACTCTGGAGCTCAAAACGCGTCTAGAGTTTTGCCCGCCTCCACCGGTCTCCCGGTCCACTGTGCGGCCCGATTAATTTGGGACTCTAATATCCGCGCGCACCTTTTTTCCGTCACCCATAGGGACCTGAATGCAGGAGCGCGATGGGTTTCACTCGCCTCGCGCCTCTCGCAGGGAGCAGGGACTCGGCGGGGATCGCCAAAACACTTTCACTGCTGCAGCACGCTGGAGGGGGACAAGTAGGCCAAGGGGACCGCGGAGAGGGGGCAGTGGGAGAGGGACGGGTACGGCGTCGCGGCGGCCGAGCGCGCCCGGGAGAGAGACGGAGAGAGAGGGGGAGAGAATTTCGCGGAGGCGTCGGGTGGGGGGGCGGGCCGCCGAGAGAAGTCAGTGGAGGCGTAACGCAAGCCACGGCGGGTCGGTTCAGCAAGCTCCTGTGCCCTTTGAGGAAACTCTAGTGAGAGTAAGTGAGTTTCGAACGTGTTCAAAGCGAGTTCGTGAGTTCCCCGCGTCGTCGGTGTGGCGTGAGTGACGTGGAGTGCGAGGCGCGGTGCGCTGGTCAGGTTAGGCGGCGGCCAGCTGGAGCCACCGAGTGCAGCCAGGACGGCGGCGAAGTCCGCTCCGCAGCGCCGTCTGCTGGCCGAGTGCTGCCGAAAGTGCCGCCAAAGTGTCGAACGCGTCAACCACGGTGTGCTTCTTCGTGCCCACGGTGTGCTCGCCGCCAGCGCGGCCAGCGCGGCGGCCTGCAGGGAGGCGGCCAGCGCGCTGTTGCTTCACGAGTTGCGTCACGCTGGCCGCACGGAGGCTGCCCGCCCGCCACTCGCCAGAACAAGTCCAGCAGCGCTGCATTTTCGATCGTTTTCCTCGAGTTTCATCGGGGCGCTGCAAGCGTGCTGCAAGCGGACCCAGTCGGCCATCCCGGACGCGGGCCAAACGGGCACAATTAGTGCCCACGGCTGTCTCGCTTGTTTTTGTGCGCTGACCACAAGGTTACCGCCGGGCGGCCGGCGGGGAGGGGGGCGGGGCGGAGCGGAGCGGCACGCCCAAGACAGAATCTGGAGGCCTTCTGTCATCTCAGTGCAGTGCGGTTCGGGCCAAGCTTGCAAGTGCCGGTGTCGTCGCGGCTGCTTCATTTTCACTGTGCGTGTGTGTGTGTCTGTTTGGGGAAGGCGCGGTCACGCGGTGAGTGCGTACGTGTGTTTGTGTGTGTGTGACCTTGGACGTGTCCAGGCTGCCAAGCCCCTGCCCGGAAGTGAAGCAGTATCCTCAACGCCTCCTGGAGGTCTCCGCGCGCGCTCGAGACGGCGCTGTGGCTCTGTGCGCCCGCGAGGTAGCTTTGAGCTTCAAACGTCTAAGAGCCACACAAACTCCTGTTCACAGGCGTTGGACGTGTGTGCTTACCGTGGAACTTCCCGTCGGCCTGCGCGGGAACGGGAGATTCCATTCCATATCGAACCGGCCGGTGCGGGACGCGTTTCCTACCGCCAAAGTCACTGTTGGGTGGGACGCGCGAAGAACCTCCTCCGCATACGTTTCGCGCCAGTTTGAATTAAGCTCGCCTAAACGCGCCACTGCTCACGGCAAAAACAGTTCCTGGTTTTCCCAGCTGGTTTATACAGTGTGTCCAGGGAGTTCCCGCGAAAACTAAGAGCCCGTTTTCTGCCTGCAGGCGTGAATGGGGGCGACGTCGGAGGGTCCCTAGGCGGCGGGAGGCGCTGAGGCAACAACATCCACTGCCATGGAGCGCGCGCTGCTCCGCGTCGCGCTGCTGGTCATGCTGTTCGTGCTGCTGTCCGCCGACTACTCCTCGCTGGTGTCCACCGTGTTCACGGCCCTGGGCGGCTCCGTGGTGTCGCCGACGCACGCCGCGCCGGACGGGCCCCACCTCGGCGGCCACCACCGCAAGGTGCCCACGGCACCGGGCGACCTCGGCTCGCTGCGCCGCTCCGACATGGTGACCCCGGCCCTGCACGACGGCCACGAGGACGACGAGGACGACGACGACGTGGAGGATGTCTTCGACTTCGGCGGCTCCACGGCCAAGCTGTTCAGTGAGTACCATCATCATCGTCATGATCATCATCAGCAGCAGCAGTGGCGCTGTCTAGACCCCAGTGGATGACCTTTCACGTTCCAGTAAGCAGCTAAGACAAACACACAGGACTCAGACTGCAAACCCCGCGCCGCGCGGGAAAACCGAAATCCACAAGTGTGTCTTTGTCCCGGTGATGCAATTTGGTTCGGAGTTTCGTGTTGCTGCCTTCTTTTTGCTCTTGCGCTCGCTAGTTTACACCTCCCGGTGTATGCAAAACGAGGCGCCGCCTGCTCGCCTGACTCACGGCCGATAAAATATTGAACAGTTTGTCGCGCGTTTTGCAAGTGAAATTCAATCAGCTAAAAAATACTCGAGCTGACGCACACAGAAAAATGGCTCATTTGGAGTGGCTTTCGCTCTCTGCGCCGAGAAGCAGAGCGGAGGCACCGAACCAGGAAGGACAGTCGCGGCCCAGAGAAAGGGAAAGTAAAGCGGCCAGTATCTCTGCGATTAACGGCAGCAACAAAGGGAACCCGTTGCAGTGTGCCTGCCTCTTCGAATCGGAGGCGGAGAGCAAAATCTCTATCTCTGCGTCTGACTGGCCTTGGCGGCGCGAAGCTGCAGGGATGACCTTCAGTCTTCACTGGCGCGGCGGCACAGTGGCGTAGCTGCAGTAATTGCATGGCTACGCCTATGGAGGGCCGCGATCACTCTCAATACCTCTCCGGGGCTCTGAAAAAAAAACGCACTGGTGTTTCAGCCGCCGCGGGCCGGTCCAAACTGCTGGCCACGATGAGGACATCCTGCCTACCCAAGCTCATCTGTGAGCTCCACGCCGCGCCGCACCGCCAGAACCTGGGGGAGTCGGAGCGGTCCCTGCTGGCGTTGATCAGGTACGTTTGGTGGACTCAGAGTTTCACTAAAACAAATTCCATACAAAGCATGCTTCAAATATTTTACAATGCTTTTGCTTTGTCCGTATTGAGAAGCGATGCTTCATAGACTTCTCTTTGCGTTTGCGAGTTAAAAAGTGGCTCTACTGAATGTTCCTTCGCAGAGAGACCAGCATCAGCACCACGGCCGAGGTGACCTCCAAGTACCACTTCGCGGCGCACATGGGCCAGCTCATCGCCGGCGTGGACGGCACGGGCTGCCACAACTTCTACCCGTCCTGCCCCTTCCCGGGCATGCAGGTCCTCTCCATGATGAAGAAGATTCGCATCCGATGAACAAGGCTGTGCCGCTCCCAACGAGATTTTCGATGACGAGGAGAGTTAGACTTGAGGGCGTGGACGCGTTTAGATTAAGTGAGTGAAGGCTAGTCCAGCAAGATAACACCGCAGACGGTGTGCCCCAGCCATGCCATTGGTTTCACCGAGACTTCGCCCAGCCCATTTACGTGGTTATCTAGTCCGACAGCGGATACACTGATAAGATAAATTTTGCACCAGGCATAAATCTGGTAAAAAATGTTGTTTCGTGGAAAAAGCACGCTCTTCCTTTGTCTGTCTTTCTGTTTTATTGTAACTGAGGGTGTATCAGCTGTCAATACGCAATAATTACTGTTGTAAGTAAACTAAGTGTTAAATTTAAGGACACCACTGGCCCGCCCAGAGTTACCACTACTGTGATGCTTCTCCAACATCTCGAACTGCGAGATTGGCGTTCACTTCTAGCTTTTAAAAACTCCTTGTGTAAGTGTACTTTGATGAAAGGTAGCCTAGTTCTTTCCTACAATTTGATACAAAAATAAAAGCAATTAAAAAAGCTGAACCTCCGGTTTTGTTTTCGCCCCGCACCGTGGGATAACCCGTTAACGCACTGTATAACCTCGAGAGGTGCGAGGTGGGTCCTCCAGAGAGATACTCTCAAACAGATGCCCCACTTTGTGGGGCGGGGCTGCGGGTTGACCATCACAAACAGATTAGGCTCTTCCCACGGGGGTCTTGACCCAAATATTCGGAATGACAAAACCAAGTAGCCGAAGGGGAGGAAACAATGACGAATGCGCGTGGGCGCGCATAGGCGCTCCCGATGCGCCCTTCCCCTTTCTATTTTTTACGACCGGTGCATTTCCAAAGTCGGCCCGGGGTGTGGCAGTGTGGCACCAACAGGGCCGCGGGCGCTGGAGGGTGGAACAAGAGGTAGTCCGTTAGGGAGCTTCATTGTACGTCGTGCTTTATCTGTGGGCTGGCTCCGACAGGTGCTCTCGCTCTGTCGCTCTGGCAGGGCGTCCCTTTGGGCCGCGAGAGAGACAGAGCACTGTTGGGACGCTGCCGCAGCGCTGCTCCTGGACCGATACGCTTAATGCCACTTCTGGCCCTCCTGCGCCGTAAACGGAATGACTGTGGGAACCTCCACCTTCACGGTGTCGCGGCCTGCCCCACTCGACAGGGCCCTCCGCCACCTGCGCGCCGAGCACAGACTGCCGAGTCCACGGGCACCGCGTCGTCGCGCGGTCCGACGCCATCCTGGGATCCCCCGATCCCCCCGCGCGCCGCGTGGGATCGCACTCGCGGTTTTAGTTGCCGGCGTCGCCGAGGGATGGCGCCAGCTGCCTTTCGGCGCGCAGCTGCAGGTGCGGTGTTGCGCGCCGCTGCCGGTAGAGCGCGCTAGCAGCGGTCTGCACGCCGACCCGCCGCCGCCGTTCCAACGGAGCGTCTGCAACATTTCGAACAGAAACCCGTCGAAACGAACGTGAGACAAGCACTTTTGGAAATCAGAAAAAATAAAATCGCAGAATCTTCGCCGTTAAGTTAGTACTTATCCCTTCAAAACGAAGCAGAATTTGAACCCCGTTAAAAACATCAGCAGAAAAAATTGGGCAGGATGGAGTATTGATCCGCATTGAGCCGTATTTCCCGGTATGTCGCAATCAATGGGGAACCACGCCCTGAAAAAATGACCCTGGGTTCATCGACCCGCTCCCAGTGGAGTGGGCATTTCCCAGTGGCGTCGTCACTGCGCTTGGCTGGGATTGGCGCGGCGGGCCTCCTTGGCCTACCTTGACCCAGCCGGCCGGTCGCACCGTTATCCGCGGTGCGCCGCGCGTGCGCGTCAAAACACCGTCACGTCTTGCACAACCCGCGGAAAGTGAACGGCCCGGTCCGTTCCGTGTTCCATCTCGCGGTGACGTGCCACTGCTTTCCCTGCCGTTCTAGACGCTTCAAGGTGCCACCGCCACTTCCGCTCCAAAAGTGTATTTCGCACGCGCTCAGCCACAGATCCGGGCTAATTTTGATCCGGTATGGATAGTGCTTTCAAAGTGCAAAAAATATTCGTCGAAAGCACAGTAGACCAGGACCAATAAGGGCATTCCAGCCGCGTCACGTTTTAATTTTTGAGACTCTGGTAGCATTTTTATTGTACTATTCACACTTTTCTGTCGCATTGAACCACTGTGTAAAGCATCTCCAAAGTATGAGTGACACAACTCTGTTTTCATTTTTCCGTCTCGACTCCACTTCTGCCCCAGATTGGGCGCAGCCCGTGTGACGTGATCCGAGCCGTCACCGCGTACGTGGCTGTGGTCACTCACCCACGAAAACGACAAGCCCGGCCCGCGGCCAGCCGCGCCGTGGCCTTGAGCCACCTTGGGCCGATGGCAGGGCTGCGACCCCAGCGCGCCCTGGTGGCCAAGCTGGCGGCCAACGGGCGGTGACTTGGCGCACGCCGCTCACGCGGGCTGGGCTTGGCGCAGATGCGCCGTTGTTGCTGGCGCGTCCAGTGGCGAGGTGTGGTGGGGCGTGGTGGGGCGCGGTGGCTCGTCGGCTTGGCCGTTGCCTCACTGGCCGCGGCCCTGCTTCGGGTTATGTCACTTTGGCGGGCCGGCCAGCGCGCCGGCGGGGCGCTCCGGTGGAGTCACAAGCCGCTCGGCCGCTCGGCTAATCTGCCCGCAGACCACATCCGCAGCCACCCACGCACGCCGAGCGAGCCGAGCGTCCCCCCGGGGGCTCGGGTTCGAGTCCCCGCATCGCGCGTGCTTTTTCTGGGTGTGTTTCCTCGTGAAAGCGTTTACTTTTAGCGCCGAGCCAAACGCCGAAAGTCAGCCGACTCTCTCTTCCGGCAGTCCTTATCGGCTTGCGCTCACCTTTTCGCGCTTGCTGACGCCGACTCGCCGGCACGGCCATCACGGCCCTTGAGACCGACACCCGCTTGCCTCCGGACGCGAAGAGTGGCGGTGGCAGCGGTATTGACGGCGTGCTTTGGGGGCAGCGCGGGGCCGCCGCGCCGCTCGCGCGTCTAAGTCGCCAGCCTCGCGCCGTCCCCGTCGGCCACCTCGAGGAGCAGGCAGAGGTCACTCCAAGGGTGCCTCGCCCTGCAGGGCCCTGCTCGCCGGAGAGGAAGGGGTGCGAGAGAGACGGCGCGTCGTGGCGGGGAAGGGAAGGGACCACTTTCACTCGCCGGGTGGGGCGTACCGGGGCCCGGGCCGCCAGCTCGGTCTGGCCGGCGCCGCGGCCTGCGCCGCCCGGCCTGCCCTGGCTGCCAGCTCGGGCCGTCCCGACGGCGTGCCGCGGCGTGGCCGACTGACGGTCAGTTGTGCTGCGATCGGCCGGAGGCGAAGGAGGTCCACGAACAGCCCGCCACACTCCAGGTAAGGCACGGCGTCGACGCCCCCTCGAGGTGGCCTGTCTCCGACTTCGTCTGGAGGCTGCGGTCCGTGTCGACTCACGCAACCGAACCGGCCACTTGCTGGCCAGGTAGTGAAGCAGGTGCACGTGCAAGTGCATTCCTGGGTTGAAATTTCTGTGTGTGTGAGGCGTTTGGACCCGAGTGGTGGTACTCCAGTACGTCAGTCACGGTTAGTTCAACAAACAGTGCAACGTAGGCGTTTGTCTGCATTAGTCCCGAAGCAAATTGGAGCGACCAAATCCAGTCCTCGCCACAGTGCGCGGGGATTTGCTTGCCGGTACCGTAAGACTGGAGGATACCCTCGGTCGCTGGAGCCCAGCCTGGAGCCCAGCCTGGAGCCCAGCCTGGAGCCCAGCCTGGAGCCCAGCCTGGAGCCCAGCCTGGAGCCCAGCCTGGAGCCCAGCCTGGAGCCCAGCCTGGAGCCCAGCCTGGAGCCCAGCCTGGAGCCCAGCTGGAGCCCAGCCTTCGGAGCCCGCAACGGACCCAGCCGGAGCCACGCCGGGCCCAGCCTGGACCCAGCCGGAGCCCAGACGGAGCCCAGTCCTGGAACCCAGCGGAGGTGGAGCCAGCCCACTGTCTGACCGGCCTACGCCGACCCGCCGGACCACTGCCGCGGCTGGCAGCGCCGGGACTCCAGTGCCGTTGGGCCCAGCGCTAAGGAGCCAGGGCGCCAGCCGTGGGCCCCTGGACCCAGCTGGACCCGCGCATTTAACTGGAGGGCCCCATCGTGGTTAGCCTGCTGCGGCCAGCCTGCCTACGGACCGCCAGCCCGCGGAAAACTGCATGCCGGAGGCTGAGATCAGATCTGCGAGCCCATCGTATGCGCAACTCTCCGGGCTGAAGACCCGCCGCACGGCGGGGCGGCCAGGCGGACCCAGTGCGGGCCTCCGAAGGTCGCCGAGCTGGACCCGGCGCGGGTCGCCACTGTTTGAAGCTCATTCGCGCAGCGCCAGCATCGTGGTATGACTGGTCTGCCGGGCCAAAATATCTGCTTAGCGCCCGCGAGAGACGCAAGGTTTCGCAACCGGTGGGCTCCGGTGTCCCTACCCGCGCCTTTGGGGGCATGGGTATGACTCTCTGCGTGCACCTGCTTTACGGACCGTCCCCCGCGGAAGTAACATTTCGCATCGTTTCCCGGAGGTGCAGGAATGCACGACTCTCGCTGAGCTCATTCGATATATCGCGCAACTCTCCGGGGCGAGAGAGCCGCGCCGGGCGGGGCGGGGCGGGGGCGGGGTGCGGGCTCTGACCTCAAGGTCGCCGACTGGACGCCGGCCTCGCCCAGCGTGTAGTTTGACAGCTCATTGCAGCGTAAGAGCAAGCAGGTTTTACTGGTAAAGTGAACTGTGTCTCCAGGGCCAAAAATACTGAAGTCAAATTAGCGCCTGCGAAGAAAAGATACCGTTCTGCAACGCGCGTGTGTTCGGCGGGGTGCCTACCCGCGCCTGTCAGGGGCTGGATAGGCAACTATCTCGTCAGCAGTGTACTGCAATGGCCTAGGCCGACTCTTTTTCTTCATTCCCATCACCCGTCCCACTTTCTACTCCTGGACACACATTGTCTCGCACGAGGGATTTTTTTCGGACTCCGCTTCGTTGTCAAAGACGGTTGACCTCTGCCGGCTCTTCCCATGGTTTGTGTCGCGGCCGAGACCTCCGCCAACGTAACAGTGTTGCAACAGATGCGCCTCTAGCCCCCTCCCTACCGGCACCGGCCGACAGCCGAACCCGGTAGCCCGGCGCGGCGTGAGGACCGGCACGCGGGTCCAAGAGAGAGAAAAGTTTCAGTGGGATTCGAACCCGCGCCCCCCGCACTGACCCCGCCGACTCGCGTGTCTCGCGTAGCCCTTCGGACTGGATTCCTAGGGGGTCAGTGTGGGTAAGTAAACGGGCGGCGAATGAAAGTGGGAAAAGCGCCGGGCTGCGAGTGTTTGATCCCGGTTCCTCTCGGCCCGCAGGTCCCAACACCCGAAGCCATGAAGCTGTGGACGACGCTGGCGCTGTGCGGCGTGGCGGTGCAGCTCAGCCTCCTCGCCGTGGACGTGTCCGAGGCCCGGCCCCAGGAGGCGCCCTTCGAGCTGCCCGTCCAGCTCATCGGCTTCCCCGTCATCATCATGGCCGTGCGCGTGTCCAACTTCGTCAAGAAGCTGGCCTACTCGCTCAACCCCAGTGAGTACCGACCGAGAGAGAGATCGGCTCGATCCGTGATTTGGCGCGAAAGCGGATTGAGCGCCCCGCCGAGTGAGTGGATTACCGGCCGGCACGTCGAGGAAAGCTCAGGCGCACACGCGAGCGCAGCGCAAAAAAAAACTCACAAAAAACACTTTTAATTTTTTTGGCACACTGCGACGACGATTGCTGTCACCTTTTATAATCAAGTGGCCCCACTAGGCCGCCGCCGCCGCGGTGTGCGTAACTGGGAGGCGTGGCGGGGCGTGGCGTGGCGAGTCCCGTTTCGCCATTCAAGACGTGTTCTCCATATCGATGCCGGGCGTAATAAGTGTGCGCTGCTAAGCGCACTGCACTCGCACAACAACAACAAGAAACTGACTGGCGTTTTTGTTGTTCAGGCACGTACCGGTCGCGGACGCGGCGCGGCGCCATCGCCGGCCCCGAGCAGGACGTCCCCGACCTGGACCCCGCGGCCGTGGAGAAGCGGCTGGTGCGGGAGATGGGCGAGTCGGTGTGCGTGTACGAGCACGTGTGTAGGGACTACGCGGAACGCGCCAGGCTGCTGGGCGCGCGCAACCACGCGCTGGACTGGCCCAAGCTCATCAGGTACGCCGCGGACTGTTTCCGTTTTCAGAGTCGCTTTCCGGAAACTTTGATTTTGGCGTTTGTTTCAGCAACTACAACGCGTCCCCGGAGAGCAGGAAGCAGTTCTACCTTCTGAGCGTGTTCCTCGGCGACATCGTGGGCTCCCCCAACTTGTGCCACCAGCTTGCCAAGCGGGGCCGCGCCTGCAAGTGAGCGGCCGAGCGGCCGTGGCCCCCCTCGAGGGCTGCCCACCGAGGCGGCAACCCTAGCCGTCCACGCGGCGGTCGGCAACCCTAGCGCGTCCCGCGTGCTGGCGGGCAGCCCCTCGCCGGGGCCGAAGACAAGCCATATTGTGATAAAGTCGCGGCCGCTTAGGCTGGCCACGCTGCGCCCGGCTGCCCGGTTGGTAGGGTTGCCACCTGGCCGCTCGCTAGGTTGGTAGAGTTGGCACTAGCCGGCTGCTCGGTTGGTAAGGTTGCCACCACCAGCTTCCCCAGCCAGTTGGTTTGGATATCACCAGCTGAGGGTTGCCACCAGCCGGCGCGAGGCGTTTGTCAGGTTGCCATCCAGCCCGCCGGGAACTGCTCGCTGGGAGACGATGGTGCGATGAGCTATAGTCAAGTAGAAAATCAAAACCCTGAGGGTGAGGTATCCGCGACAGGGCAGAGAATGTGTCAAGGATTTCATTAATAATTTCTCTGTGGATCTGAGAACCTTGCCCGCTTAGATGAAACTTAAGAAGATCCGCCTCTCATAGTGTTGAGGCGTTAACTGTACAAACGCTAAGAATTATAAGCGACTTTCTAAATAGGTCATCCGGTGACGAATAGGTGACGTACTGTCTGTTATGCCGCGATAGTGACGTCATGGAGGCGGCAAACGGATCTCTGGTTTGACGTCATCATGGCTTGCATCGGTGCTGACTGTACAAAACTTCGGGAATTTCACGAGTCTGTACGTAAGTGTGTGAATTGTTACTGAATAAATCATTGTTACCTACCCGTTGCCTTCTTTCAAACCGCGCGTGCCCCTACACTGGTGTGCGGTGGGCTGCCTGCCCGCCGGCGCACCGCCGAGGCGCAGCCCATATAAGGCGCTGGACGGAAAGGGGAGGGGAGGAGGAGGGGAGGCTGGGCCCCAGCGGCCCCAGCACGCACCACACCGCTGGACTCCACGTGGCCCAATCCGACGTGAGGACCATGGTGCCACTTGGTCGGAGACGTTACTGACAGAACTTGAGGTGCCGGGGCTCGATTCAACTCGTGGTGAGCACTACAGCCACGTGGTCAGCGACGCGGCATCCGGAACAGAAGTTCCGCGGTTCGACTCCCACGCACAGCCCCTGCTTTTCTTCTCCTTTTCTGCCATTTCCATGCATTCTAATTCATTTCCATGCGCGGCGCGGGCTTTATCACGCTGTAAAAGTTAATTCGCGGGTACCACGAACCGCCCGCACCGCCAGCACAACAGGTTGGCCCTTCTGCCTTTTGCTGTGGCGGCGTTGCGCGCGCGCTCAAAGACCTCAAAGACCGCGCTGCAGCTCGTTAGGCCTGATGCATGTGTCGCGCGGAGTCTTATTGGGCGGCCATGCTAATGCGGCGCCCGCACGCCGTGGTGCCGTCTCTCTCGCACCCAGCGGCACCCTGCGGCACCTCGCGGCCCGCGCCCTGAGTGCGAGAGAGACGCGACGTGACGGCGCAGAATGCGGAATCGCCCTGCCCCGCCCGCCGCCCGGCCCGGAAGCGCGCCGGCGCGCCGTCGAAGCGCGCCATTTTTCAAACGCGAGCGCGTTGCCGCCGCCGGCGATCCAAACTCGGGATATGCTTTCGCCTTGAGGGCCACGTCGCGAGAAGGGCGGGGGAGGGGAGGGGAGGGGAGGGGAGGGGAGGGGGGAGGGGAGGGGAGGGGAGGGGGTGAGGGGTGAGGGGGGGGGCAGCGGCGACACTTGCAAAATTGTCTGAAATGACTTGAGCGGCAGGTTCATGCGGGCGCATTGCGCGCTCATCAGGGCTAAGTGAACGGGGAGCGGGGGAGTCGCCTGATGAATCGTGATGATTCAAACGCCATTGCAATTGCAAGTACATACGCTCTGTACGCAGTGCGGGCGGCTCGGTGCGAACGGACGCAGAGGAGAATGACCAATGAAGGAGTCGCGTTGGTATACCGCGTGTCGACGCGTGACTGTAGCAGCAAGCGTGTCACTGACCCGCGCAAGCCAGTGGCGAGGGAGAGAGGGGGGAGGGAGCGGGACAGCTTGGAGGTGTAACTCACCGCTACGTTATAGGACACGGCGCGTTTAAAAGCGGGAGCCGAGCTCTTTCGCTTTTTCTTTAATTCTCCAGGCGCTATCATCGTCACCGCATCGCCCCGCCACTGTAAAGTCGCCATTTTGACGCGTGCCGCGTGGAGCGGGCCGTTTGCGAGGCGGCAGGCGTGAGTCAGACGCTGCTGCCGGCGGCTCGCTGGAAAGGTGCTCTCGTACGTACCGGCATCACACAGTGGGTCGGGAGACCGCGGCAAAACTCAAGACGCGTTTTGAGCTCCAGAGTCACCAAATCGGACTCGAACATGGTGTGTGACCCCACCTGTGGATTCCTCGTTCGGAGAGCAATCCATTGGTGGGGTCACACGTTTAGTTCCGGTCCAATTTAGCGACCCTGGACTGGAGCTCGAGACGCATCAGAGATTTCGCCCGCCTCCACCGGTCTTCTGGCCCATCGTGCATCACCCCGGCCGAGACTGCCGACAGCCACGTCAACTGCAGGGAGCAACTTTCGTCGTACAGTTCCTACAAAATTGGAAGTGACGACTCGACCACTGGGATGCTTCTGGACCTCGGCCATCCCCTGCGGGCCTTCCCTTCAACATGATACTGATTACGCTGTGTTATTTCGACTGGCCATCACACACACACGCACATCTCCATTACCGGCAGCACTCACACGGCGGCCGGCAGAAACAAATCCCCTCATCCCTTAAAGCCCCCAACTTAAAACGAAAAAAAAATGGAGAGGGAAGAGTGTAGACCTCCGCGCAGTATCCAATTTTTTCCCTTTTTTTCAGCTTTGAAAAGTACACGAGACCGGCGACTTATGTCGGAATTAGATTAGCTGACCCCACCGCACGCGATAGCGCCGCGGGCCGCGGCCGTGATGGGGGTAGCCGGCGGTCGGGCCGGGCTGCGACTCCGACGTCGCGAACCTTCTTCCTCCTCTCGGAGGATGACAGACAGCTTCCGAGGATGTCCTCGTGTCTCTGTGCTGCGATCGGAATCGGAATCCTCCGGTCATCTGGCACACTGTGCGTCCTCGCGTCGGAGCGGACTCACCTCCGCCCCGCGCCCCTCGATGTGTTTTTCCATCCCTCTGCCAATAACGTGCCGCCGCCCACTCACTGGCCGTGTCGGATTACCGCGCACCAGACGACTCTTCACTGAAAAAAAAAACACATTTTCAACGGGAAAAAAATACATAAAAATCGTTACAAAGGGATATAATTGGCAGCGGATTTAATTTTTGACCGTCCTCGCGCGATTTTTTTTCTCTCTTCCCCGTTGCTTTTCCGCGTGCGTGTCTGCTCGCGTGTTTTGTCTGTGAATGTGCCGTCATTATGAATGAGAGGGGCGCTGCAGGCCGAAATTGGACGCAAGGCTCCGCAGGGAACGGCCCACCTGTGGACACTCCGCGCGGCAAACAGCGCCGGGTTTCCATTTTTGAAAAAGGGAGGAGGACGTCGCGAGTGTGATTACGGTGGAAAGGGCTATCAAGTGCGGCGGTGCACTGCAATCACTCGCCCAGACAAAACATTCGTCAATAATGTGCGCGGTCTGGCGGGGTGGGGCGGGGCGGGGCGGGGCGGGGCGGGGCGGGGGGCGGGGCGGGGCGGGGCGGGGCGGGGCGGGGCGGGGCAGGGCGGGGCGGGGCGGGGCGGGGCGTGACGTCCCAGACGGCGCCAAACGCGACAGACGCCGCGCCGTGCATCGATTAACCCGACGGCATGTCTGACTGGAATGTCTGACTCGGACCTGGAATGTCTGGCTCTATTGAACGCGGTGCCACTTTCCTTATTGAGGCATTGCCGGCGCGTCGGGGGCTCATCGTCGCAATCAGAGAGAGTGTGACAGAGAGGCGGTGTCTTTACTCACCCACTATTCCCGTCGTGGGAATCATCGCGGTGTCACTTGTTGAGTCCCTTGCCTTACCCAGAAGCCGGCCAACCCACCCCACCTTTAGGCCCTGCCTCACCTACGTCTTAGTTCTGCGCGGGCGAGGCACAGAACTCTGACTTGGAACGGTAGGATTTCGTCCTCCTTTCTGGACTTTCGAATGTGTTCCTGGGTTGCCCTCGGGGTGATCAGTCGTGCCACCGTCCGGCGCCCGGCTGCGTTCGCGGTGACCAGCTCACCTCGTTGCCACAGCACGCAGCCCGCCAGACAGTTCCATTTCGAGCGCAGCCCGCGGGAGGTCTCACCTTCTTCGCCCACGGAGCGGCGGAGCCCCATGGAGTGTGATGCCACGCGCCCACGGGATGCATGGTCCGCCATGATACCCACGTAGCTGAACGAGCTTTGCGTAAAGTTACCCCGTGCCGAGCGCGCAGGTCGAACGGTACTCGGGCAGGCTAGCCTCGCCCTGGTTCGCTTGCTGCAGGTCAACGAGTTCTTTAACCAGCAGGAAACGCGTATTACAGGCCTGGCAACGCACCAACATGCAAAACCCTGGAACTTTTCTCGAAATGAAAAGCGAAAGCAAAAGTGTTCGCGGATGTTCCTCCCCGGGCGGACAATGGAAAATGGTTACGAAATCTTAACATTATTATTCATGCCGCTCTGTCCGCTGCTTTCCTCTCCCTCTTCGTCTCCTCGTTTATCCAGCCTCCTCCGCCCCACCTCCACCTCGACTGTTTTCGCGCGGTGAAACCACGCAGATCTGTGGCCCTGTCGCCGCAGTCCACCGGCCGAGGTCCGACGCGCAGCACCTCAAACCCAGCGCCCGCCTAACCTGACAGCGCGGGTAAGTCACTACGAGTGAGGTTAGGTCACAGGTGTCGTTTGCCCGGTCGATCTCGTTGCAGTGGTCGCAGGGCGGGGAACGTCAAACAATGCAGTGTCGAGAGCACAAATATGAGAAAATATTTTCCTGACGATATATTGCCAGGACTGGATGACTGTATCTTAACACCTCAGTGAAAAGTCTAACCAAAAATTTTAAAAGTGACCTTAGTTGAGTGAACTGCGCAGGGTTGTAGCAGGACCTCTCTTCGGCCCCAGCGGTAGAGATCAACTGGTACAACGTCATGAAGGGTTTCAGCTTCGGCTGGTTTCGGCACTGCACTCGAAAACGCATCGCAAACATTCCGCTCACTCGAACGAGCCCAAAGCCTTCACGTTGAACGCTACCTATTCAGCAGCTCAGCCACTCCACCGTTTTGGAGGTGGAAATGTTGTTCCCCGGAGCGGCCCGCAGTGTACGCGTGCAACCTCCAGCCGGCCTGCCCGGCGCCCGCCTTATTTGCAGAAAGTGACTTTCCCTGACGCCCACGTCTAGTCGGGAGGACCGTCGCGCCGCCGGGTCGCGGGGCGAGGCGTGGGCAGTGCGGATAGTGTCCCGCTGCCAATACGCTGGCCGCGCTGCCGATAGCGCACTGCAAGGCAAACCGGTGTAAATGTTGCAATGTTCGCACTCTGCGCAGAAGCAGCGCGCCCATTTTTCAGCCGGAGTGCACACGAGTGTGAGTCGCGTCGCCCGATCGAAGCAGCGTGCCAAGTCACGACACCACGCGGGGAGGGCAAAAAGTAACGCTTGAGGAGTCGTCATAGAGTGCTGCCCGCGGGACTAGATTGCTGTAATGGACCAGGCGTCTTCACGTGAGGAGTGCAGCCGACGAGTAAAACGAATAAACCCGCGTGATTAGCGCGCGTCGCTGTTTTTCTGATAGATTTGGCGGGAAGATTTGGCGGGAAGATTTGGCGCGGAAAGCGGAAAAGTCTGGACGCCCTCCAGGCGAGAGGAAGATACTGTCGGATCGCATTAAATTTTGCTTTCTTTTTTCTTGCTTCTGCTGCTCGCTGCGGAGGGAGGAGACAGTCACCCTTTGGACGGGGGGCAGCGGGCTCGTTCCGAACACGGCTCCGTCTCTCTCGCACTCGTGCCGCGCCCCGGAGGGACGCGAGAGAGACGGAGACTGTTGAGCCTGCAGGCAGGACGGCGCGGGGTATCAATGAATCTGGAGTGCACTGTCCTGTACCGTACCTCCATCAACGTCGTCCGCCGGGTCCTCGGCCGGGCCCGCGACGCCGCGACGTTAAGGGGGCGAGTCCCGGACGCCAACCCCGGCGGCCTGACGTCTTTTAATCAAGCTTTAATTAAGAGGGGCATCGCTCGCTCCGCCTTACTTTAATTCTGTCATTTCGCGTATGGTAATTATTCAATGTCATTTCCGACCCCCACCCCCGCGCCTCTTAGCCGGGGGGTCGCGCCAGTATTTAGCCCCTGTTTTTTCCACGCTGCAGACTGAAGCCGCGAGTCGCTCTGTCTCTCTCGCACCCATGGGGCGTCGCGTATAGGTGCGAGAGAGAAAGAGCGACTCTCGGAATAAGTCTGCCGGCGTGTCTTGTTTGTGATTCTCCAAGACGCGGCGCGCGAAAAAACGCCCCGCGTCAAGTTTATGGCGCCGGGATAAGTGTGGCGTTTATCTGGGCAAGGAGGTTTTGAATTTCATTATGCCGGGGAGGGGAGGCCGGCGGCGCCTTGCCGAGCCTTCCGGGTGAGGAATGTCCCGGTGCGTCCGACCGGAAAATGTCGGAAAACGCTCTGTCTTGTTGCAGGCCGTCGCCATGAGACGCTGCGCGCTGCTGCTGCTGCTGGCCCTGGCCAGCCTCGGCGCCGCCAACAAGAGGGTCAGGAGGCAGAACAACCTGTACTCCGTCAGCGACTTCCTGGGGTGAGCTACCGCCGCTCTGTAACACGCCGCTGCGTCGCGGGACTGCCTACCCGCACTTCCACAGGCGCTCTCAGGAGCATTTTATACTCGACGGCTGAATTTTTCCTGTCGCAGGCAACTCGGCCAGCTTGCGGTGCAGTCGCAGGGCGGTGGCGGCGGCGGCACGCCGGGCAACTACCTCGCCGGCCTGCTGCAGGGCTACCAACAGTCCAGCCAGGCCGGCTACCGGCCGCAGTACCAGCAGGGGTACCGCCCGCCCCGCCCCGTCCCGCCAGAGTACCTCCAGGACTTGCAGTACCAGCAGCAGTACCAGCAGGGGCAAAGCTCCCTGGGCTACGACACTGTTAACGGAGGTCAGTAACTTTTTAAATTTTTTCCCTCTCCGTCAGAGTTATTGTTTTGCATACCAGTCACTACAGTACTTTGTTTCGCTCCAGCGTTCGGCCAGCGGCCCGGTGGCGCGGGCTTGGGCGGCGTCCTGGCCGGCCCGGGCGGGCTGGGCGGCGGGCTGGGCGGCGCGCTCGGCCCCCTCGGCGGGCTTGCCGGGCTGCTCGGTGGCGGCCAAGGCGGCTACCCGTACCCGCAGCGGCCCGGCGGCCAGCCCGGCGTGTCGCTGGCCAACGCCCTGCAGTCCGTGGCGCGCTACGACGACGCCCAGTGCGTGCCCAGGCTGCTGTGCGAGCTGACGGCGGGCGGCAGGCCGGGCGGGGCCAAGCAGAACGAGGCCCTGCCCTTCGTCAACCGGGACACGCTGCTGTCGTGAGTACGCCGAAAAAACAACTCAAAACACATCCCGGCCCTTGCCCTAAACGCACCGCTCTTGCAGGCTGCTGACGGTGCTCAACTTCGGCACCGGGTCCCCGCTGCTGGTGTTCGGCCGCGCCGCGCTGCTGGGCTACATGGCGCAGGGCGACCCCAACTCGTGCTACACCGCGTACCCCGCCTGCCCCCGCGACGCCGACCGCCTCGTCGACTACCTCAACAACCACAACGGCGGCTTTTTCCGATTCTTCACCGGAGTCGGCAACCCGCAGTACCTGCAGCAGCAGGGCTACCCCCAGTACCCGGTACAGGGCTACCCGGGACAGGGATACCCGGGACAGGGCTACCCCGGGCAGGGCTACCCATCTGGCCAGGGCTACCAGGGCTACCCATCCAGCCAGGGCTACCAGGGCTACCCGGGTGGTGGCGGCTACGCCCCGCAGTACCGCGACTTCGAGTCCCACTCGTCGAAGCCGTTCGCGTTCCCGGACGCCAAGAAGAGGTCCCTGCCGATGGCGGAGAGCCGCATCCTGACCAAGGTCCACCCCGAGGACGCCGCCGCCAGCCCCGGCCCGTTCCTGCCCACGCCGCGGCCCCCCAGCGGCTACCGCGACGGCCGCCAGGACCACCGCTTCAGCGCGCCAAGCAGCACCCCCACCAGTGGCGTCACCGTCGTCATCAACGGCCAGCACGTGCCCATCGACCCCAGCACGCTGAACCTGGCCGCCGGCCAGTACACCTTCAGCAACCCCTACCAGCAGACCGGCAGCAAGGTGTACTCCTACGGCGACGCCGCCCAGGAGACCTACCGGCCCTACATCCCCAACATCCGCCTCGAGAAGCCCGTCGTCCCCGTGGAGATCTTCCCCACCAGGACGGGCACCGGGGACCTCCGCCTCGACCTCGACGAGCACCTCAAGCTGGCCGCGCAGGGCAGGCCGCAGGCCAAGCCCTTCAGGTTCGCCAGCGGCGACGAGGGGAGGTACCAGGACTACCAGCAGGCCTCCCAGCAGAACTACCAACAGAACTACCAACAGAACTACCAACAGAACTACCACAGGACTACCAGCAGAGCTACCAGAGCAACAGGGTTGGCAAGGGCTTGCGGTTCCCACAACTATAAACCATTGCAGCATTAAAGTAGGGATGCAGCGTGAAAATATAATATTAAAGACTTGTTGCGGCGACGAGTGTTGGGTGCAGTTAGTGTAAGTATTTATTTACGCTAGGATCGATCAAAGTAGTGGCGGGTGTTCTAGTTCGTGTCTGACTCTATTCTCACTAACGAACCCATCTCTATGATGTAGCTTCTATGAAGCACCCTCTCCTTAATGTAATGAACCGTTGTTTTTATGGCGTTTTATGTTGTTGTTTTGTTGAGTGTTAGAAACAATAAAAACCCAGTGCATGTGTTGGTGAGCGTCCTGTTTGCATGCATGACCGCCCCTTTTCGTGAGACTCGGCTGGATTCCGGGGGAGTTACACTCGCCATATAGTGGCCACGCTTTACTGATGCGGGGCTCTCGCTCTCTCTCTCTCACTCGCACGCCAGTGCGGCGCGCGGGGCCCTCCTCTCTCTCTCTCTCTCCCACACGCAAGTGCGGCGAGGCACGCGACTTTGACGCCGCGCTGCAATTATTCATCTTTCCAAAAGGCATCGTGCTCCGGGCTTGGCACTTATCATGCGCGAAAAGGGGAAAGAGCGCCAGTGTCGTGTCAGGCGCCAAAGAGTTAATGTGGCGGCTGTTGTGCTGGTCCGGGGCGGGGCGGGGGGGCGGGGGGGCGGGGTGGGGCGGGGTGGGGCGGGGGGGGCGGGGTGGGGCGCGGTGGGCCGAGGCGGCGGACGTTCAACTCGGCGTCAACTTAGCCATGGACGCATCCCCAAACCCCACCAGGCCCTCACCCTGTCATTTTCGTGCTGGGCGGGTTGGGGTGGGGTGGAGCGGCACCGGGCGGGGCCCCCGACTCCGCGACCGCGACGCTTAACCCCTTCCCGAAGAAACACCGTGAATTGACAATGGCAGGCTGATGGCAGGGTCTGCGCTGCCGAAATGACAGTGGCGTCGCCGAGCTGGCCGAGTAGAACCGCTGCCTCGTGAGCGCGCAGCCTTCACTGTAAGTGCTGGGAGTGGTTCGTGGCGAGCGGGACGGCCGGCTTATCGCCCGCAGGCTTTTCGCGACTGTAACGATTGATCGCAGTGCCTTCGACCTATCGCTGGGCAGTCGCAGCACCCCGGTTTCGCACCAACACGCGCTGCGCGCTACCGCCACGGCCCTGCCCGCCCTACCTGCGCAGTGTGCATTACGATAGCGCCGCGATGTAGCTGTTACTCGTTCGACGCGTCGATATCCACAGAGTGTCGGCCACGACAACGCTCTAAAACACTCCTCAGGGGGGGGGATGACAAAAAACGGAACAGAAATATTTTCTTTTTTGTGGAGGGTAGATTTGAACTCAGGTGGTTTTCTTCGGAATTCGGGGTACCTTTAAGCGCGGGGGCACACTGCGGCGGATGCGCCTGCCTTTGATGTAGACTCAACACGAGAGGTGCGCACTTTTGCGGTCTCAATGCGTCCGAATCAAGTGGGCGCACACACACACACACACAAACACACTCACACACAGTGTGGTGGTAATTGGCTCATTCCAGCGCGCTTCCCGCAAACAGCGCGTCACCGAAAGCGACGCTCCTTTGTTTCCTGTCCTTTTCCTTTTCTTTTTCGCCCTCTTTGGCGGCGTTTTCGTGTTTTGGCGCACGCGCGTCCAGGCGGAACGAGGAGAAGGGTTTGGAGGGCCGCGGCACCGCGGCACCGCGCTCGAGTGAGGACGCCGTCAACGCGAGCACCACCGGCACACTGCTTTCGAGGGTCGTTTTTCGTCGCTCTGTCTCTCTCGCACCCATACAGGATGCCCCACGTGAGAGAGACAGAGCAGTCTGCGGCAGCACCTGAGCGGTGGCGGCCCGCGGGGATAGGGTGCGGCCGGCCGCGTACGCGTGGGCTAGCAGCTGGGCGTCTATCGCGTCTAGCGCGTCTATCGCGTCCTGGGTTCGATTCCTAGATAGAGCAGGACAAAGGACGCGCCTCCTAGATCCATTTGCAGCGCCCCCCGGCGAGCGTCGCGCTGCCTGCGCTGCCTCCACGCCCCGGTAGATCCTGATCACTCCACCGCAAGCTGGCTCGCTCTGCTTGCCCCGCTAGTCCGTCATAGACAAGGCATCGTAGACGCATCGCATCTGTCGTCGGCATTGTCTAGGCGCACTGGCCGTGCTAATGCGTCGCATGGCGGTGGCATGGCGGTGGCATGGCGGTGCCATGGCACGGCGTCGTTGTCATCGGCGCGGTTTTCAGGTTCGTTTCCCCTTTTTTCCGACTCCACCGCGGAGGCGCGGCCCCCTGGCGGCCCCGCCCTGGATAGGCTCGGACGTCCTAATCCCGGCACTGGAAAGGCAGGGCGGCCATTGTGGCGTTCAACCCTTTGGGCCCTTTGGACTCAAAGGCTGCCGGAGTGGGCTCAGATACGACAAAGCCTAAGCCTCACGCCTTCCTGTTTGCGCTGCTCTCCACGTCGGGAGCCTTCTGTCTCTCTCGCACTCCCGCGAGACGCCCGCGAGTGCGAGAGAGACGTCAAAGGCTCTGTCTTGGAGATTGGAGCGCCACGCGTTGCGGAACTGACCTAGGACACGGTCCGCGCGGCCGGGCGATCCAGGACGATCCAGGACCTACCCCACGCCGCAGCAACAACCCCGGCACTGCGTCAAAGGAGGCGCGCAGGACAATGCAGGCACCGCCAGTGTGTGTGTGTGTGCGTGTGTGTGCACCCTCACACATGAACGTACCCATTCATTATCGGTTTGCTGTGCGTCTTGCAGCAAACTAGAGAAGATTACTGCAAGGGAGACGAGGGGAGTGGAGGGGGAACAATCTCTCTCTTTCCTCTCCCCTAGTTCTGTGTCACCGACACCGCGAACACCCCCCTGTGGGGTCGTCGAACTCCGCGACACTACCGGTGTTCTTTTTGTTGTTTTTTGTTTTGCTGTGTACTTCCTGCTTCTGTTGGACACCATGGGCCGAGGGACACGGACTCGGTCTGCCGGCTGCTACTGTTGACCTCACTCCAGGAAGTCTTTAGAGAGTTTGGGTGGTTGGACAACTTTTGCCATCCAGTATGCGGTGCTGCTGTTTCTTCTTCTTCTTCTTCTTCTTCTTCTTCTTCTTCTTCTTCTTCTTCTTCTTCTTCTTCTTCTTCTTCTTCTTCTTCTTCTTCTTCTTCTCTCCTCCTCCTCCAACTAGTGCTGCTGCCATTGCGAAATTTGCATCCCCCGGGAACATTTTCCACGCGGCGTATTGGCGGTGCGTGCAAAATGTGCGTGTGAGATTCCTCACTCTGGAATCCACCCCCTCGACCCGAGTTTGCACCGGATCGCTGCGTTTGCGACAGTCCGGCAAGTCGAGAGCAGGCGACAAAAATGCCAGAGAGTTATTACCGCAGTGTGGCGGTTATTATTTTCAAACCAGGTGCAAAAAGCAAAAAAAAAAAAAATTTAAAAAAATGAAAAAAATTGAAAAATAAAAAAATGGCAGGCCCCGTTGGGATTCGAACCCGCGACTATGAAAACGCACGGCAGTGATAGGCGGTGATGAGCAAGCTGTCCGCACCGTATCTCCGGAATGTTGACGCGCCACGCGACTCTCGAAGCACTTAGGACCTATGGTGGGAGAGATTGGTCCAGGTCCACCTCATGGCGGAGGAATGCCTGCGGATCACGCCACCTCTCTCTCTCACCCCCCCCCCACACCACACACACACCACACACACACACACACACACACAGATGCCGGGCGCATGACGCGTCGCTCCGAAGCGCGCTTTTAACAGCATTATGTGTATGACGCCAATTACATCCCCGTTGTTCACAGTGCGGTGGTTTTCTGCCCGTGTAGTGGTTGGGGGCCCGATGGCGCGGGGCGTGCGGGGCGCGCGCGCCTTGCGTCCTAGAGCCGCTCTATCCTAGAGCAGGCACTACACTGGGAGCTTAGAGCGGCGCACAATGGCGCCAACTAGTAAGACACCTGTCATTGTCCTGCACTGCCGCGTCGAGAGGTTGGTAGCACTGCCGGGAGCGGGTAGGCTCAACTACACCAGAAAATAAAAATTTCTTCGAAAACGCTCGCTTGAAAAACTTAAGTTTGTGATTTTTCCTCCTCCACGGAGTGACGACAGTATTCTGTTCAAGATTTTCAAACCAGGTCAACACTCGCTCCACACTCCCCATGCTCCGCCTTTTAGAGCCGCGTGGGGTTCTGGTGAGGGGCGTAAGCCGGTGAAAGAGAGAGTGAGTGAGAGAGAGAGAGAGAGAGAGAAGAGAGAGAGAGAGAGAGAGAGAGAGAGAGAGAGAGAGAGGCACTACCACTATATGCGTGCAGTGCGCATTAAAAGAGTGCTCACAATGCAATATGTCCCCTCGCGGCATGCGAGCCTAGCGGAGTCTAGCGCAGCCCAGCGGAGCCTAGCCTAGGCAGGCCGAGGGGGTGGCGGTAGCAATCTGAGTAATCACACCGCACTACTCTTCCCTCATCTGGGGGATGGGCCGCCACAAACTCGATTCCGTTCGCGGGAACGTTTCCAGATAGGTCTTTGGCAGGGTGAGTCCGACCGTCGGGCTTAGCGCCTGGGAGGTAGGCAGGCCGGTGCACTCCAGTGCGTGGGAGCTGCCTGGACGCACGGCGGACGGCGGCGCCAGTGTGCGTGAGTCTGTCTGTCCGTCTGTCTGTCCGTCTGTCCGCCCAGAGTGTGTGTCTGTCCATCCGTGCTCTTTCAGACAACACAGCCCTGCTTGGACACTTTTGCCCCGTTTCCAGGGAGTTTCGCGCCAAAAACACGGTGAACTAGTGACCTCGCGACTCCCCCTCGGATTACTTCAGGACGGCTGCCCTTCCGTCACGGCGAGCCGGGCAGGCAGGGCTGGCAGGCAGGCCGGCCGGCCGCGGTGTCCCATGAATGGCGTCACGTGACAAAACCATTCATCGAACGTATCGAATGCGAGTTTCCCACACACGCATTCAGCGCAGGTGGAGTAATATGCAAATGCGGTACTCGCTTTGGTGCGTGTAAAGCGCATTATTGCGACAGATTGTGCACACACACACACACACACACACCACACACACGCACACACACACGCACACACTTGGGTGCCTCGCCTAGGGCACATACTTCAACATTGCGCGCGCAACCCGTTTTACCTCGTTGCTCGAAAATGCGTGTGATTTTGCCTGTTGCCTGTTAATCTGAGTCGCAGAATGCGCATGGGGGGGAAGGAGCATGGGAGATTGCTATAGCTCTGCGGTGCATCTTGGATCGCGTGTGTGTGTGCGTGCGTGTGTTTGTCCCTTTGATGTCGTCCCCTCCAATTTAGCTGCTTCGCTGCGGCAGCTTCGCCGCAGCGACCACATCGGCCGAGGCGCGGCAGTCCACCTTGCTCTATGAAGCCAGCCGCCCCATCGGGGAAGGGCAGGACACTGCCGGGACACCCCCACGGGCCCACCGCGCGCCGCCACCCCACCGCCCAGCAGGACAATGCGTTTGTGCATTTCGCGAATAGTTCATTGTGCGGGCCGATGCGGACGCCTCTTTGGCAGCGAAGCCCTCTCAGGCAGACAGACGCGGGGAAGGGGCGTCCTAGGTGCATAGTGATGTGCACCGGGGGACGCGCGACATGGAGAGCGCACCACAAAAAATAAAGTTTCACAGGATTCGAACGCACAGTGGGCCGGAAGACCGGTGGAGGCGGCCAAAATCCCGGACGCGGTTTGAGCCCCAGAGTCGCTAAATGGGACTTGAACCGAACGAGTGACCCCACCAATGGATGGCTCTTCGAACGAGGCATCCATTGGTGGGGTCACACGGGTGGTAGGAGTCCTGTTTAGCGACTCTGGAGCTCAAACCGCGTCTAGAGTTTTGGCCGCTGCCGCCACTGTGCGACCGGAGCAGCCAACCACGAGCGGGCAGTCGCGGATTAGGAAACGGCGAGTTAGGCTCAAATAACAATCGGCCACCGCGCGGCGCCCAAAACGCCGTTCCCACCCGAATTTGTCACGGCCGGCGCTAATTTATTCAAATCGCCTGTGTAAGCGACGCGCGCTGGCGCCGCGGACACCATGTAACACAACACCGAACGGCGCGCGGCGCGACGCCCAGGGCGACGACGCGGCAGCGCGGTGACGGCAAAGATGACGAGCAGCGGCGCGGCGACATCCACACCAGCTAATCCGTCAATCCGCTTGTTTGTCTTCGCCTGCTCCGATTGGTCGTGCATCGGGCCGGCCGTGGCCCCGGACAGCCGCGGAGCTCGGAAGCGTGTCTAGTGGGCTTACGGTCGCCGCATGCACGCCGCTGATGATGTGCGTGCATACGCCGCGGCTGCTTTCCAAATCGGCGCCGTTCCGAAGTCGCTCTGGAGTCGTTTTGCCCGCGCAGATGCCCGTTAAGATTGCGCGGCATGTTAACATTTTAAAAGTAAACGAGTTGCAGTTTAGTAATGCGAGTGCGCGCGCGGTGCGGAAAAAAGGTGAAAATGCACCGGCGGCGCCGGTAGTTGAACCCGGGCGGAATCGCCATTTCCGCCCGACGTGTCACATGTTATCCCCCGGCGTTGCTAATTCGACCGCAAATCGGCTAGCCGCGCTGATGCACTGTGATGCACTGCGTCGTGATGTCTCTATTGTATGCAAAGCCTGCGACGCGTGGCCGCGTGGCGGCCCCACGGCACGCGCGGAGCTAGTCACGCATTTTTCGGCCGCCCGGCTCATTGGCGCGGATGTTTGGCGATCGGCGGGACACGCCGCGCCGACGGCTAAAAATAATAAGGGCTCGACCCACCGCGAGGGGAGGGGAGTGTCAGGAAGGACAAACACCGCAGTCTCTCTCGCACCCGTGAGGAACGCGGCAGACTGCGTGTCTCCGGCAGCGTCCGAGAGCATGCGTAAGGCGCGCCTGCCGATGAAAAAGAGACGCCCAACGTGGGGCTCGAACCCACGACCCCGGGATTAAGAGTCCCGTGCTCTACCGACTGAGCTAGCCGGGCTGGTGAAGAGAAGCGATGACGCATCGTGAGTGGTCAGGCAGCCGCCGCGGCGCAGCGCGCAGCGCAGCTGTCCCGCGTATTTTCCCGCCGTTTTCCCGCTTCGGGGTACTTCGGCTGCAGCGCGCGCTCGGCTCGCGCTCGAGGCTCGGCTCGGCACGACGCGTCCTGCCGGCTCGGCTCGGCTCGGCTCGGTCCGGCCGATGCGGCTCGGCTCGGCGCGGCTCGGCTGACGCAACGGCGTCCGCACCGCACCGCGTCGCCAGCCAGCCAAGCCGTCCGATCCTTTGTCTTGGCTCGATGTCCGGCCGTCTCCGCTGGTCCGTCCGTCTGTCCGTCCGCTGTCCGGCCGGCCGTCATCGTCACACGTGGCGTCGTGGTGCTTACGTCGCGACGCATCGCTGCTGCAATTTAAATTTTTCCCACCGGGATCCATAATTGCTGAATACAATCGGGGCGCCCGGAATGTGTTTTCTTTGATTTTGACGCATCCGCGGCGGGGCGCTGAAGAGGCAGTGGCTGCTACAGTGTGTAAGGCACTCGTCGTATTCGCGAATCGCCGGTCCGATACGTGTTGCCGATGAAGGCGACGAGGCTCTTATCTTGTTGAGATAGACGCTGTGGGACGCACAGTGGCTGGTCGAGGCGGCGCAGGACTCACACCGAGGCGGTCTTGCAGGTGTGTCGCGGCGTCCTGCCGCCCTGTCGTGTTGTTGTTGGATTATGCGCCCTAAGTAATCCATTTTTGAAAAAGGCGCGCGCATTTCTGTCGCGCCGGGACCCTCGTCAAAACGTCAGACGCAGCTTCCTCGTTGTTTTTCTGGGCAGACACCCCGGCAGACACACACCGCACTCGGCATCACGGCTAAAGGACCTGAGGACCTCGCCTAGGGAAACCTGCCAGTCACTGTATTGAGGCTCACGTCCTTCTGGGGACAGTCCGCCCCAGTGCCAGGCAGTCCGGGCGGGGGCAGATTTGAATGAGAGCGAGTGAGAGGGTGGCGTGGTAAACAAACGGCCGATTTGGTGGGCAGATGTCAAGCGGGGGGCTCGCCTGCAGGCTGAGTCCGAACCGCGGTCTCTCTCGCGCCCCAACGAGCCGCCCCACGAGTGCGAGAGTGACAGGGGACGGTGCTCCTCCCTGGCGACAAGATAGCAATTAATTGAAGGAGGCCGCCCCTTTGACTGACGGACGGGCGGTGCCTCCCTCCAAGGTGACAACCTCCAACCCCTTCTGCTCCTGGACCACCCCGGACGGGTCCTCGCCGAGAGGGCTCTGAAAAAGCCGGCAGATTCACTTTCGGAAAGAAAAGATGAATGGACATTTGGCGACGCAAGTGCTTTTTTTGTGAAACGCCTCGCGGTATTATGCCAACACGAGCAAGTATAAAAGCATGAAAAGGTCAAATGGAGGGTCCACTTTCTCGTGTGACTTTTGACTGACGGACAACTTCTTTTTGACCAGTGATGCGTCAGCTGCCAAAAAAAAATGCTATCAAAACTGTGCGGTGAGGTGTCATTTTCTGTCGGGGAAAACTTGTTTTGGCACGTACAGTACCGGACGCTCCTACGTTGCGAACGATCCGATGAGTGCAAAATCCTATATTTGCCACACAGTGAATTTATTTGAAAAATTGATCTAGAGAAGAAAGTAAGCACTGCGTATTTTCCACTTGCGTTTTGGCCCCAGTTGAGACAGGTCAGTTTCCTGGGACACCAAAATTATATCCTAGATTCGGACCGCTCCTTACACCATCCCCTGGCAGGACCCGTTTCGGCCTATTTACCGGTAACCCTTCGTGATTGAGCCGTCGGCCATTCATAGCCGCCAAAATATGAAAAAGAAAAAAAAACACCCGAAAAAAGCAGCAGCACATCCATGTGTGGGAATGTGCACTTTTTTCCTCCAGATAACCCGTGCCATGCGTGGGAGGCTTGACTTTTATTGCCGCGATGACTAATCATCCCTTTTTTTTTTGGCGTCTTTTTTCGGTCGTTAGTGCGTGGCCGTCACGATCAACGTCAACTTTCCCTCAAGGTATGAATGACAATCGCCTTCCCACGCGCTAAATGTCACCCCGGCCGTTGGGGCATCCCAGACGCCCACACCCACGCACTGATTGATCGAGCGAGGTGTTTCGCAAGCGCGGCCAAGCCGAGCGAAGCGGCCGGCCGAGCAGGGTGGACAACGGCCGCTAATGATTGCGACGCGAAAAAAAGGAGATGGACAGGCCGTTTTTGGAGGCAAAACTCCGAGTGCTGTGGAAGTTAGTTGGCAGATGGCATCAGGGCAAATCGATGGGCGACCATTTTTCCTGGAACTCGGTACTCCTAGACGTGGCCATCGGTCGGAGTGGCGCCGCCGTCTTTGATTTAGCCCCTGCAGGGCTGCCAACATGCCGCGCTGAGTTATGGCGCTTCTTCCTTATGCAAATGCGGCGCGCGTCATATCTTGCACTTCGCAGCGGGGCCCCGCTCTTGGCCCCGGTGTGGTGGCCGCCCTGCGCCGCCCTGGCGCGAACCCGCGCTAATTTGAAAAGTGAATGCATTGTCAGGGAGATAAGTCGGGAAGTGAAAAATTGCGCGGACTCTGTTACGTCTCTCTCTCTCTCTCTCTCTCTCTCTCTCTCTCTCTCTCTCTCTCTCTCTCTCTCTCTCTCTCTCTAATTCGGCAGCGCACGCCCGTCGCGTGGAGCGTCCCGAGGGTGCGTTCGATGGAAAACAAATACTGCTGCTGCCTTCGGACGTTTGACGCCGATTCCAGGAATGATCGAGCCCCGAGGTAAACACTGCTCTTTCAAACGGATACTCGCAGTGCGCGCACTCTGCCTTTAGAAACACAAGGGTGAAAATAGGGCACACACTGGGACGTTTAGTTCTTCCATCAGAGGCTTTTCCAGCCGGTTACAAAAAAGGCAAAAAAGATGTAAAACAACTTATCTTGGTGCGAGTGCCGTACCCAGATCATGAACTACCCTTACCCCTTTTCCCTAGATCGTCAACAAACAAGCCTCATGTCTCGCTTTGGTTTTTGAGTTCCGGGATGAGAGTCAATACAATAAAAAGCGATAGGGCCGTGCCGCTGCTCGCTCTGATTACTGGACAAACAGGCCCTCATCTGGACCCCCCAAAAAGGCCCCCGACGGGGGTGTCATCGGGGAGGTGCATATCACGGCGAGGCCACACAGGCGGACGTGACCAGGACGGCGGCGACGGTGACACCTCCCCGATGACGAGGGTTGCCCCGCCACGTACCCACACTCGCAGGGATCGCATCAAACAATTCCCTTTTTTCCCTGACTATGCAAAAATGTTCATTTGAAGCTGTCGCGATTTCCGTCCCGCTCGATTTCTCATCCTCACGCCCGCCGCCCCCGTTCCCGGAACACGCCGATAAGAGTGTTTGCTGCCTGTCAGGGCCGTTATCACCGTGTTCAGGCTCCTCCAATTGTTTATTCCAATTTTTCCTTTTCTGTGTAGAATCGACGCACGCCCCACGCCAGAAGGGTTCGGCGTAAACAGGGCGGATGCGCGGCGGCGGAGTCGGTGCCGTCGGTGCCGAGCCGAGGCGGTGCCTTCTCGGAACCGCTCCGCGACGACGGCTGCTTGACAGGTCACGGTCCCTGACATGTATGATGATCCTATCAAACACAGCTTCTCTCTCCGCCTTACCCTTTTCCGCCCTTTGTTGGAGGCGCCGCGGTTTGGCTGGGATTCCAAGACGAACCACACCGTAAGCCATTTGCCACCGCCGGGGCGCGTGCCTCGAGCCTCGACGACGAAATGAACGCCCTGCAGGGAACCGCGACCCGGTAGCATTTCCCCGAAATCGATTTACTCGATCCCCGTTGATAGCGACTCTGCAAATCTGCAAAGTCCTTTATTGGTTCTTCGCATGATGTTGTTGAGACACCCACCGTCGTGAAATTAGCGTCTGGGAATGCTGCATTCTGTGCCAGTCCGCGTCCCTGCCCGGTGAGTCACCCGGCACCTTGTGCGCGCCGTGCGGGCGCGGCGAGGGCCACCGCCTTCTTCGCTTTGATTTCGATATCTCGAGGCCCGCTTCGAGTCTTCAGTCTTTGCGGTCCCCGCGGGGCCGCGGCGGTGCCACGGCTACGCGGGCGGTCCGCGGCAGGGAGGGAAGCAGCGCATGTTCTCGCCAAAATCAGATCAGGCGAAATCACTCGGCGTATTATGAGGATTAGAACGCGTGTCCTGGGCCCTCCTTTGATACTTTTCTTCTCTCCATACGATGCCGTTCGCTCCATTCTCATGCAAATGAGCGTATTTTTACCCCTCAAGAAGGGTGCGTGGAGGCTGCAGCGCACCTCACGCACACACACATACTTTTTGTGACTCACAAACATGCCACCCACCTACATACACGCACACATACACACACACAGACACACGCGCGCAAGCTCGCGTGCCTCTTGAAAAGGTAACAGCATTAAGGGACGTTAATGGAAGCCTGCGCGAAAATTCAAATATCAGTTCTGCGATTGGCACTTGCTTTGTGCTGCAGTCACAATGTGCCTCTCCACATTCGAGTCATCTAAAAGCTGTGCACTCCGAGAAAAAGACACAGAGAATAATAATAAAATGCCATTTTTTTTGGACCGCAAGAAGGAAAATGTGCCATTTTTCCCGAGGCAAGTCGCCGCGCTGACATGCCAGTCAGGCGAGACAATGCAGTTCTGCGTCATACGTCCTGAAAGGGATTCCTCGCTGAAACCAAATATGAGGCGAATCCGGCCAGCCGTTATTGGCTGTAAGGCGGAGGATGATGCCTGCCTCATAAGACGGAAGCGAAGCATGACACACACAGACACGCGCACACATACACCCTCAACAATATTTGGACATTTTGCGGTTCACGCTCAATTGAACTGGGACGTGCTTATGACGTAGGCAAGAGCAAGGAAGCGTGCTTCTAGTTCAAAGTCAGTATGAGAGGTTACCCTCAGATTCATTCCTTCCCTCCGTTTTCCAAACTATTTGTTTTTACGGATTTTTACGAATCTACGAATTTATTCGGTTCCAGCAAACCTGTGCAAAATGAAAAGCTGGTTTCGGTCGCCGTCAACACGAGCATCAATCATGCACCGAATCTTGGATAAAAGAGTTGGAAGCCCCATCGGGCCCACCCCTACCCCCACCACCCACGCCTCGCCCGACGTCACAATATTATGCAGATGCGAACACGAACGGGCGTACGCACGCACGCGCACGGGTGCGCTATCTCCTTCCTTACAATAAATATCCCATCCGATTGGCTGGCCTTTGTGGGCTGCGAACATCCTTACGTGGCTCAAGGGATCACAAGGCTCCCCTTTCGTCTCCCAGGGCACACACACACACACACACACACACACTCACGCACAACCGGTAGGTCACTGTTGCTCTTTTTGGCGGAGTCGTACTATCCAAAACACATGGACAGTCGGTAAATCTACGGGTATGTCGGACACGTACCGTTTTCTGGAAGAGTTGAAGACGTTTTCGGGGATTGCACCTTTTTTCCGGAAGCAGGGTCACCACCTGTCAGGGTCCCAACGGCTCTTCATAAGGTTCAACTTTTTTTTTTCAAGCAGGGAGGCTCCCCTGCGGCGCAAAAGGGGCAACATGTAGCGATGTGTGGCCCTTACCTGCGGCCCGGCCCGCCCCTCGCAGGGCCCCTTCCTTTCAGATTGACAAAATTGAAAGAGCAGGGCGCCGTGCGTTGTTACACCGGGGGCGTGGCGGCACTGGCGCTGCGTGGAGCGGAGGGCGCCAACTCAGGCAGACAACATTCGATTCAGTAAGCCTCGCGATTTCAATACACGTCGTCCTACCAGGCTTTAGTGAGATGATACGCCTTATTGTGCGCCGCTGGTTTGGTTTTCCCTCCCTCGCTCCCGGCGCCGCGGGCTGTCTGCAAGTTGGTAGCACTGTGTCGAGCCGCGAAAAGAGGAGAAACAATTGATATTTTTCCCGCGCGCCAAATGGGAGCAGTAGTGCCAACTGCGGGGCGTTCACCGCGCGCGACAAAAGGGCGGCCGACGCGCGGAAACGCGGAAACGAGCGACGAGAGGGCTGCTTAAAGTCCGCTCCATACTGCGTTATTTGGCAAGGGTAACGGCGGCGGTGGCCGGGACTGCCGCGGCAGCCGGGGTCGTAAGTCAAATCTGAAACGGAGCAGAACGCATTCGAGTGTTGCGAGTGTTGCGCCGGCCATTAGAGCGGCCCGTGTGATTTGTGCGCGAATATGCGGCCCATAACCTGAGAGTGGAGATGGCGAAGATGGCCCGAGTTCGGTGCCCCGGCGAACCGACTGTTTGCCGAGTAACTAGCCCCGTTCCGTGAAGAAATGCGCGTATTGTCGCATCGTCGCGATATTTATCGCCGTGCGTCGCCGGAACTGGAGCAGTTTTGGGGCAGAAAACGTCTTGATTTACAGGCGGCTAAATGAATTTACGCTTCCGGATTCCATTGCGACCCCGCACCCTACGCGTTTTTATGGTGCCGTGAGCGAAAACGAAAGGGGCCGAAAAGGGTCGCCGCATTTTCGCACTAACGCTTCGGTTTGTGGTTCTATTTTTGTGCTGTCCCGCTTTCCAAAAAGGCGCCCGTAACAAAGGAGGTCCCATACTACTGGCGCCGTGTCATTCAATGCGCATATTTCGGCCCTGTCTGTGGGCACGATTCTTTGAACGACGGGCCCTTATCAGGACGACTGCTTCTTCGAAAGCCTCACTCGCCATCACGGCGCTGGGTGCTGCGACGCCGCGACGCGCAGACGGTGCTCACGCGTGCCCCCAGACGGACTAAAAGCGTCGGGATCCGGCAGGGATCCGGGAGCCAGTCGTCGCCGTTTCAAATTTACAGCGGCGCGCTTCCATAACCATCATTACGAGACGGAGAGGAAAATAAGAAACAGCCGAATCTCCGAACTACGGCACGATGCGAGTCCTAAAAGCCTGGACGCTGAATTTCTCATATCGCGTTCATCTGGCCGGTAAAGGCGAGGTCAGAAGCCCCATCAGCACGCCGCGTCGCTCAGGAGAGCGTGATTTGTGACAGCCCACCCAATCCACATTCTTGCAATTGCCGAAAACTTCCAGAAATTTGCTAACCATACTTGTTTTGTGCGTCGCCGTCCACGCGAGACGATCTATGCTGCCCCTTTACAGCGTGCTGCACACGTGCGCTTGCGTGCGTGCGTGTTGGTGAGGTGAGTCAGGAAGGAGGCATTCCCACAAACCGACTCATCGCAGCCCTTACCGGGCGTCGTTCTTTCTCTCTCCTCTTTCTCTCTCTTTTCACCCCACCCCTTTCCCCCTCTTGTTTCCAACCGTCTGCCCTGTGTCTGAACACGCCACATCATTGTTTATACCAATTTAAATTTATTTTTGCTTGTTCCGATTATTTTTTTTGTGCAGAAGACGGCTTGCCTGCTGGTTTCACACACAATGGCACACGTGACCCGATTCGAAGCCTGTTCCTCGCACGACTTTGTATCGATCCCAGTCGTCCGCTTTGCGCTGGAGTGGGTGACGCATCGGGCTTCTTCCACAATTATGTGCAGTGTTCATGGGGAAAAGGTTATCAGGGATAGAGGAAAGAGTCCAAGATGGATATACAGAAATGACAAATTTATTTAACTTAACGTACTACAAGTACAAAATAAGTCCGAGACTTCACACTGAAAGGAGTTTCACCAACACGTTATGACTTAAACAATAAGAGTTGGGATCGGCATTGAAAGACTGATGGGAGCATGAGAGTATGGAAACATCCTTTTAAAGATTTGCCATGCTTGTTTCTTTACATATAAAGTGAGTCAAATAAGGAAACTTCAGCTTGAACAAATATTCGCTAATACATGAAGACTCATAAGGACTATCATTATAATTACGAATCACATTTTCCACATTTACTCTGATTGCTTGAATAATTATTTCATGATCAAAACACACACACTAACAAATTAAAACAAGGAAAAATCAAACGGAAGAGACGGAAATACGCACGAAGGATCCAATTTTAAAATTTCATGAAACGTCCGAACGTGGAATCGGATCCACTGCTCTGAGAGTCTCAAATTGTTGTACAGCACATGAACGTTAGAGAGAAGGGTGAAAATGAACATGCAATAAATACACTATGTCAAATTCTTATTGAAAACTGGAATTCATCGACTAATCTGACTAGGAAATCAATAAAACAGATAGTGTCCAGGATCATGATTAGAGCAGCTCAACCAGAGATCATATGATTTAAGTATATTGCAAATGTAAAGCAATATCACAGTACGCTTTGATGCGCGCTTACCTCTTTGCGAAACAATACACATGCACACCATAAATTTTAACATTGGACATTCCTTTTAACTCATCCAAAATAAAGTATGTACAGAGGTTTGCATTTCACAAACAATTGTTACATTCTCAATGTTTATCGAGAAAATCAATTTAAAATATACGGTTTTGATTTCATTATTTCGAGCTATATAGAATATGGCATATTTTATATGCATATACAATCTATCAAAAACATCCAAAAAAAGCTCTTATTTACACGCAGGTAGCCATGGTCCACTGAGTGGTTCAGACGTTTTACAGTGTAACAATAAATATTGTGATTCTGTAACTATTTCTTTAACTGAACAAACACTACTTCAGTCCCACAAAATGAACACAACGTCAACGTTCAAAAAGCCAAACGCTTAGTCTTTTAAAAATCAAACAAGAAATAGTTAATAGTGGTCGTAAATTTCGCAGGATACAAAATTTGTCTTTTGTACATGTCTTTGCTTATACTCTCTCTACTTAAAATCACACAGTAGCTTTGATTCTGAACGGTTTAACTTATTTTAAGATAAAGCAGGTAAATCAATCGGATGATTTACTAACAAAACAAATGTACAGTAATGGAGAAAACTACATAATAATAATAATAACCTCCCCTATGTACAAAACGTTGTCTCACCAAGCGCGAAACAAGAAACAATATTCCTTAAAATATGCAATGAACTATAACTTTTCAACATTAAAAATACATTAGATATTACACATATGTGTTTGTCATCTCACGCTTTGGTGCAGTCACAGATCAGAGCGACTTGGGAGGAGAAGTATCTAGTCTACCTATTGAGAGATCATTGGAAAACTACGGCAAGACTGAGTCTCGCGTCAAACTCATTTACACTTTTACAAGTACCGAAATTTACAGGATGTATATTACAAGTCTTTGGACATCGTTCATTTAAATAAAAAGAAATAACCCATTTTTAAATTTTATTGCATTTAGCATAACAGAATTTGAGGAATTTTTAGTGAAAGCCACAAAGTTATATTTTAGAAAAAATAATTTAAAACCTTATTTTTTTGAGTAAATGGATCATCTCTCCTTGTCTCTCTCTCTCTTTGGAATGGAGTCGCCTGGTCTTCGACAGTGCTCCTTCTCTAAACAGGCGGTTTGGCGCCTTTAACACCTTAGGCCGCACGATGCAGTGAATCACAGAAATGCACTACCCACTGTAGCCATCGATGTAATATACCTTACAATGAAACATATAATTACATTTGCCAAAGCCAACGGGCATTCGGCGTCTTATTTACTAGATGTTTGACTGAGACAGATTCACAGAAGACATTTTGACTCTACGCATCGCAAGCAAACATTAATTTCATAGAAAATATCATTTCCTCCTTGGCACACAAGAGGAACTGCGGGATCCCCGGACAGTCTTTTGGCGGTTTCTATCGGCGAAAGTACGAGTAGCCGCAGTAGAGCATGATGGCGGTGGTGATGAACTTGGACTCGAGGCTGCCCTTGCTCATCAGCGGCAGCAGCAGCATCCTCAGCAGGCTGGTCCGGGGCGGCGACTCGGGACCGTCCACCGCGTCCACGGTCTGCAACACAAAACGAGGCACGCGACCATGAGCCACACGCCAAAAATGTGCAAATGGAGCAACCCGTCGCGGCGAATCGGACACGATTATCCACAGGCACCCCATAATTCACGGGCCAAGAAGGGTGTGCAAAAGAAACAATGTGGGGAGTAAGATGTCTCTATGAAGAGCATTTCATGCCACGATAAACAGCACCGCGGCGCGCTTTGGCATAGTGGGCCGCATTTACATAGCAGGTGAGGACCGCTAGGGCTGGGACCCCTTCCTCGCATAGAGCAGCCTCGCGTTTTGGCGAGCCGGCCCGCGACCCCCGTCCCCTCCATAGACCCCTCTCCCCCACCCCTCTCACTAGCGCCCATTCTCAAGAATTATTTGTCGCTTCCCTCTCCAGGGTCGTAAAACTGACCGCCGCCCACCCCTGATGCCGCCATCCTGGCGATCTTACCGGAAAGCGGCGGACGGGGACGCGAAGCGACTTCCCGCATTTCCCGCAGTTTGATCCCCGATCCCATATTTCCGAAACCGAGAAAAAAATGGGCGCGGTAAAAGTGAGACGTGTTGAATGGCCGCATTTCATCCACTGGTCAGCGCCGCAGCTGGTAGGTGTCGTAAACGGTGGCAATGCCGCCATCTGCGCGTTACGGCCGCTTTTATACAGTAGTCAGACTGTAGTCAGCGAGTAGGTCATGAATAAACCAGGGTGATCCTGGGTGCGCCGATCCATCGCTGGGCTAGTCGTCGCAGATCGCAGCAGGAAAACAATGGGAAACCGTACGATGAACAACCTTCGCATCTGCGAGCTATCCCAGGGACTGGCCCGGCAAACTCCCAGAAGTGCTTATGTCGCCCCAAATTTTATCACCTTTCTTCCCCCGCCCCGCCACTGCTAGCCACTGCACTGCAAGACACTGCAACGACCCCGGGCTTTTCCTTTCCTTTCTTCCGCCCAAAGGAGCGGAGATGTGATTTTCCGCGCGAGGGTATAAATGTGGCAGGGCGATACAGCCTCCCGGGCAGCCTCCCCTCGCCCGGCGCGCCCTCCCCTACAGCGTGCCCTGCTCTTCTTTCTCTCTCCCTTTATTGACCAGATTATAACCTCTCTCGGTCCACATGACTTAGGCCCGCGCAACTTCGTTGCGACGGTGGTCGTCGCAATGCTTCGGCGCCGCCGCCGAGAAAGAATACGAGTGATGGCCGCGACAAGGACACGTGATTAATTACAGTGCAGCGCGAAGTCATCCTTCCTCCGTGTGTGACAAGAGGGGCACTCTTAAGAAAAGGAAGCAAAGATAACACCCGTTATTTAAGAAGAAGAAAAAGGGCTTTCCGAGCCACACACCCCCTCGCGGTTTTTTTTATCATTTTTTTCTGGCTTCCATTCCGTCCCCTTGTCTATCTCTGTCCTGCTCTCTTTGGTTAAATGAGAAAAATGATGCATCAAAGAAAGCTAAGATCAAACTCGCACCAGAGCCTCGCGCGCGGGGGCTTAAAAAACCGTGCCTTTTACTCAAGCGAGCCACAGGGAGGGTTTTTTTTTCCTTCTTCCTCCGCAAGCGATTTCGCTTTTCTGATTTCTGTGAGTCTTCGCAATCGGCTTAGAGCGCCACGCCACGCGACGCCGGCGCGGCTCAGGCCGATGGCTTGGCTGGCTTTGGTGCTCCAAATTAACGGAGACATGATAAAGCCGAGGCGCCGAGGCGGCCAGGTTCAAAAAGCATTGTCGCGAATGTCCGACAGCGTCTGACAGAACGCGGCGCGCGTGGCACGGCACGGCACGGCACGGCACGGCCGCATAGATACAATTTGGCGGGAGTCCTGGGTTGGTTCCCTTCGGGAATGACACTTTGTCCGTCGCAGGCAACAAAGCGCTGCAGCGCCGCTCGACAAAGATCCTTTGGGGCGCCGCGACGCCGCGACGCCGCGACGCCTCCACTCCACTTCCTTTCCCCCGCTTTCCTCCTTTTACACTTTTTCTCCCTCTCGGTCCCCATCTCGCTCATTTTTCCGCACGTGTTCAGCGCGACTCCTCGTTCGCGGTCTCTTATCTCCCGGAATGGAAAGAGACCAGCCTTTGATTTATGTGTTGGCTTCCTTCGCTCGCCGTGACGAACGCCAGATCGAGACGAGAGCAATTATTGATATTCAATTAGAGCACCCCCCCCCCCCTTTTCCTTCGAGCCCACCTCTCTAGAAGAGAGAGGCCTTGTTTAATTTGTCACTCAGACAGCCGCAGATAAGAGAGAGGAAAGGGGGTGGGGGAAGTCTCCGAACCGAAATCATCATTTCTCATTGTATCTCGGCGTGTCACTTCCACGGCGCCACTCCAGAATATGCAAGTGGATGAAGACGATGATGAATACGCGAGATAGACTTTCACTCGCACTGCGGGTTTGTTTCCGCGTGACACCCAGTGTGTGATTTATGGTGCCGAATCTTGCATTTTCTAATGAATAACGATCTTTTTGGTATGAATGGAAAACGCGAAAGAAATCACAAAAAGAAATACACAAGAAAAATAGAGATACTGTTTTTGTTGTTTGAAATCTAACTTTTGGAATCGTCCCCGACTTTGCCCACCCACTCACTGCTGCACAGGAGGAGGATGAGGTATCTCTGGCGACGGATCTGGCCGGCCGGACGGAAGCAAAGCGCTGTGCGTTGTCATGGCAACGAGGCGGAAGGAAAAACAACAACAACAACGTGAACGGTAGCTGCTGCAGCAGGTTGCACATCGTTAGTTGCAGCTGGCCACACCTCGCCGCCTCGCTGCGCAGGATCAAGGTGAGGGGCAGGAGCGGAGATAAGAGGAGAGGGGAAGGGGGTCGCGGGGCAGCGGGGGCCGCGGGGGGCAGCGGGGGCCGCGGGGGCAGACACGCCCCCGACCTTGGCACGCACGCGGGGCAGTAAGGTGCGACACAACACTGGCTCTTAGTTAATAACGCGCTGGCCGGCCGAAGGGAAGAGAGGACATTGAAATCGCGGAGAGAAAGAGAGAGACGGAGGTAGAGAGATGCCCGCGGCTGTGTCATGGCGCGTCCTTGTGCGTGCGCGCGCTTTTATCGTCAAGGTGCTTGGACTCGGATGAATCGGGTCACGACGCCCGGCCGCGCGGAGACCGCCCAGATCATGTCCAGCTCGGGGACGCACGACATGCACAGTCAAGGAGCATTTAATTTTTCTCCCAAAAATTTTCATTTTTTTTTTTTTTTTTTAGCTACTTTTTAAACTGAGGATCAACTTTGTAACTGTTTGGAAAGTGATTGGTTTACTGTACTGCGCACCGGTTCGGCCTGCCAGTGCCGCCAGCGATAGGCACCTTATCTCGTCAAACAGCCCGGCAGCCCACTGGCAGCCCACTGGCAGCCAGGCCGTCTGTCTCAAGGCCAGACGTTTCGTCCACGGTGCACCGCGGTGTCCGCCGTTTCCCTATTGTTGCTGTTTGCCGATGCAGGGCCGGCACACTGGCCGGCGAAGTGCACACCAAAGCGTCTTTATCGCGCCACAAAAAAATGAGTAATTCATGAGTGCACCCGGAAAACAGTGGTTGCTCCACTGGCAAGCCGGGTCGGCCTGACGGCGTTGGCGCCGTTGGCGTGATGCGGTACTGCACAGTACTGCACAGTACTGCACCGCGTCGCGCTGACTGACCTTCGCGCTAAGGGAGCCGCGTCGGACGGCGTGGAATAATTGACAGGCAGTCGATGGCAGGCTGGCCTGGCCGGGCTGCGCATGGCCACGCGAGCCTCGGCGTGTCACAAAGACACTTAGCAGAGGTACTCACCGTCAGGGTTTTGTCGAAGCAGTCCGCCAGCTCGCGGAGGTTGTTCCCGATGCCGACCCACTGATCGTTCCTCGAGGCCACGGCGCCGGGGGCCACCACGTGCTTCATGGCCTTCTCCAGGTCGTCCTCGCGCTGCTGCATCCACTGCTGGCGGAGGCTGGGGGCGGCGCTGGGGGCAGCGTTGGGGGCGGGCGCGGCGACGGCGCACTTGGAGACGGCGGCCGCCAGCTCGGCGGCCAGGAATCGGGCGTCCGCCCCTTGAACCTTGCGGCCGGGGCGGCCGGGGCGGCCGGGGCGGCGTTTGGTGGCCGCCGGCGGGGAGGCTGCTTCGTGGGGGTGGCACCTCGCCGGCCCGCTCGCGAAGCAGGCGGAGCCTGAGGGTCTCCTGGGGGCGGGGCTAGGGGCGGCTTGAGTGGCAGCCATGGGGGCGGCCGCGGGGGCCACGCTGGGGGCGGCCTCGGGGGCGGGGTCTACCGCGTCCCGAACCACGTCGGGGAGGTTGTAGCAGCACGTGGTCCTGGACACGGCCACCGGCACGCGGGGCGCGCTGGGCGCGCTGGGCGCGCGGGGCACGCTGTTGGTGATGTACTTGGTGTAGGGCGACCGCGAGGGCCACTTGGTGGTGACCACTGGTGTGCGGCGCGGGGCTGGCCGCGGGGCGGGCCGCGGTGTCAGGAGAGACAGCCGGGGCGCTGGCCGGGGCACCACGTCGGGGAGCTGGCTCGGCGCCGCCATGCCCGTCGTCACGGCCATGGCCGCGGCGCTGGGGGGCTCCTCCTCGTCGTCGTCCTCCTCGTCAGCGTCCCCGCAGGATGCCAGGCGACCTGCAAGCAGAGGAACCAGGCGGCCGTTAGCCCTGGTGAAGTGCGCCCCGCGGCGTCCGCGACGGTGAGGTTGGCCAGGACCGCGGTGACTCCGGATCAGCTCCTGTGGAGGAAGAAGGGAAAGGGACGAACCTCGACGGCTCGTCCCAACGACATGCTCAAGGTGCACATGCACATGCAAGGCGCAGCGGGTGCAGCGAGGACACAGGAAGCACAGATAGCGATTTTGACATCGCCGCGGAATTGCCCGGCCCTATAAGGGAGGCCGCGTGACACGCGTGACGACGCGGCGCGGCACACGCGGCGTGACGGGACGGTCAGTGACGGCGCACGCCAGGCACGGCAGGCACGCCACATTTGAGGACGGTCTTCCGATGCAATAGTCGCCACGTGCAACAACAGCAACAACAACAACGCGTGACTCAGAGGGACACCTGCATCGCGACTGCAACCGCAGCGCTGCGGGCCGAGCGGACGGCCGGACAGACGTAATTGTGGGACGGAGTCTCGGAGCCTGTGGGCTCATTCCGGGGAGCCGTTTGTCTCCTTCCCACTCAAGGGGAGTGCAGCAACGGCGCGAGAGAGACAGAGCGCGGGCGCATCGATACCGTATCGCTCCAAGGCCGGCGTGGTGCCGCGTACTCGCGGAGCCTGTGGCCAAGTCGAAATGCAGGCGGCGGGTTCGAACCCCGGCCGCGGCGCGCCGACGCCACACGCAGCAGCGCGCCCTGCCGGTGTTTTGAGGCGGTGCAATGATCCCCACCACCGCGGCGGCGTGTGTCGCGAACGCGCCACGCCGGTCGGTGGCGCGCTCCCTCGGCGGAGAGTGGAACTACCACGTCGCTTCCCGCGCCGCGTTTGACGCGCTGCTGCGCTTGGCCGCGATACCGGGACCTTGGCCGCGTGGCCGCCGCCCCGCCGCCCTCTACTGTACAAGCGACACTTTCCCCACGTGGGGCGATTAGGCCCGGGTCGACGAACGCCGAACCCCCGGCGGTGCATAGTTCCGCCATGAGATGAAGGGATTCACTCCTCAGCGACGTCTTGACCCCGACGACGACGTCGACGACGTCACGGCCACGCACTTAGCACCGGCCCGTTACGGCGCGCGTCACGCCGCGCCACGCACTGACAGTGAGTCAACGGCTACCTGACCCGGTCCAGTGGAAATGAATCACATAAACGCTTTTCCCCAGCCGACTTTCCACGGAAATCGCCACCCTGCCATCTCGTTGCGGTCCCGAGGCGATCCTGCGAAACGAGCACGCACTACCGACTGAATCACTTTCGAGCGGGTTTTCTCGCTCTCTCGCTCCGAAGACGCGAAGGCTGTTGACCCGCCGCGGCAAGGCGTCGGACCCACAAAGCAGCAAGCACGGCCACGCGACACAACAAAAGCAGGGAACATGCGAGGGGAGGGGGCAAGAACCTATTTGTATCACACCTGTGCTAACCTGCGAGGTGCGAGGGCTGTGAGATGAAATGATGCCAGGTCCTCCCATTTGCCTCCACCGGTCCCTTCCTCCAGAGGTTTGTTTGGGGGCATACGAGATGAGGTGATGACACTTTTTCGTCACGGAGACAAGATTTTAACAAGTTTAGGGAAATGGGTCGATCTTTATAAAAATGTGCTATTTTATAAAAAGCATGTTTATTTGCAATGAATACGCTGTGCACCTATGTATTACAACCAACATTAAACTTACGTATACGTGTAACTTATTACATCATAAACATGCTTAATTAAGTAGGAAGTAGCATAACAATTATCACCACCTTAGGAACGTGGAGATCACAACAGACAGAAGTCTGCAATCACAATGACATGTCTTTGGAAACTTTTGTTCTCTATAGAACATGGAATGTCCGAAGGAGTTGCACCCGAGTTCCCGCCAAAGACTCGAGTGTACTCCTTTGGAATGATCCTTTGCTAGTATCACAGCATTGTAGCTATTAGATGGCAACAGAAGTAGACTAAAAACTACATACAGAGACTAGCGAAAATTACCACATTTCCTAATGACAAAACGTTTAAACAATTACACAAATTTATATTTTAAAAGAAAAGAAAAGAAAACAAGCCAAACAGTAGGAAAAGGATAGGAAAGGGTTAAGTTCCATGACCAAAGACCAAATGATTAGGTTAAATTGCCATTGACAAAAAAATGCTACTTCTAAAAACACTCAAATGAAATCAAACACAAATACACATCGCAAATGATGAAGCGTGCGAGAGCATCCGTTTAAAAACTGTATCTACACGTAAGCAGGGCCAACAAAAGCCAACGTGCAAAATTTTGGCGACGAAATGTCACGTACAAGATAGATAAATTTTAAGAACAAAAAGTGCCCAAAAGTGCGTAACGTAATTAATGGGCGGCCCCTATGTAATTCCAGAGGGGCACAAAATGACATTATTTGAATTTCTGGCATTCGTAGAAAGGAGAATATTCCAAAAGTAAACGAAAAAATATGACAAGGACGAAAGTGGCTGCAAAGCGAGGAGTATAGAGGAACACAATGGGAGATCCTCCTACAGTAAAAGCGCGATGAATAAGATAATCGAAATGTTGGCATTGTCGAGCAGCACGTATGAAGCTATCATACGCATCCAGAGCCGCTCTAATGGCGTTAGAACGTTCTGGCCAAAAATCAGAACGGTTAAACGAATGCGTGCCGGAAGAATACTGCATAGAGCAGGACTTACTGCTGGTCAAGGTGATCTGCGGCACCTGCAGCTGGTCCAACAGATGCCTCAGCACCTGCAGGAACTGCGAGAAGAGCAGCTGGAGTCTCTCCAGCTGCTCTTCCTCATCGTCCTCGTTAAATGGCACTGCCATTTTCAGCTTTCACACTCTGCTCAGAGTCACTCACAAACACACACAAGACACACACGAGCGCGCGCGGCACGAACTTTTCGCCGAGCGAGTGGAGCGGCGGAGCTACGGCGGGCAGCGCCACGTCGTCCTCGCAGAAGCGTTCCCAACAGAATGAAGTGGAGGGGGACTCTCGCTGCGTGCCGTGCCGTGGAGCCGGCCAGCCGAGCCGAGCAGCGACGATCGGGAGAGCCGAACGTCCCCGAAGGAAGCTCGGCTTCCGACAGCCACCGGAGGGTGACAGGGGTGGGGGCTGCGCCGCGCCGTGGCCTGGAGGGGGTGACAGTGCCACACCGCTTGCCTGTAAAGAAAGCAAACGAGGTATTAGCGGCTGGGCTGGCGCTGGTCTTCTTCGCGACGATGCGGCCGGACTCGAACGAGGTCAAATGGCGCTCACGGAAACTGGAAGTGGAGACGGACATCTCTGTTCACGTATTGTCCGCCCCGTCCCGTGAGACAGTCGCGCTGTAAAGGAGCTGCCCACCTGTGCCGGGCCGCGTCAATGAACCCTCAGGTACACGCAGGTAGACGGCCGGCAAGTTGGAACCTGTTGAGGGGCGGCAGGGCCACTGGCTGCCACTGGCAGGGCCAGCCGCTGCGCTAGGCCTTCTGGTGACCGCAAACGGTACCACAGGGGTGCGAGCATTACCGGCTGGACTCGCGACGCGCCACTCGGGCGACGTGGTGCCGCGTCCACGATTCCGCCGCCCCGCCCCGCCCCACCGCACCACGCCCCGCCCCACCGCACCACGCCCCGCCCCGCCACACCGCGCCTCGGCCACCGAGGCGCGCTACGCGCGACCATCACGCACCGGCAGCGCTGCTCACGCCGCTACGGTCTCTCTCGCACTCTGACGGGGGACGCCTCGCGAGTGCGACAGAGACAGGGCGGTCCTTCGGCGCTCGGCGCGCTCGGGCAGCCGGGCTCTGTGGAGGGCTGCGCGTGTGTGTGTGTGTGTGTGTGTGTGTGTGTGTGTGTGTGTGTGTGTGTGTGTGTGTGGTGTGTGTGTGTGTGTGTGTGTGTGAGAGAGAGAGACCACAGCGAAAGGCGCGCGCGCCTCTGCGTGTGTGCGCGTGCAGCATGCATGTCTGTCTGTGTAAGGGTGCGCGCCTCCAGGGCCGCCCCGTCCCCCCGTCCTCAGCCCAGATTGTCTGCCGCACGATTACACACTCCAGAATCTGAGAAAGGGGGTCCTGGCGGCGTCCTGACCCCGCGAGGCGGCCAAGTGGCCAAGACAGCCCGTGAAGCATCAACAACATACATTGTCGCTTGCTCGACCTACACCGCAACATGAGCCACTTACAACAGTCAATCAAACCACTATCTGCAGCTTGACTGTAGAAGGAAGACTGGCGAAAGGCAGATTGTGATAGGCGGGCCCTTCGGTGGAAACACACAAGCGGACGAAGCGGACAGACACACTCACCTGCCGAAGAGGCCGCATCCAGCACACCGGAAACAAACACACTTCACACCAAACGACTCCGCGCGCACGCAGAGAGCACGCGGTCACACTGACGCGACGCCCGGGCGATCACGAAGGAAAGCAGTCGAATGCAGAACTGGAGTCGAAGGAGTCGCAACAACGCGACTTTAGCGTAAGCCTATCACTCGCGCCTTGGGACCCGTGGGCTAGCACAGGCCCTCCCTCCCCTACTGCCCTGCTTCCCCTCCACGAATGTACAAATGAGTAGAGAGGATGGACACCCCCACCCCCGCCACCTCGCGACATGCGAGCCGTGATCGGGACCGATGGAGGAGAGAGAGGGGAGGGGAGGGGGGCCGCAAGGTGGGGGCCGCCTGCCGGCAGGCAGGGAGTGGCACCCGCCGCTCTCTCTCGCACCCATGCGGCGGCCCGTGTGGGTGCGAGAGAGAGAGAGAGAGAGAGAGAGAGAGAGAGAGAGAGAGAGAGAGAGAGAGAGAGAGAGAGAGAGAGAGAGAGAGAGAGAGAGAGAACGCCCTCCTCGGCGCGTGGAGAAGCTCAGTCGGCCACTTGTCCTTTCTTTCATTTGCCTTTTCCTCTCATTCCGTCTTTCCGCGGTTATTCTTTCTCTCGGATCACTTCTCCCCCCCCCTCCCCTCCCCTCGCCCGGCCGTGTGTCTTACTGCGGCGGGCCCCGAGCTCGGCCGAGCACCGAGTGCCCCCGCCCCCCGCCGACGCCGCGACACCGCCACCGACGCGAGCAGGGCGACGTCACAGCCGGACGCCACCGCGAGCCCACTTCCGCTCGGACCGAACGAGCATCAGGGCGCGAACCCTCTGGAACCCGTGGCATTCCCTCTGGTCGAACCGTGACGCAACCGCGCCCCGCTATCTCTGCCTACGCCACTGTCTGTGCTGCACCCTGCCACGCCACTGTATGCTACGCTCTGCCACGCCACGGCTACGCTGCGAACAGCCCTGGTAATCCTCGTGAACGCGCCAACGGTCACGCCACTGCACGCCGCGCCCTGCTACGCCACGCCACTGCTACTGACCTGGTCAGCTACGCCACTGCCACACGCCCCTTCCGAGAGGGTCGATCTGTCCCTCTCGCACTCGAGACGCCCCGTGAGTGCGAGAGAGACACCCTCCCTCTCGGAATGTGCTTGCCGGCGACTTCCGCTCGAACTGAACAAGCCCAAGGACGCACGCGCCCTCTAAGACGAGTGTCATTCCCTCTGGTCGAAATATGACGCACCGGGCCTCGCAGACAGCGAGACTCCACGCTACAGATAAGATAAACAAGCGCGGACGGATTGCGGCAGGAGCAATAAATTGAAGACACGGACACCCACCTCGTCCTGGACTCTGAGCCAGAGCGCACGCGCTGACACACCGTGATGTTCACCCTTGCGGAGACAGCGGCCGAATAAAAAGTACCGAGGACCAACCCCTCCCCTCCCCGCCTGCTCATAGCCACGCATGGCACGGAGGGGAGGGGAGGGGGGGGGGGGGTACGAAGGCGCTCGACCGATTCCAAGAGGCGTTTTCGTCGCTCTGCCTCTTTCGCACCCATAACGGGACGCCCAATGAGTGCGCGAGAGACAGAGCGACGAAACCGACGCTCGGGATCACTCTGCCGCCCGCCGCGGCGTCGGCAGGGAGGCCCACCGTCTTCGCGTCACCGGCCGCCAGGACGGCGCCGCACCGCCCTGCCTCGCGCCTCGCAGCCGGCACACGGTTAGGGCAGCTGCTGCCCGGTGCAGCGGGGTGGCTCCGACCCCTGCTTGGTTTCGTTGTTCCATCGCTAAGAAGTCGGCAACTGATCGCGCATAGCAAAAGAGGGACGATACGCAACGATTTCGGGCAGCAGGTGCATGCTCCAGCCGCGAGCTCGTGGCAGCGAACACACACACACACACACGTGGGCACAGTTCGCGGTGAAGGGGGCGGGGGTGAGTTGTGGGCCACGTCAGCCCGCTAGGCGGGGGAGGGGGCAAGACATGGCTCAAAGAGCCGGCGGCGTCAAAGTGTAAGATGGGAGCGACCTAAAAAAATACGGGACGCGGCCTGCGTGAACGCGGAGGGTGGGGGATGAGGAAGAGGGGGCCGAGGGGGATGAGCAAGGAATCGTGGGCTGGCGTGTGAACTCGGCGAACCTTGGGGGCACACTGTGGTTGTCGCCACGTGACCCGCGGCCACCTGCGATCGCTTGGCGCCGTCACAGAGTGTCACAGTGCACCGCCAAGGCGTTGTCACATCGCCTCGCGGGGTTCCGACTCCCACTGCCCTTGCCGCTCTCTCTCGCACTCACGGGGCGTCTCCTATCGGTGCGAGAGAGACAGAGCGACGAAAAGGACTCTCAGTCCGCGGGCCCGCATCTCCCGCATCAATCGCGACCGGCGGGATTCCGATGGCTTTCGTCGCTCTGTCTCTCTCGCACTCGAGACAGAGCCGCGACACACTGAGTGGAATCGGCGCAGATTCCTGACCGGCACGGTGAGTACACTGTGAATGCAGCGGCGCGCGACGCCATGCGACGCCGGTGTGCCACGGGGGCTGGGTGGCTTTGGGTCAGGCGGGCTGTGACCGCGGCTGCGGCGCGCGCCCTGAGCCGAGCCGGCGACCGGCACACGCCACGCCGTGACACGACTGTGACACGACTGTGCCACGACCGTGCCACGACTGTGTCGCGCCGCCCGCCCGCCTGCTTCCAACGGACCGCTTCACCGCTCTGTCTCTCTCGCACCCGTGCGGGTCGCCCCGTGAGGGCGAGAGAGACAGAGCGGCGATGTGATTCATCGGAACCATGGGAACCAGGCGTGTGCCAAAGTGACCCGCGCCGCGGGCAGAAGCAACGCGTCGTGAGAACTTCGCCGGCCGGATGAACGCGACACCAGGAGACCCAACGCACAAGTCTCAACGCACAAGTCTCAACGCACAAGTCTCAACACACTGACATACCTCAGGGGCTCGTGGAGTGATGCAGGATTGAGTCGGGAGCGAGGTGGTTGGTGTTTACACTATCAAACGCAAACTCCGACTGAGGGCGAGGGCTCTGCCTGCGCCGCCGACCCGGCCGCCGTTCGGCCCGCCCGCCCCGCCGGGGGGCTTGCCACGGCCCGGCGGAGCGGAGAGCGTCGCGGACGAGGGCAAGGGGGGAGAGGAGGCATGGCGTGGCGCGGGCGCGGCGTGCGCGGAGACGCGTGCGCGGTGGTGGCGGGCAAGGAATGCGCGCGGGACACCCGTGCTTAGGCTGCCCTAGGCTGCCCCTAGGCTGCCCCTAGGCTGCCCCTAGGCTGTCCTCAGGCTGCCCTCAGGCTGCCCTCAGGCTGCCCTCAGGCTGCCCTCAGGCTGCCCTCAGGCTGCCCTCAGGCTGCCCTCAGGCTGCCCTCAGGCTGCCCTCAGGCTGCCCTCAGGCTGCCCTCAGGCCTGCCCTCAGGCTGCCCTCAGGCTGCCCTCAGGCTGCCCTCAGGCTGCCCTCAGGCTGCCCTCAGGCTGCCCTCAGGCTGCCCTCAGGCTGCCCTCAGGCTGCCCTCAGGCTGCCCTCAGGCTGCCCTCAGGCTGCCCTCAGGCTGCCCTCAGGCTGCCCTCAGGCTGCCCTCAGGCTGCCAAGTCGGTGTTCGAAGCGCGAAGCGAAACAGAACCTGCTGTCCCAACAGTTGGTGGCGGGTGGGCCATCCTGCACTGTCGGCCGCAGGGACCAGCTTTCAATAAGACGCGACGATCAGGTTCAACTTCCTGCGTCTCTCTCACGCACAGCCTCACGCTCATGCTAGAGAGAGACAGCGCGGGCCGGCGCGCTGCAGCGCCCGGTGGGTGACCCCCACCACCTCCTCTAGCCGGCCGGCGTGCGCGTGGCAGCGGCGCGGCTCGAGGCGTCGCGGTAAGCCACTTACTTACCACTTACCACACGTATCAATACACTAAACACCAATAGAGCGGCCCGCCGACGTGAACAGAGGCGCGACCGCCGCAGAATTCAGCAGCGAAGCGAGGCAACCGACGGTCCGGCGGCGGAAACAAGAAGGGTTTCCAGTGGCGTCGTCGTCGGAACACGAATCTAATTTACTAACCTCGGCGCGCTCGGGCGCAGAGAGACGAACGGGATCGGCGGACTCAAGGCCACGACGCGTCGATTCGGAAAACCGAGTAAAGACCGTCCCGAACTTGGAGGCAGCGGGCTCGGCACCCACACTGGCGACAAAGTCGGCACTGGTGTTCACTCCATGAATGGTAGCGTCCAACTGAAAGAAAGGCCAGCCGGGACTGCGACACTGGCAGGGCCGGCAGGTGAGGCCAGGATGCGCCCGCCCGGCGACCAATGGGCTAATCGCGACGGTCTATTCACTTCCCCTTCCACGCCTTTCCTCCTTCTAGCTGCCGGACCCCACCCGATTCCGGCTGTGCAGTGGTACCTACCGTCGGCTGATGTCTCTCTCCGCCGCGAGGCTCGCGAGGCGTGCGAGAGAGAGAGAGAGAGAGAGAGAGAGAGAGAGAGAGAGAGAGAGAGAGAGAGAGAGAGAGAGAGAGAGAGAGAGAGAGAGAGAGAGAGAGAGAGAGAGAGAGAGAGAGAGAGAGAGAGAGAGAGGGAGAGAGAGAGAGAGAGAGAGAGAGAGAGAGAGAGAGAGAGAGAGAGAGGCGTTGAACGCACTGTTCGGCTGTGCGTCGCAGTCGTCGCATTCCTGGGGTCCAGGGCGCTGGCGGGCGCTGCCGAGCGCCGCCAGCTCTCCTCGCTCTGTCTCTCTCTCACTCCCCTTCCCCTACGGTCCACTCCGTGAGAGCGAGAGAGAAAGTGACTAGTGCGGGCAGCGGATGCGCCCGACTGCCGCGACACTTGGCTACGTCGCAAGGCCCTGGAGGAGTTTTGAACCTCATGACACGTGGCTGCGTGGGTGTGGGTATTGCGCAACCTCTGTGAAGATGTCGTGGCCACTGTAACCGTGCTCTACTCACTCGGCCGATGCGAGGCCATGCACCGCCGAGGCAGGCAGGAGCAAGTGGCTGCGAGGCTGAAGGTGTTTGTGTTTACGCCGCCTGGCTTGCCTGGCTTCGATTCTGACTCAGTTTAGCGACCGGCCCGGCGCGCGCACACACACCCGCTCCCCTCACTCACAGACACACACACGCACACGCACCTCCAGCTCGTGCGGGCTACCGACCCGTGACAGTGTTGCACCCAGCTATGTCGCATATGGACGCCCCCTTGCAGCCGGGGTCCATGGCCTGCCCGACGGCTGCAGTGAATTCCACCGCCGCACAGTGGGTCCATTGGTGAGGTCACACGTTTGGTTTGAGTCTCTTTAGCGACTCTGGAGCTCAAAACGCGTCTAAGATTTTGGCCGCTCCACCGGTCTCCCGGCCCACTGTGCACTGGCAGCACTGGCAGCGGCTCTTGGCCTTTTCTGTCTTTCCATGGGCCTACCGTGGGGCCCGCCACGGCGCCTTGCCGCCCTGCCGTCGCGCCCGGCCGTCGCGCCGACGCGCCACGCCGCCGCCTCGCCGCCGCCTCGCCGCCGCCACGCCGAACGAGCGAGAAGCAGTGCAGTATAGCACAACGCAGAGTAACAGGTCCATGGCACGACGCAGAGTAACAGTTCCATGCATACGAGCTTTACCGTGCCTCGCCATCGGTCCCTCCCCCTCTCCCCCCTCGCTCGCCGTGCGCGCTGCAACCCCCCTCCCCCTCCCCCGCCTCGCCCCGCTCTCCCTGCTCCTGTCCTCTTGTCTCCACAGCACGGCGGGCCCCTCGTCCAAAACACTGTCAATTTTGATAACAAAGAAAGAATACCTGCGAAGGGCGAGAGGTGGTCCCAATAAAGATGCCTGTAGAGGCGTCGAAGCGAGCCGCCCAGCCGCCAGAGACTTGTTACACTAATTTATGTAGGACTCGGAGGGATGAGGCGGGCTGTGAAAATAGTTGGCGCTTCGCGCTCTAAAGGACCGACGCGGGGTCGCTTGCTGCGGTCGGCGGCGTTTTAGCGATTGTTGAGCTGGTTATGGATTTATTGAGGGCACTTTCCTGTAGAGCCACGCTTTCAGCGCTGGTCTACATATAGTTAGTTAGCGAGATGCGTAGACGATTCAAGTTTGCCGCGCCGGCCACGCCGCAGGGTGGCCAACGAAGAGGGCGCGTTGGCAGCATTGTAGCGCTGCCAGGTAGGAGGCCGCGGCTGCCATTGTGAGTGCAGCGCGGCGAGCCGATGCAGACGACACCCACGCCAAGGGGAATCACACATGATTTCGGCCGATCTCGATTCGGGTCAGCCGAAGTCACCCGAAGGGCCTGGCCGAACGGTCAAGGGCCCGGCGAGCCCGGCGAGCCGCCGAGACCGGCGAGCCGCCGAGGCCGGAGGGGTGCGTCGCAAAGGTATAAATTAAGCCGCATCTCTGCTCCAGCATCATTCGGGGACTCACGAGTCTCCAGGGCTGACCACCCGAACCCAGGCAGGAATAAAGCCAGGACTCTGAAGGTGTGTTCTCTCTCCAAACGCTCAGACCCGACCCGAGCTCCGGAGCCAGCCTAGAAGCCACGGTGGGGCTTGCCGGCCAAGGCCAGCCTGCGCGATAGGGTAAAGCCATAGTGCCACGGACCCTCGGTCCGAGTGCGTATTGGCGATCCTGCGCTAGGCCAACCTAAGGCCCAAAGCCTCGCCAGTGGATGGGGCGAACTCCGCTGCAAAGGACACGCTAAAAACTAGTACAGAAAGGTAGGCCTACGAGCTGCGGACGCATGTCCCGGGCCAGGGCCAGCCTAAGCGCGTGACCCCGGAAATCGGGTCACGACATACTGGTGGCAGCGGTGGGATCTGAGCATTGAGGGGGAAAACTACTTTCCTGTTTTGGGGCCTACTTTTCCTGTTTTGGGCAGCCGAGTATTCGATGGTAAAACATATCGCGCGCGTGTTCGTGTTTTACGTGTCAAGTCAGTGAGTGAAAAATTTCAGAGTGTCAGACTGTCATTGTGTCTTGAAGCGATCGGCATGGCGGCGACGGGCGTGCCCTTTTGAAAAACCGTGATGTTCCTGCTCTTGGCGGCTTTCCCGGGGCGGCTTTGCTGACGCTGCTCCGCTGGACTAGGGCGCTGGACGACGCACTGCAGGGCCCTCCCCAACGCCGCTACTGGTGCTGCTGCAGGCGTCCAGGCACCCGAAACCGCAGCCAGACTCCACCACGCAGACCTGGGAGGCATCCAACCCGCCGGCGCAGCAGGACCGGGCGTTTGGACAGCCAGGCCCCACCAAGAGGCCCAGTGGACCACCAAGACCCCGCAACAGCCGCCGCTCCCCGGGGGGGAGCTTTTTTAAGGCTAAAGTTTTGTCAGAAAAAGTGATTCACGCCGCGCGGACAGTCTGTGAGTGAAGTGTGTTGATTTGTCAAGGTGTTAGTGTAGGCTAGTGAGACAGTTGGTGCTGTGACTATGAGTGTTATTCGGGAGCGCTGAAAAAAGAGTCCTTTTGGTTGGGGCCGTGCACGCGGGCCCAGGGTGTCGTTGCGCGCCACCGGGCGTTCACGTGTTAGCTTGGGCTGGCCAGCATCGACCTGCATCATGCGATCGATGTGGTGGATGCCTCGGCATCTGTGCCGAGTGGACCCCCCAGCGCGCGGAATCACCGTCGTGACTAAAAAGGATGCACAGCGGCGCGACCGCAGCCCGGGCTGGCCAAGTCGGGCCAGGTACGCCACCCCCCTTTTCCCGGGGCCAGGTGTGTCACCCTCGCGCGTTTGTGCAGAGGAGCAGAGACGCCTGCAACTATGACGCGCTAGAGGAGCGCGCGGACGGGGCAACTTGTTTCCGACAGTGTACCCGAAACTTGTCCCGGCGAATAAAATAGGCGAAAAATAATTACATGGAGAAAAGCATTACATACGTGTAAATTATCGGCGAAAATGTTATAAATATTTAAGGCGTGGGCGTTGCATTACAAAATTACAATTGTCTGAGGCATGAGGCGTTTCATTACAAAATCTATAATTGTTTAAGGCGTAAGGCGTTGAATACAAAAAATTTATACTGGCGAAGAATGATATCGAAGACTAGGGAGAAAATATGTTGCGGAAATGGTGTCGAAAAATAAGAATGTGTGTCGAGTTACGATTGCCGAATGGCAATGGACGCTGTTAAAGCGTCGTGCTGGTTTTTAATAGCCAAAGGAAACCCAGTGTTACAACGCTGCCGGATGGCAGGTGACGCTGTTGAAGCGTCGTGCCGGTTTTAATAGCCGAAGGTAACCACTGTTACAATGCTAAATTACGAGATCGCTAAACCTTTAATTTAAGCTAAATTACATTACATACTCATCAGCAGTGTATCACCGAAAATAATAGGCGCAAGCCGAAAAGTGGGTTTGGAGTATATAGGGGTATGGATTGAATATGTACTATACGCTTAAGACGGGTCGTCGATACTCAAAATTTTTTTAGCTTGCCGAAAGTAAGTAGGCACATTACTTTGATGCAGGCCGACCGACCAATCGGCCAACGACTCACCCTGTACCACGACCACGGGCAGGGAGCCGTCGAGTGACCGAGCCCCACGGGGGGCGAGGCGGGGGCTACAATAGCCCGGAACGGATTGGGCAGTCATGCCGTGCCGCGGGCCCAACGGACGGATGACGAGAGTGTGGATTTGCGAGTGTGTGGATTTGTGGATTGTGTGTGTGTCAGTGTGAGAGTGTGTAGAGTACAGGCGCGGAGGGCAGTGTGCCCGAGTCTGTGCTGTGGACGATCCCTGTTCCATGTACGGAAGGGAATTGTCGTATGGTGGGGTGTTTCTTGGAGACTGTCGAACGAAAGCTCACAGTTTCAAGGACCCGTTCATGTACCGTTTGGAGCATGAAGTATGTTTTTAAAAAAAAAAAAAAGGGAGAAAATTGTATCAAACTTTATACAATCTTTTAGAACTATTCCAGCCAGCAGCTGAGTGTGCTGGTGCGCGCAAATTACATGTCATTGCCATCAAAAGCACAAACCACTGTTATATGGTGCTTAGATAATAGATTAAAGTCTCAAAAAAAAAAGACGCATTTGAGCACATCGGAGTTCTACTGTTCTGTGCAAATAAGCTATCTATTTTCTAAAGGATGGTTTTGCTTGTTAAATTTGTCGCATGTAAGAACTACATCGTTGAAATTTTGGAGTGTATTGTCCCGGAGAATTTGGAATAAAATTTTTTATTCCAAACCGAAGAGATATGCGTTGCTGGAAAACAATTCCTAATTAGTTCCGGCGTAAGTTGGTACGCAATATTTTTGTCACGCGAACTACTCTTAAAATAGTTCTAAGATTTAAGATTTAATTGTAGCCTAATTACAACGATTGTTGGGGCTACGACTCATGTGTGTAATCATTCATTCTAATAAAATTTCAGTTTCATTTTACCTTACGTTTTCTTTCTCTAAGTTTGCATGTCGGGGATATTCAAAAATTGTTTCCTTTCGAACAAATTACGAGGAGATAATTGTGATCCTCGTAAGGTGACAGTCGACATTCACGTCATGTGTCCTAAGCTAATCACATTCACATTAAGTATCCTGACATACTGATTAATTTGTAATAATTTCCATGAATATTGAAATTTTTGGCGTGGTCTGCCCTGGTCAGGTTAAGATAGGTGCACTATCACCCATTTTCTTGTTAACGCAGATTAATAATTTCTCACAGCTCAATTGAAAAAGGCGTCTTGAGACGGCTTATTCCCACACATTGTTTGGTTCTTTCTCATGCTATTTTGTTTCATGTTCCTCACGTCAAATCTTTTTTTTTCATAATTTTTTAAATAAGGTGATAGTGATGTAGAGCCCCCGCTTTCAGCGCTGGTCTACATATAGTTAGTTAGCGAGATGCGTAGACGATTCAAGTTTGCCGCGCCGGCCACGCCGCAGGGTGGCCAACGAAGAGGGCGCGTTGGCAGCATTGTAGCGCTGCCAGGTAGGAGGCCGCGGCTGCCATTGTGAGTGCAGCGCGGCGAGCCGATGCAGACGACACCCACGCCAAGGGGAATCACACATGATTTCGGCCGATCTCGATTCGGGTCAGCCGAAGTCACCCGAAGGGCCTGGCCGAACGGTCAAGGGCCCGGCGAGCCCGGCGAGCCGCCGAGACCGGCGAGCCGCCGAGGCCGGAGGGGTGCGTCGCAAAGGTATAAATTAAGCCGCATCTCTGCTCCAGCATCATTCGGGGACTCACGAGTCTCCAGGGCTGACCACCCGAACCCAGGCAGGAATAAAGCCAGGGCTCTGAAGGTGTTTCTCTCTCCCAAAAGCTCAGACCCGACCCGAGCTCCGGAGCCAGCCTAGAAGCCACGGTGGGGCTTGCCGGCCAAGGCCAGCCTGCGCGATAGGGTAAAGCCATAGTGCCACGGACCCTCGGTCCGAGTGCGTATTGGCGATCCTGCGCTAGGCCAACCTAAGGCCCAAAGCCTCGCCAGTGGATGGGGCGAACTCCGCTGCAAAGGACACGCTAAAAACTAGTACAGCAAGGTAGGCCTACGAGCTGCGGACGCATGTCCAGCAGGCCAGGGCCAGCCTAAGCGCGTGACCCCGGAAATCGGGTCACGACATTTCCTCTCTCCGATAATGCAGGCCAAAATTAGCAGCAATCCTGCTACCATCTGCCACCGAGGCGCCGTCGTCATCAGGCGCAGTAGTGTCCACTCACCTCGTATCTCCGACGAGAACGAAGGCATCAAAAAGTAATCCGGCGACGTAAGTGGGGCCACTCAGGGTGATTTCCGCGAGTGGGTTGCGTGGACAACGCGCAGCCCGGGCAGGTAGCCTCAGGTAGCACGGTGCTGAAGGGCTACAGGCCGATCCTCCCGAACAGTGCGACGAGAGAGACTATTGGAATCAACTCGAGGAACACGGGCTCCACCGAGAACAAATAAAGTCGGGCGAGCAGTCCTGCAGCAGTCCTGGGCTTGTTCCACTTTGTATTGACCTGCAAGTCCACCGGTCGAGCCAGGTAAGGGGCACTGTAAGAGCATCACTCGACCAACCGCCGCAGGCAGGGTCCGAGAGGGACGAGAAAGAACGCTACCGAGAAGGACCGAACACTTGCGGTGTGGAGGCCCCCCTGGGGCAGGCAGCGTTGGCAGCGTAGGAGTCGGCCGAGCCAGACTGTCTGGCACCAGCCCCGCTGCCCACAGCGCAGGTAAGTCACACTAACCAGCTGTGCGTGGTTCCGCGTGGCTCTGCGCGACTCTCCGCAGGAACAGGAGTAATCTCCACGGCATTGCGTCAGGAGGCGGATTCCGAGAGTCAGGCCATGCGACGCCAAAGGCTTACGGACGGTCCCCTCCGATAAGGCCGGCAGCCCCGTAAGCACGGTGGACAAGTGTCTGACGCGACTCTCTTCGCGCGACTGGGTCGATTTGCGAAGCTCGGAATCGAGGTGCTGATGTCTGTTGTGCCGTCTCAGCAACGCGTCTCAGCAACGCGTCTCAGCAACGCGTCTCAGCAACGCGTCTCAGCAACGCGTCTCAGCAACGCGTCTCAGCAACGCGTCTCAGCAACGCGTCTCAGCAACGCGTCTCAGCAACGCGTCTCAGCAACGCGTCTCAGCAACGCGTCTCAGCAACGCGTCTCAGCAAAGCGTCTCAGCAACGCGTCTCAGCAACGCGTCTCAGCAACGCGTCTCAGCAAAGCGTCTCAGCAACGCGTCTCAGCAACGCGTCCAGCAACGCGTCTCAGCAACGCGTCTCAGCAACGCGTCTCAGCAACGCGTCTCAGCAACGCGTCTCAGCAACGCGTCTCAGCAACGCGTCTCAGCAACGCGTCTGAGCGGCGGGATGCGGTCCAGGCCGAATGCATGGTGCCTGCCTGGCGGCTTGCCAAGCCGGCCAGGCTGCCTGTGCCTGGTCGGCCAGCACACTGATTCCGAGAGTCGTTTTCGGCGCTCTGTCGCTCTCGCACTCATGGCGTCCCCTATAGGTGCGAGAGAGACAGAGCGATGGAAACGACTCTCGGAATCAGTGTGCTGCCTTCCTTGCAGCAGGTCCCAACAAGCCAGCCGCGGCGCAGGGCCTTGGCGACCGGAGCCTGGAACCGCGCGGGCGAGTACTCCGGCAACTTCTTCGAAAACGTTTCAAATTTGAACCCGTTTCCGTTGGTGGGCGCCGCCAGGTGGCCATGTAGTCCGATTCAGAGAGTCGTTTTCATCGCTCCGTCTCTCTCGCACCTAAACGGGACGCCCCACGAGTGCGAGAGAGACAGAGCGACGAGTTTCGAATCCAGTCCATACTGCCGCGAGTGGCATATGGCCGATATTATTCGCGATATTCGCACGGTCCGCTGCGACGCAGGTACGCGGAATTCGCTACAGCAAATTGAAGTCTGGCTGCTAATTCGGTCTATTTGCCGCGTGGTTGCGGACCGGCAGCGGGTGCTGCCTGAAGTGCACCGTGCAGACAGCTGCCGCGGGCAGAGACGTTCTGGCTCTTCGCGGAAAAAAGCCCTCAGCCACGCACCTCTCTCTCTCTCTCTCTCTCTCTCTCTCTCTCTCTCTCTCTCTCTCTCTCTCTCTCTCTCTCTCTCTCTCTCTCTCTCTCAAGGAGGCCCTGGGTGGTGCGAGAGAGACAGGAGTAAATAAACCCGTGCGTGCGTGGTTCACCACATGCAGCGACAAACCCACTCCCACTACGCGGCAACAGATCGCCTCTAACTCCTGCGGACCGACTCCGTACAGCGCTTCGGTCTCTCTCGCACTCTCCGAGCGACCCCTCGCGTGCGAGCGAGACAGAAGGCGACGACCCCCTGCGACGCACCGCGACGCTACCCCCTATGCATTAGCATAGGCTGGCCAATCCCAAATTTATTAGCACGGCAAATAGCTGCGAGAGCTGCTTACGGCAAGTGGAAGACGGACGAGCGGGTGTCGTGCTGAGCGCTTCGCGCTGCTTTGCACTGCTTCGCGCACTGCTTCGCGCACTCCCGCGACGAAGCTTACCGGGCTAAATAATTGGCGGCGCGTCACGGGACGCACTCTTCCCCGGCAAGCAGCGCTGTATTTCTTCGTCTCAGATATATTGCCGCCATTTCCTGCGACGGCCCGGACGGCCCGGAGGCGCCCAGAGGTGTTGATCACATTGTTCGCGAACATGAGGGCGCCGAGGAGGGGCCAAACTTTGCGGCGACTTCCGAGCCAGACATTGCTTTCTTCCTGCCCGCGCCGGTCACTTCCGGTCAAGCGAGTGCCACCCGCCGCCACCCCGGCAGCGCTCTGTCTCTCTCGCACTCGTGGGGCGCCCCGTGCGGGTGCGAGAGAGACAGAGCTGGGCAGGCCAGCGCGACCGGAAGTGACCCGTGAGTTATGATTACGTTCTGCCGGGCGCTCATTGCCGAGTCCGTTGCGGTCAGATCGCGGTTAAATTTTAATCGAGCCTGCGGAGCGTCACCGCGGTCACCGCGCAAGTGCGTTCAATGTCCCGGAAAATCTGTGAAGGATGCCCGCGTCGCCCGCCGCGCTCCGGCACACTGTCTCTCTCGCGCTCACGCGCCGCCCGGCAGCAGTGCGAGAGAGGCAGAGCGATAAACCGAATCCGACTGCAGTGCTGCGCGCCCAGGCTGCTTAGCAACAGGAGGATCTGGGTCGCATGCGGTGGTGGGGCGTAGCGGCCGCGTCGTCCGAGGCGGGGCGGTGGCGGGGCGGGGCGGGGCGGCGGGATGGGCTGGGTGCGGCCGGCCCGGCGGTGCACGGGTTTGCGAAGAAATGGTCCTTGGGGTACCCTTGGCCGAGGGCACGGCCGACCAGACCGCGCCAGGCAGTACCTGCCGGCCAAAAAGCAAAAGAGGTTGCCGGTGCAGGAGCGTCCCTTATTAACCGGAGGGACAGGGCCGATTTGCGAAACGGCCTCTCAGGAAAATAATCGAACATGTTTCACTGCTCAGCCCGCGGGCCGTCCGAGTACTCTGCGATTTTCTACTTCTGCCAAAATTCAGTTTATTGCACAAGCTCAGACAGCTTGCCCACCTTATCTTGGGATGTGCTGCGCTCCAAAAGCTGAAAGTTGCAAAAAATTTGCGCAGTCCTGATTCGGCGCGTCGCTGCGTCCGGGATTTTCTTGTCAGTCGGCTGCCCGAATAAAAGAAACGAAATTCGGACAAAGGCGCGTCTTGGGGTTTTATTTGTACGAAGTGTGTCGGGCCGGACGGCGGCCGACGGCGGGCAGGTACGGGCTGCAGGCCGCCGCCACCGCCCCGCCGCCGGGAAGTCGCGCCTGCCGATTTGGTTCCGAACCGTCCGGCCGTCCCCCTCTCCCTCTCGCACTCATGGGCCGTCCCGAGCGGCGCGAGAGAGACAGAGCGACGGCAGGGCTGCGGCCCCGCCTGCAGTCCCTCGCGCCCAAGGCCTGCTTGAACTTGGCGGGCGCTGAAGGGCAGACGAGACGGCCGGTGGAGGGGGCTGCAGACTCCCTGGAGCCCAGCCGGCGTGGTCGGCTCCGGCTCGGTCGGCAAGGAAACTGGCCGGGCCAGCTTTCTCTTCGCCAGCCGTGGCCTTGACATCGAAATTCGCAGATGTAACCTGCCTCTTGCACAAGAGCCGAAACGAGCCGTGACGTGAGGGGCAGGGTGGAGGCTTCTGCGAATTTGGAGGGGCCCAGCAGCAAATAGCAGCAAGTGGAAGAATCGGACAGTCTATTTAAACAGTGTTTGAATCCCTCCGCCACATTCCTAGGATGCTCGATCTAACTATCTCTGCCGCTCGGCCGGATGTCGGAATAAAGGGGGAGGGAAGGCTCCCCCCCTTCCCCCCGGGTGAGGGGGTCCTAGTACCCGAGCCGAGGCTCCACGTGGAAGCTATAACGACAAGGACTGCTCCGGGTAGACTGATTTGATCTCGTCGCCCTGTCTTTTTCGCACTCATAGGGCGTTGTCTTGGCGCGACAGAGGCAGAACTATCAAAAGGAATCTCGGATTCGGTCTGCAGGACTCAGCGTGTGACCAAGGCCTGGCTGCAGCTACAGCTCCAGCCCAATGCACGGATAGAAAACAACCAGATTCCTTTTCATTTGAGTTTTTATCAACGAAGAAACTTTGCAGGGCGCAGTTTTTTTTGCGCACTCTGGAGCGGGCAATTACCAAGTGGGTTGAAGTGTCGGATTTTATTCCCGGCAGTGAGACTCGGGGAATCAGTCACCTCCCCCCGGCCTGCGATCAGATAGACGGTCCGTCGGTGGCCAATTTCAGCCAAACGAGGGAGCACCGGGGTGAGGGCGCGCCGGGCGGAGTCACCGAGGAAGGTGCCACACAGTAACAAAAGAAAAACTAAAGGATAAAAAAAGGCGGCAGGGAAAAAAAATCCTGAGCATGCAATTGGTAAGCGTAAAGATGCGTTGCGGTTTGAAAAAATGATAAGAGATGAGGGGAGGGTATGAGGTGTGGTGGGAACGCGCTCTCCCCCCGCGGAGACGCGGCGGCGAGACGGACGCCAGGACTGATTGTGTTTTTTTCTAATTCAAATTTTCCCGCCGTATCATCCCTCGACAAAGGCAAGGCGGTGGCGCTGCGGCGCGGGGCTGTCGCATTAGCGCACCTTGCGACAGGACGTCCCGCAGGACTGTCCCGCAGGACCGACTGTCCCGCAGGACGCGGCAGGGTGCAGCAGACATTAATTGAACTCGTGTGCAAAGTAGGAAACGACTGCACACCGTCGCGCGTCGCAGTCCGCTGTCACAGCACAGTCAAACAGCCGTGGGTCTACGATGAGGATTTGAAACTGGGTGCAGTCGTGGTCGAAATGTCTCACAGTGCGCCCCAGTGATATCGCTCTCTGCCGCAAGCACGCGCACATGCAGTGCGTGTTTGCGTATTTGTATTTAATCATGCGAGGCCCGAGGTCCGCTGAGTCTCGCTGTGGGCGACTGCGCATGACCGGAGGGCGCGTCGTGTGCACGAGGCAGCGCTGTTGGTCAAGGTTCGCTGCTCGTACTAGTGTGGGTGCATCATAGTAGCGGTTAGCCATTTGCTTCCTTGTTGCTTCAGCGGATTTCTCCTGGAAAATGCACTCTTTTTTCCAGGGTGGGCCTGGCAATCCCAAGTCCTGGCTTTGTTGTGGAAAGAAGTTTCATTTGGTGAGGCTAGCCACTGTTCATTCTATCCGCGACGCTGGGGCACCAAGATGGCAGCTCGTGACTGTGAGGTGCTCATACTACTGTCGCTCTAGCTGGCTCCTGTGCGTTTCTGGCGGCCTGTGAACGCTGCTGCGTTCCGTGTGTGTGACAGTGTATCGCCGATGAGTCAGACACTGCAGCGAGGCAGCCAGTCCAGCCAGGGCAGTGCCAGGGCCCGCCGGTGCCAGGCTCTCCTCTCCAGCGCCCGGTTCCTCGCCGAAAAGCCCGCAACTGCGCCGCCAGCGGGCGCAGATACGTGGATACGGGCGCCGCGTTTCGGTCGGTTCCCAAGCGGCGACGGTAAAGAGTCGGCCGGCAAAAATAAAGGCAAACCGTCTCGTTTGGAAACTAACGTCTGCCTGCAATGCAGAGGTTGTGTTCGTGTTCTTCGCATGAATTTATCAAACGGTGTGTCGCCGCCAGTCCTTTGATGCGTCGCACAATAGTAGTGGTGGCAGCGAGGGTGGTCTGGGGACGTGTCCGGGGCGTCCATGATCGGGGCAAGCAAAGTCAATCTCTTCATCGCGCGGTTTCGTTCCGCACACAGCGGGGGCAATGTTTGGCAACTTGTGCTGGGCGTTCGTGGAATGTGTCTCTACAGCGGAAAAACGACTACACTGTTATGTAAAATGGACAGAAATAATTTGGCAAATTTTCAATGTGTTTTATGTTTTATTATCGCCTAATGATGCTTTGCAGGTATTCACTCCCGCCGTTGGCGTCCATCCAGCCTCGCATTTGGTGCCCCCACTGCCCCCTCGAGAACACGTCATCCACCCCCGGTGGGGCTCAGTCACCTTTCCTCGTCCGTTCGCAGAAATGTGGCACCGTTTCGGGGAAGAAGCGGCTCGGCCGACCTCTCTGGCCTAGAGTTCTTTGTTGATGTTGTGGAGTACCTGAGTGGCCCTTCACGAGCGCGCACACACCTACACACACACATACGCACACACACACACACACACCCAGCGGCAGTAGGCGGTGCATTGGTGAGTCATAGCGGTTGACACAAAGGTGTTAGTCGTCCTGTCGCCTCAAGGTGTCATGCGATGCCTGTAGTCCTAACACTAAAAGGCTTCCGATGGAGGAGTATTTATTGACGAATGACGTCATCATTTGAACAAAAATTATTTTCCTACCATCATTTTTGCGACAGTGCCACGATTTTAAAAAGAGTGACCAGTTATTGTTTGAAGCCAATGGGTTGTTTTGCGAGTATCAACACAACAAATCAACTCAGTGCCGATCCCAGGGCCCGCCGCTGGACCCGGCTCGTCCCACCCGGCGGTGATTCACCGGCCAACACGACCGATATGTCCAAAAAGAAGCGCTGGAGCCGAACCCGACCGGGCTGCAGGCAGCAGGCCGATTCCGAGAGGTCGCTCTGTCTCTCTCGCACCTATACGGGACGCCCCATGAGTGCAAGAGAGACAGAACGACCTCTCGGAGTCAGTCTGCAGGGCCGGGGCCCAGGAGGGGGTGGAGCGGGCGGAGCGGGGGGCGAAAGACTGCGTTCGAACGCCAACCAGTGTCGTCTCGGAATAATTTACGACGCGGTGACGTCACGGCCCCCTTTTGACACACAGATACCTAGATTCTGATACAATGATCGGGTGGAGGGGGAAACTAGAAAATGAGTCATCATCGCGGACCCGGTGCAGCAGCAGCGCCACAGGCTCAGAGAAATCCGTGGCTCGGAAGCCCCCTCCTATTCACCACTGCGGGCGATGAGCGAGACCGGCTGTTTTATTTCAAGTCAATTCAGCACTTCGACGCACGGTGACCCAATTTCGAACTGCCCCGCGTGTTGTCGGCCACTGGCACGTGGAAGGGGGCTCTTGAAGCGCAGCAAGCCACGGAGCCGTTCGGAAGCGAACGGTGACCGATGACTCATAAGCAGCTCTCTTGTGAGTGCAGGTACCCGATACACCTAAGCCGACCTGGACGCTCAGGTAGAACAACTATAGTACTGAGACGGCGATACTTTGAGCGACTGGCGAGGAGTGACTCAATGACACGTCAGCACGTCAGGGTTAAAGTTTTACTCGACTAAATGTACGACTAACTTCAGAATAAATAGGCCAAACACATGTCGGCCCAACGCCACGAGTGCTTCCCGCTGTCGCCGCGGCTCCTTTGAGGCCCGTTCGCGGCGGTTCCCAGGCGCGGGGGGGGGGGGGGGGGGGGGGCGTTGCGTCCGGGCGGACCGACCGGCCGCGGCAAGCGGCCTCTGCCACTGCCTGCAGGCTGATTCCGAGTTTTTGTCCCTGTCTCCCTCCCACCTGATAAGCGAACACAAGAGCGCGAGAGAGACAGACGGCAGGCTCGGAATCAGCCCACCGACGCGCCGCGCGGCCTGCCCAACGGGAACGGGGCCCGGTGACGAATCCTCTCTCCGTCTCTCTCACACACTGCACCGTGTTATCACATTTATCTCTGGCTGGCAGCGGACCGTGATAGTAGGCATGATTGAAAATATGCAAACGACACAAATAGGTTGATCAGCGCGTTCGGAATTGAAACAAGCCTTGCGATTCCCAGTGGGAGGCTACCAGGCGAACCTTCTGCAACACAATCGCACTGCACTGCGTCGCTGCGGTGTCCGGTCGGGCCGTGGTACACTGTGAACTGCACCACTTATTTCAGCACAGCTCACATCGAGGCTGAAATTAAACTTCCCCGCCACTGCCCCGGCTTAAGCGGCTCCGATAAGTCGTTAATATTCCGCGTGTAATTCTCGAATGCCCATCATTACTGAGCACCGGAAATGCCTCCGGAGGGCGGAGGCAGGGCAGAGGCAGGGCGAGAGCGAGAGAGACGGAAGACGGGCTGAGATTGAAAGGGACTCGTCTCTGCCAGGCCCTGACCGTGGGCCAGACGGCACGGCCAAGTTCATTGCCGGTTACAGGTTGCGGGCAAATTACAGGTTACCTCACCCCGTGTCCAGGACCACAAAACCGCCCCGGTGATCTCGACGGTTGCGTAAGTCCGGATAATAAATACAACAAACTACCGCCATCAGCCCTTTCTGCGTTTTAAAAATCTGTTTCCAACCTAGCCGGGAACAACGCTCCCCGGACGACTTTTTTTGGCAGAGCCCCGTCATATCTTTTCCATCTCTTTCCCCTTTTATTCTCCGCGTCTTCACCTCTCCCGTTCCGTTTCCGCCATGCCTCGCCTCTTGGGACCGAGTGACGGAGTTTACACTCTCTGTCGCGCTGTCGCCCCTGCAAGGCCCGCGTGGCCCCGCGGCCGGCGATGCCCCGGGGCATATATACCAGCGCGCAATCGGACGGGCTGGGCCGCAGTCTGTCACACACACACGCACACACAAACGCCCGATTTACGAGCTGCGTTATCTCCTCTTCTTATTTTGGCAACGAAGGGTGCGGCGTCGGTGCCGCGTTGGTGGCGTGGCGCGGACCGGAGACCGGAGGGCCGGCCTAGTAAAGGGCGTCGGCGTGGCCCCACACGACACCTTCCCCGTAGCATGACCCTTCGGTTTCCAGGCCCGATAATAAAGAAACTATCGCATTCAGAAAGTGTGTGTGCGCCCGGCAGCCGCTTTTATATACAGAGTTTGGATGATTTCGTGGGGTCCTTTGAGATTCGTTCCGGTGCGTGGCACTGCGGGGCGGGCGTTTTGGTTTCGTCGCTCTTGTCGCTCTGTCTCTGTCGGACTCGCAGCGCGTCCCGTGGGAGTGCGAGAGAGACAGAGCGGCGGACTGCTGGGCCGCCCTCGCCTCTTCGCCGCCTCGGCCCAGCTCGGCCCGACCGACGACACGGCAAGTCGGCGGCACTGGTAAGTAATCGTCTTTGATGCCGGCCGACACCGCGCCGCCATCGAGGCGCTCTCTGTCTGTCTCTGTCTCCCTTTCTCTCTCTCTCTCTCTCTCTCTCTCTCTCTTCTCTCTCTCTCTCTTCTCTCTCTGCCTCCCTGTCACACAACACACACACACACACACACACACACACACACACGCACACACACAATTGAGTCGGTCGCCGCGCGTCGCCACAGAAACGGAGCGTCACACTCCCACCGAGATAGGGCGTGCGGTGCAGCGATTACCGTACTACTCCAACGTAACACACAGAAGTGGTCTCGACGAGCGGAGGATGATAATTCCCTCCTTTTCCTTTCCTTTCTCATCGATCAAAGACGGAGGCGGACTCGGAGGCCGTCGTCAGCCCATGTCTACGAGATTTCATTTGTTGTCTTTCGACGCGGAGCGGTACTGTATCGAGAGCGTTTTCGACGAGTGTAGTTTGAGCGAAGCTTTGCAGCGTAGGGGAAGCTTCGCCTTCATCATTACCCCGGCCACTCCGCCGTCCTGCGGCAGACTGATTCCGAGAGTCGTTTTCGTCGCTCGGTCTCTCCCGCACCTTTACGGGGCGCCACACGAGTGCGAGAGAGACGGAGCGACGAAACCGCGTCTGGTGTGCCGCCGTTGCCCGGGGCACTGGAAGGGCTGGAAGGGCTTGGCGGGGCTCGGCGGACGCGCGGCGACGAGGCGACACCCACGCCGCACGGTGGCACGCCCCGCTGCATCACATATTGCATGATCCTTTATGCCTCGGACTCTTTTTACGCGAGCACTTTTACGACGCACTGTCGTCTGCTCGCCTCCTCCGACAAGTGATACTACACCGCGGTGCGCCATCTGCGCCCGATAATGCCATAACCTCACCGCCGCTGTGTTATCTCAGTGCCTTCGTGCGTCCTGGAATTTAGGAAGTCGGCAGGAACGAGTAAAAAGACCAACGCAGCGCAACAAAAAAAATACAGCTAACGGAGTTAATTTATAGAGTAGAGTGCATTGTGCAGCTGGCGGTGTGCACTTCGCCCGTGGCGCATCAGGGCGTGGCGGGGCGGGGCGGGGCGTGGCGCGTGCGACGCCAGCCCGCTTGTTGTCCGCAAATGTTTAATTACTATTGCACTCTTCGGAACGACCCGGTGGCAGAAAAACACACACATGCACACACATCCCGTGTTGTGCAATATCAGAGTGAAGGGGAGAGGGCGCGCGCGTACACACACTAACACACACACACACACACACGATGGCTCGCATGATGGCTGCGCTGTATTGCACCCGTGACAGCAGTGCTGCAGCAGCGTTGCGTTCCTTCATTAGATGGAATGCCCAATGTGTATATCGCTGCATCGCTATCGGCCCAATCAAACGGCATGCCGAATATTTACTATTTACACGCGGATGCATAGCCCTGCCGCGGCCACGCCACTGAAAAAACAGGCAGTCCCTTTGGAGTCCGAAACGCAAAGCCCGGCGGTGCAAACAAGTAGGCGACGACTACGCTGGAAATTGGCGAGTGTGGCGCAGGCCAGACCTGGGCAGGGCCTGCATGGGGCGGGTGGGGCGGGGAACCGCGGCCTGGCAACCACAACATGACCCGGGCCGCCCGCATGCCGCCACCGCGCTCACCCTCACCTCAAAGATCCTCCGGCAGGTGACGGGCTGACGTGACGTACGTGTCATGCCGATTCATTTCCATGACATGTCCGTGACATGGCCGTGACACGCCCCCCGCGACCGCACCATATGGCGCGTGCCGTGGCCGCCGTGCCCGCCCACGCGGATGCTCGCGGATGCATTCGCATCGCGGCTTCACTTTCGCTGTCGGCGCATTCCAACCGTCTTGCTCCAGTGCCGTTGGCCTGCGCGGTGTCTCTCTCGCGCTCGCGGGGCGTGCCGCTGGAGCGCGACGGAGACAGACCGTTCTGTAGTCAGACTACTGCAGGCCAGCGCGCCGCGTGCGGCTCGCGCCCGCCTGGCAGGCCTCCCGCAGTGCCTCAGCGTCCTCTCTCTCTCTCTCTCTCTCTCTCTCTCTCTCTCTCTCTCTCTCTCTCTCTCTCTCTCTCTCTCTCTCTCTCTCTCTCTCTCTCCCTCTCTCCCACCCTGGAGAGCGAGAGAGACAGAGGGGATCAAACTGCCACAGGTGTGGTCGGTGTCGGCGGTTTCGGTCAGGTAGAGTTGTGGCGGCTGGAAGGGCTGGCAGGGCTGCAAGGACGTGGCAAGGGCGTTCGTGACCCTCGGCAGAAACAGTATAATCGGTTTGACGACCCGAAGGGCCCGAAGGGCTTTCTCGCCACCTTCGCGGCCCTTCGGCCCTTGCGAGCAGTGGCCTTGACAGGGTCGCCAATGGGACTCTTTGTTCCCGCACACTCGCAAAACGCACGCCCAGGTTTACGCCCTGCAGCCTCGTGGTAGTACGCACTGCACTCTCAAGAATATGGCAGCCAAAGCGGATTCAAAATAATTCAATTAATTTTTTTAATAGGAGGCGGTGGAGATTTAAAAATTTATGAAATTAAATCTGACGGGTCTGGCTTGCAAAGTCGGGCGCGCATGCAATTTTTTTTTTCTCCGCGCTACCACTACCCCCTCCGGGCTGTGTCGCACTCAGAGATTGCGCGGAGAGGGACTGCATACGGGAGCCGAGGCGCGAAGAGTCGTGTCAGCAGCGCGTGGAGTGGCGTGAGTAGCGGCCGGCCGGGGCGTAGCGAGCGTCGTGCTGTTGTTGTTCTTGTTGTTGTTGTTGTTGTTGTTGTTGCTGTGGTTGTGGTTGTTGTTGTTGTTGCTACTGCTGCAGCCGATCGTCCGCCGCCGCCGCGGCGCAAGACGCAGCTTGCCAAGGCAGTTCGGCCGTCCGCCGACAGGTCGCGCTGCTTGCACCGCCGCGGCCGTGCGTGGCTGTGGCTCTGGCGGGGCACTGGGGCTTCCAGCCAGACTCTGTCTCCGTCGCACTCATGGGAGGCCTCGCTCAGGCGCGAGAGAGACAGACCCAGGGGCTCGGCGGGGCCCGTCGACGAACGAGCCTTCCACGCGTCGAGGTCCCAAGGCGCGCGCCGCTAGTGGCCCTGCAGCGGCCGGCGGCGGGGCGCTCTCAATACATCACTCGGAGCAGCGAAGCCACCCCACTGCCACCCTCTCACTTTTAGCCGCCATAATTGCGCAACCTTTCTCTCTCGCTCGCTCGCCAAGACGCGTGGCGGCTGCATAATTTCTCGACCGGCCAAAGCAAACGGCGCATTTATTTTTTAGGCGCCCCGCGACCACCCGCAACAGCGGTGCGGCGGTCTTTGGGGAAATTCCCGCGGGGCGCGGCGCGGTTCATAACTCGCGCAGCGTTGGGGCAGGCACTGTTAATTACAAAAGCGGCCGAGGAGCAAACACACGCGGCGCTCGGCCGGAGTACGTACACAGCGCCGAGCAGCGCGCAGCAGCGCACATACGGCACCCTACGGCACACGTCGGTAATGATTGCAAATTATTTGTTGCGCCTCTTTGTCTTTTGCAATGCCGTTCCCCCGCCCGCTCCCTCGCTCCGTCGAACGGTCGAGCCGGGCGGTCGCGGGTTCGAGTACCCGCGGTTCTGTCAAGCTGTTGATGTTTTTGTTTTTATTTTCCGTTCCTCTATTAATTTTTTTTAAAGCTTTATTCGTGGCCAACATGCGCGCTGTGGTGCTGCAGTCCGAGTCCAACCAGCAGTACGCTCTGTCTCTCTCGCGCCCCTACGGGACGCCCTTGAGCGCGAGAGAGGCGTGGCGACGACGAAAGGAACCAGTCGTCCGGGCTCGGGGCCAGTGGTGGTGCAGGGGCTCCTCAGGTGTCCGCTGCTCCCCCCGTTTACGCTGCTGACCCGGTTGGGGACGGCGTCGACGCTGGGCCGCGCGGGGCGACGCGGGGCGACGCTGCACCCTCCACTCGCTGTCTGCCTGTCGCTGCGCTCCCCCGACTGCACCTGCGTCACGTCGTGGAGCAACTCCAATCCGATTCAGAATTAAAAGTCAACGAACCCCACAGTGTGGTGGCCCGGCCCGGCCCGGCCAGCACAGCAAGGTGGCCGACGGCCTCACGGTGTGGGAGTTTCGGTTTGCCGGCATTATCGAGATCAGCCCCCTCTTCCTTTACGAGCCGAGCGGCGGAGCGAACAGCTCTTTTGTTTTTCGCGCCCGTTTTACTACACGGCCGGACGCAAATGGGGCAGATTAGCCCTCCTCGCGTGCACACATGGAGAGAGAGAGAGAGAGAGAGAGAGAGAGAGAGAGAGAGAGAGAGAGAGAGAGAGAGAGAGAGAGAGAGAGAGAGTGTGTGTGTGTGTGTGTGTGTGTGCTAATCACTCGCGCCAGGGATGCTGCACGCCCCGACCGGAAGCACCACCTGAGTCAGTATCAAACTACGGACCACACCTGCATATAACGAGCGTAACGGAGGGGATGGCACCGCGCCTCCACTGCCAACGGCCCGCCTGCAGCACGGCCATCTCCGCCTCGCGTGGGAACTGAGGGTGGACGCCCCCGCCGGCCCGGGCCGCCGCCGGTTCGGCCGTTACAAACCCCAGACGCGCTGTGCCGCGCCAGTGTGCCGGGCCACGAGGCCACCCACCCCACTCGAGAGCCAGACGAGGTACGTCCAGTAAGTTTGATTCCGAAGCTCCGGCGCGCTGTCTTGCTCGCACTCGTGGGGCGCCCCGCAGGGTGCGGGAGGGACAGCATGACCGCGGCGCTCCACTGTAATCTCTCGAGCTGTCCTCGGCCGCTGCCTTATCGTCGTGCTGCCGGGCTTACGCCGTGTAGTACACTGTGGGGGATAATTTCGGCTTCTGGAGTACTTGGGCCGAGGTGAGAGATGGACTGATTACGAATCATCATTCCTCGCACAGCCGGCACAGCGGCACAGCCCGCCCCGGAGCCACTGGTTTTGGTCTGGACGCCGAGAGAGCGACACAGGCCCGCTCTTCCCAGAGTCACTGCTCATTTACTTTCTTTGCCTCGATAATCCCGATTTCATTGGGTAAGTGCGGACGAGGTACTCGGGTACTTAGGGGCGCCAAGACGGACAATGACTTGGAGAGCGATCGAGATGGCTTTGTGATTGCTCATTTCCTTTGGCATCGTCTTCGGTAATTACCTGTATGGGCCTCTCACAGCCTGATGAGTGGATGCGTCGGGCGACACTGGGCCGGGCACACGGGCACCTTGGCCGCGAGGGGGAGCGGGGCGAGTCCCCGTCCGATCCGCCCTCCACCCTCGCCGTCGAAATCTGTTATGGCTCCGGACCCCCACCCTCTGGAGTACGGACTTGGTCACGCTCGCCTGCGTCCCCTTTGCTGCCGGCCCCGCGCCGTTCGGCCTCCTCCGGCTCTGGATTTGGCCAGCCCACTGTAGCCCACCGCGCTCTCGGGGTCCATCACTCCGCCGGCCATTTCGGACGGAATGGGCGCGGGCCATGACACGCGTTGGCGGCGACTTACATTCGACGTGGTTCGGCGCCGCCCCCGACAGATGGCGCCTTTCGAATAATCACGGCTGCCAACCGCCAGGTGCGGCGCTGCCAACCTCGCGCCACCCACCAACGTGAGTAATCACAGCGACACACGTGCTACCAGTGGTACCAACGCAGCCGACCGTGACTGGCGCCAAACACGTGCGTCGCGTGCGTGCCCAGGTTGGCGGCCCTGTTTGAAACTCGCGCGCGCGAGGGAGCGAGCGAGGCTAGCAGTGCACAGTGGGCCAGAAGACCGGCGCCGCCGACCACAACCCTAGACGCGATTTGAACTTCAGTCGCTGAATAGGACTCGAATCTAGCGTGTGACCCCATCAATGGATTCCTCGAGCGGAGAGCAATCCATTGGTGAGGTCACAAGTTGTGTAGGAGTCCCATTTAGGGACTCTGGAGCTCCAAACGCGTCTTGGATTTTGACCGCCGCCACTGGGCTGCCGGCCCGCTGTACAGTGTAGCAGGGAGCCAGGAGGAAGCCGCCGTGATCGAGCGTCGAACCCGGCACTGCACTGCACCGGCACTGCACCGGCAGTGAGGCGGCGGTGCACTGTGCGCCCCGCGAGTATGATTAGACGCAATTACCCCCGTCGGCCTGCGCGGCCTGCGCGGCCTGCTCCGGGATGGATGTGTGCGGTCGAAAGGTAAACTCGGCACAAAGGCAAGCTAATGCTGCGCAAACGGATCGGCCGTCCGTCCCTGTTTGCCGACGGCGGAGCGGCGGAGCCAAACTCGGCGCCGACACACAGGTGAGCCGCGCCGCGCTATCTTATCGGGACTACCGGCTCCTTCCACGAACCAATGGCGGAGACGCGCCGATCGACGGCCAAGGCTTCCCGTTAGCTTCGTACTTTACACTCACAAAGGGTGTGGGTAACCAAAATGGCATCCCGTAACAATGACCCTCCCATACTACTGAGCTTCATGTGTCACTCCGCGGCCTGGTCTCGGTGTATATTCGAGTCAGTTCTTATTGCGTGTCAAGCCAAACCAAAACCAAAAGATGAATAATTGAAAAACAATGCTAAACTGTTTGACTTGTTATGAAGGAAAACAATCGACAGTGGGAACTTGGCGAGAGGTAAATAGAAGTGATTAGAGAATGCCTTGCTTCACGGGTCGGTTGCCTGGGAGTAACCAACGACTAGAATTAACATACACATGTCAGAAAATAATCGCCTAACACAGTGACACAGTCAGAGAAATGCAGACGAGGAGGACTAGGGGTTTTATTTCTGCCACAACGAAAGCAGAAAAATATTGCTCTCGCCATCGTTCTTTTGCAAAAATACGTCTTGTAGCTTCACCCAGCGGTCTGCTTGCGAAGCCGCACCTTCGCTTGACATTCACATTCCATGAAGCGTATTGTCGCGGCCAAGTTGACAATGATTTGTGCGAGTACCGAACGCTTGCAACGCTTGCACACAGTAGCAGATTGTTCCCTCTCTCCCACACGCACACGGCGTCCTTCGACGGGCCCAATACCTAACTTGAACACCCTTTTAGCAGTAAATCCCCCTGCTCACCCTGAGTCATTGTGCCAGGTTGGCCCAAGGCCGCGGCGTTTTGTAGTGAAGCGGTTTCAAATACGCTTTGCCGAGATCGCCCCAGCGCGCCCCGGCGTCGGCGCGCAGAATGTGTCGCTATGCAAATGCTGTTCGCACTAGTACACTAGTACGAGGCTCGCGGTTTTTTTCAGCGGCATTTGCATGTGTCTATTGTACTGCCGCTCAAAGACAACGCCGCCACCCCTCGCAGACTAATGGCGACCACTGCGGGGTGTCGTTGGCTTTCCCTGCGAGGAAGGGCTTCAAGGTACAGCACTGCGGCCACGATCTGCGCTCCTATTATCGGAGGAAGTATTATGAACCACTTTGTGGCTTCACGCAATACAAACAAACCGATGGAACGGGCGCGATGCTCAAACTCGTTTTCATCGAGTGCCTTCGCTGCCTCCCGCGAATAGAAAGTGTGGTGGAACACAATATGGGCGCGTATGGCAAGTGCAGGCCGAGCGCCCTCCGCTGCCCGGCCGAGAAAATTAAGTAAGCTAAATTATGATTAACGTGTTGGCCGGGCCGACCGCACGGGCACACTGTTCTCACGTACGAGTGGTGTTATGAGTCCGTTCTCACACGGCAAGTATCAATTCCACTCGGAACAAGATTGCTCTCATCACACTGCTGGCCGAGTTACGTACTGCGCACGCACTTACAGTAGCGTGCCGACGCGTCGAATGTTTGTTTTGCAAAGCACCGCGTGGCGGGAATAAATCTGGAATTTGAATGAGGTGCCAAGTGTTCTCACACAGCATCGATTTCAGGCAGGCCACCCTAATCAGCCTGTTTTGCATAGCGCGCGAGGCGGCCCGTCAACATGACTATTCAAACGCGAGGGTCATAACAACTAAACAAATAGTTGTGCGACGCGACGCCTCGTCAGCATACAGACGAATTCTCTCACACGGGCCTCGCCATTTATTAATTGGCGTGGGGGATGCACGCCGGCTGATGCACTGATCTCGGCGCGTTCATTAATTTTGTCGCATTGTGCTTCCTGCATTATCTTTAGCCCTAATTATGCAAACGAACGCGCAGAGACAAGGCGGTTCGGTTTCATCAGAAATCACCATCAATCTCGCACCTTGGAGCCGCGCGCTAGCAGCGCCAGCGACATCGGCCCTCTCGTGAGAATCGGCACCCAGTCGCATTTCCTTAATCTTAAATAATGACGACTGATAATTAGGCTGAGCCTGACAAATGACGGATGCGTGTGTTGGCATTTGCACATTGTGCGAATCTGTCAAAACGACGAGGAATCAGAAACCGAAGCATAATCGGGCGTCCCCTAACCTGCCGTCCCCTTTCGCGAACTGTCACCTGATTCCGAGGGACTGCCTCGTCGCTCTGTCTCTCTCGCACCTAGGGGTCGTCCTGTGAGCACGAGGGAGACAGAGCGATGAAATCAGTCAGCGAGCGTCCTGGCAGGCATGCGGGCAGTTGCGCTTCCTGGCTTTTTGGGGGACGAAGCACTCTCATTGAAATCTCACCTCAGAAGCGGTAGGGACGCGGGCCGCCACTGGACCGAGACGCGGGGTGGGTCGAAGGGGCGCCGCGGGGGGCGGGGCCGGGCGGGGCGACACGTCGGGGGCGGCGACGCGTCGGGGGCGGCGACGCGCTGGGGGCGGACAGGGCCGGCGGACCGGAACGAGGTCCTGACGTTGGACGTAATAGCTTTCGTCTCCACACAATGCGGCGCCGCCACACCACGCCGCGGCCACGCCACCCCTCCATCAGACTAATAATCCGACAGCGCCTGCACTGCAAGTCAAGCCGCCCCGCTTCTAGTGGCGCGCCGGCCACGCGCGACCCCTATTATTTTTCCCGAATTTTTCTTTGACATCCAATACGCGGGGATGCGACTCGGGGACGCTCCTATTTGCCTTTCTCGCGCTGTCCGGCCCGTGCCCGCTGTGTGCGCAGTGAGTTGCAGAAAACGAAAAAATACACGTGTGACCTGGCCGGGCCGGCACACGACGGACGGGCCAGGGGCCAGGCCCAGGCCCCGCCCCCCACGCCCATTCTCACACTTTCGTTCCATTCGGGGCTGCCAACTGCCGGAGGAGGTCCATAGCGTTCGCTCGCCTCCAAATCAGAGATTGTCCAAAACAAACAAGGTGGTTCCTCGCGCTGCCCATAAACTACTGGTCAGATTAGCCCATCAGGCGGCCCTGCCCGGCCTGCCCGAGGTGCGCTATGAAACCGAACCCGGTGATTACAGAAACGGGAGTCGTGCTTTTTTAATCAGGGCGCCACGAATCTCATCCCGACGCCTGTTGAATTAACGGGCCATTTTTACACCTCTGGGAGGCGGGGGGCGCGTCGGCCACGCCGTCGGTCTGGTCGGGCCACGGCCGGGCCGCGGGCAGCGAACGCCTCGAGGTGGTGACACTGCAAAAGCGTGGGTTCGACTCTCACCGGCGGCGATCCGAATCTGATTTATCAAGAAGGACGGAAAGAAATGGGCCGAGCTGGGCGTCGCTGGGCGTCGCTGGGGCGGGGCGTGCGGTGGGCCGGGCGGGCCGCTAGGCACACGTCGCGTCGCCTGCCCGCGGCCCCGCCCCGCCCCACCCCGCCCCGCCCCTTCTTCGCTGCGCTCGGAGGAACCATCATGGATTTGTTTTCCTTTTCGTTTTTTTTCCGTCCGTCTTGTCGTCCGTCTCGTCCGTCTGCCCGCTCTCTCTCCTCCTCTGCTGGACGAGCTTGGGCCGGACTCCGCTAGGCCGCGCCACGCAGTGGACGCACGCCGGCCGGCCGCAGCCCCGCCAGCCCCGCCTCCTTGACACTTGTGTAAACACCAAGGGCAAGGACTGCACCGCACGGCGAGCGGCGGGCACGGCGGCTGCTAGTTCCGACGACGCCCGCAGCGCGCCGACGCGCCACCGTCGCTCGAATCGCGGATGATGCGTGGCGTGGCCGATGCCGCGTCTCGACGGGGCCTCGCCGCACAGTGGGCCAGAAGACCGGTGGATGCGGTCAAAACCCCGGACGCGTTTTGAGCTCCAGAGTCGCCAAATGGGATTCGAACAGAACGTGTGACCCCACCAATGGGTTGCTCTTTGAACGAGGAATACATTGGTGGGGTCATCTGCTGGGTGCGAGTTTCGAGTTTTGTCCGCCGGCGCAGGTCTTCTGACACATTGTGCACCGACCCCTCGGCGCGGTTTTTCGGAGACTTTCCGTGCCCAAACTTCATTATTATGCGAGGGCCGGCAGGGGCGGAGCGGGTAAAAGTGGGGGGGGGGGGGGGAAGGACCGTCGAAGACGATAAGATTAACTGTGCTCCCTCCTGTTGACAGATTACCGAGGTTCAACACGTGTGCCCGTGGCCCTGGCCACGCAGTCTGACTCTGGCCAGCGCCTTCGTCACTCTGTCTCTCTCGCACCCGTGCGGAAGGCGCCGTGAGTGCGAGAGAGACAGAGCGACGGCAGTTAGGAGCGAGCGCGCGGGGCCCCAGTCCATTAGAAAAGGAAGACGCGCGGTGTCAACGATTCATTAGGCGTTTGGTTGCCGTGGCAACGACGCTACACTGTGGCCGGACACCGTGACGGCGCGGGGCGGGGCGGGGCGGGGGGCGGGCCGGGGCGGGGCGGGGTGTGATGGGGAATGGACCTCCTGGATTTCGGCGGTGACTTCAATCGAACATCGAACGAGCAGCCATATGCCGGACGTCAATCCCACTACACTGCTGCCGATGCACCGCTGGCCGCGGGGCTGCCGTCCGACAGTGTCGCTGTCTCTGTCCCACACAGGGGCCGTTGCGGAGGGGTGCGAGAGAGACGGAGAGTCGAGAATCGCGCGGTGAGCGTGACCGCACGCCGCGCCTCCCCCACACCGCATGCGGGGCAGACGACGTGGCCGCCGAGTTCGAAAATGGTCTCTTGCAGTGGGGGGTCGCGAACGCATCGAAAAGCGGCCGGTGAAATTATTGGCAGGCGAAAGAGCAGCGGGATTAGCGGAAAATAAAACTGAGAGGAAAACCTAGCGGGGCGACTGCAGCAGACTCATTGCGAGAGTCGCTTTCGTCGCTCCGTCTCTCTCGAACTCATGGGACGTCCCGTACGGGTGCGAGAGAAACAGAGCGACGACAACGACTCTCGGCATCCAGTGCACCGCGAGTTTGACAGGCCGCTAAGTACGCAGTGTAGTAATTGAAAAGCGTGCGCACGAAAAAACAACATGCACTCGGAGCTGCATAAAAAAAGGGCGCATACGCATGCAGCGGGAAAAGGCTTATGGGATTGCAGGCAAATACTGTGTTGCATGCATGAGAGGCATTTCGGTGCAGCGGTGGGCTCGCATGCGCCCCTCTGTTTACAGCCCTTTTTCGCGTGCATAGAGTGACCCCTCGCCCTGTTTGATTATCGCGTTGCATCGTGCAATCCAGTCAAAACTTTGGGCACCAAAAAAGTTAACAGCCATAACAAACACCAGTCAGTTTGGCCGTGACCTGGCAGTCTCGTCCTGACACCGAAAGGGGGGGGGGGGGGCTCGCACGCCGATTACCATCGACCGGAACAATAGGCGAGTCTTAACTAACAGCACCCCGCAGACCGCGCCGCTCCGCGCTGCTCAGAGGAAGGGAAGCCCTGAGTCAGCCCACGCGAGAGGCAGACCCTTGACAAGCTGATCGGAGGCCATTAAATCAATATGCGATCTCGGCCGGGCGACGGCCGGGCGACGCTCTGGGCGCCCCAGTCGGTAATGAGGACTTAGCGGGGTTCCCATCGCCGCGGTTCGTCCCGACGTGTGGTTAAGTTAATCAAACAGTGAATGGCGGTGATTGGCCGGAGCTCTGCTCCGCCCTGCTCGCAGTGTGGTGGCTTCGGGAAGCCCAGGAGGTCCTAATCTGGGCCCGCGTCTCGGACGCAGCGACCGTGACAGTTCTTTCACGTGCGGAGAGCGCGTTAGGCCCGCCGGACACGACGGGGCTTGCCGGTCCGGTAGCTCACCGAGCTCACCGCACCTGCAGCCAGCTGCGGCCTGGCTGCACCTGCCTCCAGCTGCTTCCGGCACACCGTGGGAACCTTCCGAAAAGCCCGAACGGGATCATGCGCCAAGTTTGAACGGCATATCTACTTGGAGTGTGTGCACTCGAAGCGTGTTTGCACTGTGAGTCACTGGGGCAGCGAAGAGCCACCGCCCTGCTTCGCTCAATGTGGCCTCTGTGCTCCCGAAAATACTGCAATCAGGATCCTGAGGTAACAAGCTCGGAGCCAGAACGACGCAGTTCTGGGACAGTTGCATGACGTGGATTTTTAACCGCCGAAAGGTCGGGGAAATTTCCCTACGTGCCGCTAGATTGCGCACCTGCACTGCGATGACTCGCTATCCGCACCATCTCCACGCCCGCGCCCACATGCAACAACCGCACTGCTTGTCTAAGAAAACAATCACATTTCGATATGTGGAGAATGTGAGCGCTCGCGGGCGGCGGCGCCAGAGTCCCGGCGGCTTCTGGGAAAATTACAAAATCGCCTGACGGCCACTTGAGTAGTTTTCAATTGCAATATATGCCGCGCGCCGCGCGCGCTACGACAGAAAATAGCTCGCCTCCCGACCAGAACATCGCCGACGTGCTGTTTGCAGGAGTGGTATACAGTGCACCCACAGCGGTAGCGAAACAAGAGTGTCTCGCCGAGCTTCTGTTCGGGAGGACTACGACGGACTCGGGAAGAGTACGCGACGCGGTGCGGCGTGACCAACGTGTCCCAGTGGCGTGTCGCGTCGCGGGGCGGGGCGGGCGGGCGGGGCGGGGCGGGGCGGGGGGCGGGGCGGGGCGGGGCGGGGCGGGGCGGGGGGCGGGGCGGGGCGGGCGGGGCGGGGCGGGGGGCGGGGCGGGGCGGGGCGGGGCGGGGCGGGGCGGGCGTCGTGGGGCGTCGCGTGCCGCGGGCCGATTCCGAGCAGTGCTTTCGTCGCCCCGCCTCTCTCACACCCACGGGGCGTTCCGTGGGAGAGCGAGAGAGAAGGCGTGCCTTCGGACGCGGCCCGCTGCACCGCGCCTCTACGAACAATGAGTCGACCTGTCTATCGATGATATACGGGCGAGACGGGCCGCCGCAGAGCCGCAGACACCGGCCACGGCACCGGCCGCAGACGGCGAGGCGCGAAACACCGCCGAGCACCGCCGAGCCAAGCAAGCCGTCGCGAGCCATGCAAAAAACTCCATTTTTGCGTCCGAAAGAGTCTCTGATGTCCCGCATGCTTTAATTTTCTTTTGAACAGTGTGACAACCCCACTTTGCCCCGCAGCCTCGGGGTCAGCCAGTTGACTCTGCTTCGTCAGTGATAACGTGGGTCAAGGAACGAGGAGTTTGAAGGACAAACAAAAAAGAAGGAAAAGGGAAAAGAGCGGGTTAGGGTGAAATGACCGCACGGGACGGGGAGCGCTCAGCGGACACCTCGGTTGCGGTGCAGCAGAAAAATAAAATGACACGAAAACAGAGAGCTGCTCTGGGGCTGGTGGACTGATTCCGAGAGTTTTTCGTCGCTCTGTCCCTCTCGCACCTGCTGGGGATGCCCTACGAGTGCGGGAGACACGGAGCGACGAAAACGACTCTCGGAATGAGTCTGCTGGTCCTCCATTGTCACGGCGACACGGCGACACACATTCGACGTGAAATGGTCGTCATCGCGCTTTGGCGCGTGGCGGCGCCAAGCCCCGTTAGGCCGCGTCCCCCCCCCCTCTCTCTCTCTCTCTCTCTCTCTCTTCTCTCAGAGCGAGAGGGCCGCGGCAAGAATGGAATCGAATAATCCCGGCAAAGGTGAGCAAATCACAGGTTTCCGATGCGAGCCGCGGAGCGCCGAGCACGAAATGGGTGTTGCTAGGAAAGCAGCGCCCAGAGTCGTTTTCGTCGCTCTGTCTCTCTCGCACCCACACGCAACGGCCCGTGAGTGCGAGAGAGACGGAGCGCGGCCCGGGGAGGGGCAGGGCGTCAGAAGGCGTCTGAATATGTAATTATCCCTCAGCGTGTTGAACGCACCAATTATTGAAGATGAAGGAAAGAACGGCGTACCTGCACTAGAACGGCCACCGCCGCGGAAAAGCCATTTCCTTCGGGTTGCTGCCAGGCGGGTGAGGTTGGTAGAACCATCGTTTATGCAAAGCGGCAAGTGAGAAAGATGTCTCTTTTGATTCAGCCTCCCCCTTTTCTCGCAACTCGCACCTTCACGCCGGGTCGCTGGAGCGTTGTTTGCCACCACAAAGGATTAGTTTGTTTAGTGAGGGAGGATAAGCATGGCCGTGGTTTCCGTGCGTGGCTCACGTTTTACCCGTACTCCCCCCGAACTAGTCGAGGCCGCCGCCAAAACGCTTCAAATTGATTCGTGGGGCGTCGAGCCGGTTCCCTGCTGACGAATGGGTGCAGCCCGCGCGGCCTCCGCAGCCTGCGCAGCCCCAGGGCAGGTTCCGATTAATCTTTGAGGTGGGTGTAACAGTGTAAGGCACTGCCCGGACGGGCCGTCTGCACCGCGGGGGGCGCCCGCACTTACAGGTCCAAGAGGTCACCGACCAGCGTCCCTCTACCCATATTATCCTCGCTCCTGGGACAAACTTGCGAAACAATTCTTCTCGGGAACGATTTCTTTCCGCCGTCTAGCAATTATTGTGAATGTGAAAATTAAAACTGTTTGCCCTGCTGTCAGTGCTTTGTCTGCTTTATCTGCCACCATCCGCGACAACTCGGGCGCGCCGGCGTGAGAGAGCGCTGGAAAATGACAACAAAGAAGCGCTGCTTGATATTCACCGCGATACTGCCCGCACCTCGTTGCCGCCGTTCCGGGCGATTTCGCCCGAAAGCTCAAACCGCTTTCAACAACAAAACGGGCGAAACGGTGAAACCAACAGGTGAAGTGACTCGGCGATTACTCAACGCGGGAGATGAGGTCGCGCTGGTCGCGCGGGGGAGCGGCGTCGCGTCGCTCTGTCTCTCTCGCACGCGGGCCGCCGCGGAGGGGTGCGAGAGAGACAGCGGGTTCACCCGCATAATTGATGACCCCTCTAATCCGAAACGGGCCACAATGGGAAAGGGGACGCCGAGCCCCACGCCGTTACGAATGTGCCCCATCTCCTTTCGCCGCCCCAGACCCAGGTCTCATCCCCGCGGCCGCGGGATTAAGATATTTCGGTTTCACAGCCCTGCCTAATTTATGTGTGCACTCTCCGCGGTGCGCGCTACGCCTACGGTAGTCTGAACGGAGCTTCTCATCGCGCTGTCTCCGTCGAACCCCTACGGGAGTCCCCTCGGGTGCGAGAGAGATCGCTGTTTCTGCCCGGACGGTGCCTCCCCCACCCCTACCTGACCGGACTCTGCGCCACGCACCTTGACCCCGCCACTGGTGGAACCCGTTCGCCCCGTCCTCGCCAAGAGGGTGGCAGGGCAGGGTCGGGGTGGACAGGGTGCGGGACGCTCCCGCCGCTGTCGCTGCAGAGGCCTCCAGAAATCACGGAGCGGCCACTGCGTCCAACCTAGCTGAGGCCAGAGGCCTCCCTCAACGCCCTTTCGTGTTCATGGGATCTACTCTTTCAAGCTCCGACTTTGGCCTCTCAAAACATGCTCAAAACTGATTGATTTTTCAAAGGTATGATTGCGATGTTGATTTTTGAACTCATTACCCACTAGACGTACATTGATTGTCTCAGTTGGTTCCCTCTTCGGGTGCACCGTTCAACCTGCTCCTGCTCTCCTCCCCAGACGGGCTACAGATTGCACACACACACACACACACACACAAACACACCTACACACACACACACACACAAGCACACACGGCCCAGCAGGTGGCTGGGGTGCCGAAGAAAGGCCCAGGGGGGTGGGTGATTAGGGGCAGGACAACACACGGGACGATATCAATGGCAACTGGTCCGGAAAACCTCGGCGACGACGCGCGTGTGTGGGAGATTTGTGGGCCCGGTCTTGCGCAAGTCTCGGCAGCAACAACAACAAGACCTCCACCGCGCTGGCCGGCCGCGCCAGCAACAACAGCAAGAGCGCCGTGCGTGTTGACAAAGTCTCATCACCGCCCCAACCGCCGCGACCGTTTTGGCCATCAAGGGATTACGGTGGACCAGTCCGGCCAATTTGCGAGTCACTGAGAGTCCTTGTCGCTCTGTCGCTGTCACACTGTACGGAACGCCCCGGGAGTGCGAGAGAGACAGCGCGACGAAACCGACTCCAGTCTGCTCTGCATAGCCAGACGTTCACACGCGTGCTTCGCGTTTTCGCGCGCATGAAGACGTCTCGCAGGCCGCCAGTGGCGCAGACACCGCGGTGCAGACACTGTAGGCACCGCGGCCCGCACACCGCGCGCCGTGCACTGAATACACTTTATTAAAATTGACACGGCAGTGCGCGCTTTACGCTGGAGTGTCACGGCAGTCTGGCACACTCGCGACCTGCTTTACGATGAGGCGTATTTCACGCACGCGCGATGCCTCGTGACTTGTAAGTCCTGTGCACGCAAGCCGCGCTAGCCACGACTCCCACGGCCAGTCATGCAGTGTGCCTTCCATCGGTGCAATCACCTGTGGCTCCAGTCTCCTGTGGCTCCGGTACAGTCTCCTCCGGTCCCTCAGCCTCTCCAGAAGGCTCGCCATTACAAGTTCATAACGAATTGACGTCTGTCCGCTGCCCATTGATATGCAAATGGTACCGGTGTGACTGGCGAGTAATTAATTTGGAGTAGTCGAAGCACGTTAGAAAAATGCAAATGTGCTGACGACGGATGGTGACATTTTTATGTGTGGGTGAGCGTCGTCGCGACGCTTGGGGTTGGCGACGGCCATCCCCACTCAAGAGCCGCACCGAGTTGAACCCGTGCCAGTCCGTAAGAGCACACACACACACACTCACACCGATAACAGTGATGCCACGCTAAAGAAGCTCAGGGGTGTTGACTCCGTCTCGACTCTCGGGCTATCACCCGTGTCACGCTTTGGCACCGCCTATTGGCAAGAGCAGGCGAGCCACCTCCTCTGGAGATAAGTCCCCGGCCCGATACCGTCCGTCTAAACAAACCGACTCATCCGAGTCCGGGCCCCGGGCCCCCAGGCGCCACGATGTGTGGAAATAAAATAACTGAGTCAACGCCGCGTTGACCTAAGCAAAGCCGTAGGTAAACTGTCGCTAAACAGACCCGTCCGGTAAAGTAAACATCGGCCGGCGCCGGCTGGCGAGCTGCGGACCCGTGCGCAGCGCAGTGCAGCGAATCAAGCCTTCCAGTCCCTCCAGTGTGTACGACCGGCGGGGCGGCGTCCGAACGCAGCGTGTTTCCAGTGCCGGAGACAGCCTGCCCCGCCAGTGTGGCGACTGCGTGGCGCCACGCCGGGCCCGTCTCGCTCGCGACGCCAGTCTGGGCCAGCCGGTCGCGCCGCCCCGGCCGTCCCGCCAAAACAGTGGGGCCTCTGGAGCCACGGCGGGCAGGCGCCAGCGCGCCAGCCACTGTCTTTCTCTCTCGCACCTGCACGGAGCGCCACGCGAGTGCGAGAGAGACGGAGCGACTCCCGAAATGAGCCCTCACTGCGGTTCCATCCCAGCTGATAGCGAACGACCCGGTCCTCAACAGGACCGTAAGACAACACGGAATCGTCTTGCCCCGGACGTCGCCGTCACACTTACCTGTTCGCTTATCCAATTTACAACGGTCTCCCACCACACTGCGCACTGCACTGCACAATTATGCGATAATGACCATCAGGACAGGTGCGACAGAGACCGGGTTCCAGTGTAGGCACGCTGTGCAGTGCCGCCGACCGGTCCACGCCAGCTGCAAAGTGGCCCCGCTTCCGGTAGTTTACTCAGAAGCCTCGCGATATTCTGCGATGCAGAGTCTCTTAATTAACGAGAGCGTCGCTCTGTCTCTCTCGCACCCCGACGGGACGCCCCACGCGTGCGAGCGAGACGGAGCCCGCGAGTGCATTTGGTGCTGGACCCCACTGGACCCCACTGGACCCCCTGCCGCCAGGACGGCCAGGACGGCCAGGACACACGGCCCCGACTGAACCGAGCAACTGCCGCCGGGGCTGCAGGTCTTTTGAGGGGCGCTGGATTGCCCCGGGACACGGTGGTCCCGACCGGCCCGGCCCCGGCGGCGTCTAGACGAGAGGGTCGGTGCTGCACGCTGGTGCAGGTCCAGACTAGACGAAACAAAGCAGAGGCCAGGCCGGGCAGCGGCTCATGAAATCAGAAACAATTACTCTAAAACCCAGCTGGCCTGCTGTAAAACACGTCCTGTTTTCCTCCTTTTTGCCAGTGCGGCCAGTGCAGGGGCAGCGTGTTTGAGGAGACAGTACGTGCACATGTCCATTGCACGCCGCGGCACGCCGGCTGCAAGGCAAGCAGAAGAACGCTCTTTGCCCCCTCCACGTCTCTCTGAACCTACAAGTCGCTTTTTCCCCGCGTCGCGTAGCGTCCAGCGGATCAAGCGACGGGGCGGGCGGGCGGGCGGGCGGGGCGGGGCGGGGCGGGGCGGTAGGCCCGTCCAAGCCTTCCGTTTTCCCACGGTCGTCCCGACGTACGGAAACACCTGCCGGCCGGACTGACCGGCTCGGCCCCCGCCGCCCCGTCTCGGCTCGGCAGGGCTTATGGCTCGGCTCGGCCGCTCGGCGGCGCCGCCCCGCCCCGCCCCGCCCCGCCACGCCCCGCCCCGCCCCGCCGCGACAGTGCGCCACGCACCTGCCGCCCCGCGGTCCCTCAAAGTGAGCGGCCGGCGCGGTGACGGAGTGTCACATCGGAATGATTCGCGAAGCTGGCCGGCCGCAGCAAATGGCGGAGTGATTTAGCGCGAGCCTCGCGAAACACCGACGCGGCACGCGGGCAGCGAGAGGAATCATTTTGACCGCACCACCGCCACTGCGACGCGCAACGGCCGGTCAGATGTTATCGCCCGGCTAATTGCTGCAGACTTTCTGCCTGTCTTGAAAAGGAGCAACACGAAGTCACACAGAGCACGAACAATACCACCAGCATCTCGGAGAGTCTCGGAGACACGTCGGCCGGCGCCAGCGTTCGGTTCCAGGCTAAGGGTAATTGCAGATAGTTACGGTGCCCCAGCGCCCTGCCTGACTTGCACCCAGAGAGGCGACATCGTGGCCGCATGCCGGCCGGAGCTGCCCTCAAAAAAGGAAAACAAGTGCGCGTAACTGCAGCGAGTAACTAGCACTGTGAGTAAACTACCAAACTACACTGCGATCGGCGCGCGACCGGTGTCCGCCAGGCTCCGCGTCGTCGCGTGTCGTTTAGCGTGGCGGAAGCGGTCCCGAGCCGTTCCGTCGCTCCGTCTCTGTCGCACTCACGGGGCTGTCGGTAAGGGCGATAGAGAGAGACGGACCGTCCTGCAGCGAACCCGCGAGGCGTGAAGACTTGAAGACCGCTGCCGCTTCGCTTGCCTCGCTTCGCACCTTCCGTGTGCTGCACAGTGTGCTGCACCGTGAGTCACCGCGGCGCCTTATGGTGTGCCGTCCACTGCCGTTGCGTCGAAATCAGTCATTCTGGAAAATGCCATGCCCAGACGGCCGAGCGTACTAGTGCACACGTCCACATGCGGCAAGTTCAAGGTTCGACGCCGGCCAGGGCCTTAATTTTTTTTTTTTCACGGTCAGCACTGTGTATGGTGTACGGTGAAGGCAATGAACCCCCGGATGCAATTTGGAGGTGTGCGATGGGGGCGTAATGCACCGTCGCGCTGTCTCTCTCGCACTCGTGGTGCGACACGCGGGCGTGCGAGAGAGGCAGCACACTGCGCGAAACGGCACTGTGCGCCCACTCCCGCGTGGCAGTCCCCGCGGTTTGGCGGCTCGCTCGGCTGGCAGTGTACGCACCGCGCCACAGGCTGGATCCGAACGGTGGTTCGAGTCCACGCGAGTGCGAGAGAGACAGCGGCCCCGCCAGCCTCGCAGTACGCAGGCTGCAGTTTTGGCCCGCATGGCACTCGGCGCATAATGACGCCGGTTTTGCAGTGCAGCACCAGGTGTCCTTCGCGTCCTCGCGGCACGGCAAGGGACGCCGCCATCCACGCACTTGGCACGCGGGGCCGGCCGAGCGCCAAACAGTTGTCCGGCACCGCAAGCAGAGTAAGGAAAGCCTCTTGACTATACGATATTTAAAGTCGTAAGCTCAAACAGTAGGTCGCCAGCAGGGTGTGGGTCCAGGGGGGGGGGGGGGGGAGGGCAGTTGACTCCCACTTGGCCACTTGAAAGGTAAGCCATGGTGCACTGTAAGCAGGCAAGCCGCTCAGCCGCGCCCTCAGGCTGTATTTGAATCCGCCTCTGAGCGGCGAGCGCGGTGCGTGGCGGTGCGTGGCGGACTGGCACACTGGCGGACTGTCCTACAGTGTCCCCGGTCCGATTAGCCGCGCCCACTTTACCCATCCCGGGCGATTACCGCCACGCGAAAATACCCCCCGCCGGCATTGTGTCGCCGAGGCTTCGCCACCGGCGCGAATTGGCGATACCCCGCGCCGCGCGTCCTCTCTCTGTCCTCTCGCACTCACGGCGCGTCCCTGGCGGGTGCGAGAGAGACAGAGCGACGAGCGCGACTGCGCGGCACGCACGCGCATCCGGCAGCGGCGGACCCAATATTTCTGCCGGACGTGCCACGCGGCCGCGCGCTCCGAGTACGTGTGAAGATTGCACCGCCAGCAATAATTAGGAGCGAAATGAGTGACAGTGACAAGCTGCTGTCGGCATGACACCGGGTGCTAACGCGGCGCGAACGCGGCGAGAGGCCGCAGCCCGCAGCGTCCTGGCAGCAGAAATACGGAGAAAAAATAACGGCGCGTTTTTTTCTGAAATTGCAGTCGGAGTTTGCCGGCGGCGCGCTAGGCCTAGGCTTTTGTGTGTGCGTTGGCCATAGGCCGATACGTCCGTTGCGCAACAATGCCCGGCGAATACATAAACCGCCGCCACTTATCGTCCGCGCTTCGAGCTTCGCGATTACTCGCCGCCAAATTGGGGCTTTCAGCGGCGCTCCGTCTCTCTCGCACCCCTGCGGGACGCTCCCGTGAGTGCGACGAAGACGGGGCGACAGAGTTTCAGTTCGGAGTCGGCCTACGCGTTATGGGGTGTGTCAGCGTCCCGCGTCCAGAGCGCTGCGCGCGCGCGACCTTTACAGACGAAACAGTATCATTTCTGCACTGGAAGTGTCGATTCGCGGACAGACGTGCAACCAGCTAATTCATGCACGCCGTTCTGCGTGCCTGCCTGCAGTGTAGTGCCAGCCACGCGCCGGCGGATGCCACGCCACGGCACGGCACGCAGCAAGGTCTAGTTCAAACACCACGTGCTTGCGTAACTTCAGCGGGGTGCAACAGTGCCTTTCGTCCCGCGGCGAGTGGAAAAATTGAAACAGAACCGAAACGGGTCTGGGCCGCAGGCACTGCCGGGTGTGGATGATGGTGGTACTATGACATGGCGGTGGTTAGTTTGCAGTGCCCCGCCCCGCCTCGCCCCGCCCCGCCACGCCCCACCGCGCTGACCATGACATTGAGTGGCAGGAGATGCAGCAGTCACGACTAGCTAGACCAGACCATACGCCGTGGGGCGTGGCGGGGCGGGGTGGGGCGGGGTGGGGCGGGGCGGGGCGCGCGGGGCCCCCGTGCACGTGACCGTTCTCACTGATGGGGCTCGACGCTCGCTGCCAGTGCGGTAGCAGAATATTATATAAAGGCTGTATTCGCGGATGGTGCACCTGGAAGCGTAACCCCGGTAGTCGCCCGGAATACAGATCCATTCAGCGAGCGGTCGAGCGGTTAGCGAGCTCGCCTGTGGTGACCTCGGTCTCGGGTTCAAAACCGCGAGCTGAGGATTTTTTGTCCGTGATCGGACGAGACGCGTCGCGATAAGCTTGGCGTACCGTACGCGAGGCGGGGCGGGGCGGGGCGGGGCGGGGCGGGGTGCAGGTTCCCGACGAGGCGGCCCTACCACGCTCCACTGCACTCGCCACACCTGCACCGCATCAGGCGACCGCCGCAGGGACCGGAGTGACCACCAGCAGGCTCAGTCCGAACAGTGTCTTGTCTCTCTCGCACCCCTGGGCAACTCCACGCGCGTGCGAGAGAGACAGAGGATAGGCAGCGCCGCAGCGCGCGCGTGTGTGGAGCCTGGACCGGTGGCCTACCCAGCACGGCGCCCTGCCCGGCCACCGCGCTGGACGGTCTTGGCGAATCGGACCTTGGCGAGCGTTTAAATTCCCCACTGCTTCTCTGCTGATCTCCGCGAGGTACGCTGACGGAAGGGCGGTGGTGGCGCTGGCGGTAGTTTGCCCGGAGGCTGCACCGGCCGAGCGAACGCCCGTCTCTGTCGCACCCGTTCGGGACGCCCCGTGAGTGCGACAGAGACAGCGCGACGCCGCATATACGCTCCCAAGTTCAACGGACCTCCGCGGTAATCGTTCGCTGGCCGCTCCCCTGCGCCTAGCTGGCTGCAGCTCGCTCCAGACACGCGACCACCACACTAGGAAGCGGTCACTTACGCCGCACGGGGGATGGATAAAAAGAGACGTCGTCCGAGCGGCCAGGCCAGGCCGGGCGCAGCGCGGCGTTCGCTGTCTCTCTCGCACTCCCGGCGAGGCGCGAGTGCGAGAGGGACAGCGCGCGGCCCGCCTGGACATTGTGTGCAAGAAGTCATTACGGGGAATATAATCGGGGTCCTAATGAAGGGAGTCCTCCCTTTCACAGTGGTGTCGATGTCGGGGACGCGGAGAGTCCGTCCCAGCCACGCGTGTCCTTTCTACTTCTTTCACGAACCACGCCGAAGAAAAAGTCGCCTCGGAGACGCCTTCGAAGAAGAAGAAGGAAAAGAAGAAGAAGAAGAAGAAGAAGCATAGCAACGGATGTGCTATGTAGTGCGTAACTTCGGTACAAAATAAAATGCACAGAGGATTAGTGGCCAGTGCAGTGCAGTGAGATGTGGCACGGCGTCGTCGTCGTCCACGCGCCCGAAGGTCCCCGAAGGTCCCCGAAGGTCCCCGAAGGTCCCGGAGAAGGAAAAGCAACGCCTGGCGGCGAGATCGAGTTGCCGGGACTGGCCGGGACTGGCCGGGACACCGACACCTTAAATCAATTATTACCCGGAGACGAGCCCCGCGCCCTGCGCCCCGCGCCGCGCCCCGCCGGGGGTTCGCCGTCTTCTGTCTTCATCGGCTCGGCTTTCAGCGCAACCGCAAGGGGCCGGTCGCGGCGGTCCGGTCGCGGAGCAGGCGAAGCAAGCCGAGCGGAGCGTGGGGGAAACGCGATCCCCGATCGGGCAAGTCCCCGCTGCAGCCTTTTCAGCGCTTCAGCCAATAAATCGGAGAAGAAGTGTTTGTTTTGCGCCTCGTCTCGCTGATTGTTGTCCCGTACCGTGGAGCCAAGTCGTCGAGGCGTGAAGCGTGGCACCGCCGCCGCGAACGACCGACGCGAGACAAGGCCTTGATCACGACGCAGTGCTAATTGCAGGTTGCGGGGATCGTGGTTGATAAGCGCTGGAACCAAGATAGTGTTGAAGAGTGTTAAATGTGTGTGTTCATGTGTGTGTGTTTGTGTGTGCGTGCGCGGACACGTGTAAGCTGCGGAGGTCCACTCCACGTGGGGCATGTGGGCCAGCAGAGCACGCAGCTCGCCAGACCAGACCGATTCCAGCAACTGATCATCTCGTTCAACATTTGGCCGGCCTGTGAGTGGTGCTAGGCTCGTCCGCCCACTGCCACCACAGCCACCTTGCCTACCATGGCCACCATGGACACCACGACCACCATGAACATCACGGCCACCATGGCCGCCAGGGCCGCCATGGGCACCATGGCCGCGGTGTCAGCAGCGGTTCTGCGCCCTGATACGCCCGGGATGATCAAGTGCCTCAAGTGGCGAGGTGGTGCCAACATGGCGTCTGGTCGGGCCAGGCGCAGCAGCCTGCGTCCGAGGGGCGCCGTCTCTCTCGCACTCGAGTGGCGTCCCGTGCAGGCGCGAGAGAGGCAGAGCTACGAGTGTCTCAAGTGGCGAGGTGGTGCCAACATGGCGTCTGGCCGGGCCACCAGGCCCAGAAGGCGGCAACAACTATCTCTCTCGCACTCGCGGGCCCGGCGGGCCGCTGCCTGGCGGTGCGAGAGAGACAGAGAGAGGCCCAGGCCGGGAGGGCCGCCATCAGATGAGCGGCGTGTGTTTACAGCAGGCCATGCTTTTCCAGGCCATCATGCTCCATCGCTGCGATGCATAATGAACTAGACAGGCGGTGCTGCACTGGAAACTTTAACCCAGGCCCGGTTTGGCACAATGGCCTGATGGATCCGGCGTCTCTGCCGGGTGATTTTTAACTCTCGTTACGGTCCCAGATGGAAGGTGTAGGCGCGGAGGCGTTGACACACAATGGCCTATCAATAGCGCTCGTTATGAATGGTAATGGAGCAGGTCAGCAGCGAGTGCAACGAGGCGCGCGAATCAGAACAGCGCCTCCGAACTGGTCCAAAACACCGAGTGGATAAAGCAGTTTGGAAGTACTAGTGCTCGTCGGATTTGGAGGGGCACAGACAAATGATGCCCATCTCACGTCACCCTGGAGAGGAAAACAAACCGTCGGGACGGCTGGACGCCGAGCTGGACGCCCAGTGCAGTGGGCTCGTTCCGAAACGCGGCTGTCTCTGTCGCACTCACGGGGCACCCCGCGTGGGTGCGACAGAGACAGAGCGACGCTGTTTTCGGAAGCGGCCCGGAGCATGGAAGACCCTTCATTACGGTGATAATTGTCGCTGTGGAGTCCCAGTGTAGTGGACCGGCGCCGGGCGGCCGCATAGAAAACACAGACTGCACCACACCGCGGCGCTGCACTGTAGGCTGCAACACCACTCGTGGACATTTTCAAGGTCTGCAGCAGATGGACGCGGCAAAGCAGTGTAGAGATAAATGCGCCTGGCGGACTGATTCCGAGAGGCGTTTTCGTCGCTCCGTCCCTCTCGCACTCGTGGGGCGTCCGCCGCAGGTGCGAGAGAGACGGAGCGAGGACTGGTCGCTATCGTTGTCAGAAGTGGCGGCTCGTTGTAGTACGTAGTGCTGTACTCGGTACTTGTGATGAAAACGAGAAGCACGCCTGGCCTGCATGCGCGGGAGGCTTCCAAGGGGGCCCGTCCAAGGGGGCCGCGCGCGCCGTCTAGAGCATGACGCGTGGCTTGGCGTGGAGCGCGGCGCGTGCATGAGCATTACCCGGCCCAGAATGGCATCAGCAAGGCCGCCAACCGAAAAGCACAATCGAAAGCTTCCCGTGTGCTGTGTGTGCGTGCAGGCCTTCGCGACCACACCGCTCGAATCATTAGGTCCGTGTACGTCGTGTACCTCGACGGCGACGGCGACGGCGCGGCCAAGAATAGCACGTCAGTCCAGCGCCGTCAATGGAGCGTGTCTGATGCTCTGCTCTAGCAGAAACTTAAGACGTGGACGTTTTTTGCGCCCCGCACTTTGTACTCGGAGGCCTTGACGCGGGAGGTCCAGGTTCAAACTCACGCCCTGGGACAGCCCTTCCGCAACAGCGAGTCCTTGGATTCAATCGACCACGAAGACGCCAAGCCGGACTCGGTGTCCGTGCGTTGGTGCAGCCTGCAGCAGGGTGTGGGGAAGGGAGAGGGGCGCTGAAAAAAAAACCACCATCTCGCATAGAGGCAATAAAAGGTACGTCGTACGCCAGTTAATAGCTGTTGCGTACAAGGGCGGGGCTGGGCACCGTTTTCTGTTACGATGCGTGCATGCAGTGTAGGCGCGGCCTCCGCGGCCCTGTCGGACGCTGTGCGATTCTTCTTGCTATCAGCGGCAGTCAGCGGCAGTCAGCGCGTCAGCGCGTCAGCGGCCGAAGCGACGGTGTCTGTCGTATTAGCGGCACTATGAGCTCCCTTCAAACGCATCGCGAATATCGATGAGCGCGTCGAGTCGCCGCCGCGGGTCACGGGAAGGCACGCCACGCCACGCCACGCCACGCCACGGTTGCGCAAGGTTGGAGTGCGTGCGCCTTCCCTTCCCTCGTTTTGCCGACGGCCTACGGACGGCCTGCGGACGGCTTGGGCTTGGCTTGCATGGCACTGACCTCCGTCAACAACCACTGCCCCCCCCCCTCCCTTTTTCCCTCTTCCACTCCACTCGCCGCAGGGACGACGCCGTCCTGCCCGAGACGCCCGAGACCATAACCATTGGGGAAATTAGCGAAGAGGAGAATATAACGCTCGCGCGACCGCGAGAGCGCGGAGAGCTGCCGGAAAAAAAGTGGAGTGAAAATGGACAGTGTTGTTGTTGTGGTGGTCGCGCGATGTGCGTATCGGCGTGGCAGCTTGATAACGACTTGTAAATCGATGAGCCAGCCACCGCGCCCCGCCCCGCCCCACCCCGCCCCGCCCCGCCCCGCCATGCCCGCGGTAAGACGATCCCGGGGTGCAGGCCGCGGTGCAGGCGAGGCGGGCAAGCTGATCTGCACGCACGCGCGCCGTGCTAATAAGCCACGCGAGTCCAGCAATCTGTCTCCCTCGCACCTCCACCGGGCGCCCCGTGGGTGCGACAGAGACAGAGACGGAGTCCCGCTACGTAAACAAGGCGGCGCGGCAAGGGGGCCGCCGCGGCTCGCTTATGCAGAAACAAGAAATTAGCGGCAATTTGGTGTCGTCGTCGCGGAGGTTTGTCCCCGGGGGAAAGGCAACGGCTTCTAATTCATTTTCAAAAAGCCATCATCGGCCGCGTCGTTTCGCCATTTGCTTCAATGAGTCCGCAGCTAATTGCGCCTAACTGTTTTGAACACTGATTTCGTTCCCCACTGCACGCGTAGGCGGGCGCACCACCACTACACCGCGAGATAATGCACCTTATTTCAGTGTTTGGCTTCCCGAGAAGCAGTGCGCCGCCACTGCAAAAACAAGAGCTGCCTCGCGTGCCGCACCGCAAGGCAGCCAGCACACTGTAAGCCCCTCCTCCTCCTGCGGCGATGCGGCCCGCAAAAATTGCCCGCCAACTGGACGCCCGCGTGCGAGCCGAGCGGAGCCGAGCGGAGCCTCATCTGGCCATTGACTAGAGGCGTTGTTGTTGATTCGGTTGTTGTTGTTGTTGAGGCAGGTCGTGGCCAACAGCTGACGGAAGTGGCCGCCACACGCGCACCTGCACTGTCTTCAGCGCAACACCTAACTGCCAATTCGGCCGATGCCCTGCGGAGGTCGCTGACCCGCCGCGCCGCCGAGCCGAGCGAGGAGTTGCTGCGTTGCTCTGTCGCACTCGTGGGGCTCGCCGTCAACGGCGCGAGAGAGACAGAGCGAGGGGTTTACGATGAGCTTCTGTGTTGTTTACCTCGGCTAGCTCATCGGGAAAGGACGACACTTTTTCCGGAAAAATCGACGTCACTGATGACATCTATTTGGTGGATTCATTTAAATGACACAAGCTCGGCCGTATATCAACCCAACAGCCAGAAACGACAAACGTAAGCAACCAAAACAGGGCGCTGGCTGCTTTGCAACTAATGGGGGTCTGCCAATAGGTGTCGTCTTGTGGTTGGCAGCCTGTTTGGGGGCCGGGGACGGGCCAGGGACCGAAGGGCCTAACCTGTCAGCCCGTCTGACGGACATGTGGCAACCATTTTTCTGGTGCGGCAGCACGCCGAGAGCAGCCAGATTGTCGACAAAGTTGCACCTATTGAACATGCGTGCTGGGGCGACGGGCGTCCTCCCGCCCACAAAAAAGGGTTTCGGTGTCACCACGTGCTGTTTAGTGGGAATAAAATGCAAGCCCTTTTCTTCTCGAGTTTTCTTTACGCATTTCCCTCGTTTTTCGGGGTTTGTTTATTATCTTCTTACGGGAGTTTGCCGCGCTCTTGAAACCGTGGAGATATCGACACCCCATTTACCGTGTCTCCGTTGTCGTAGGCCACGCCCCGGCCACGCCGGACACCACCGGGTGATGACACCATAAAGATTGGAATAAAAAGCAACGGCTGCCCCAAAACGTGTCTCGGCGCAACAGGTAGCCGCCGCGGGGCCCACGGACCCCAGTGGCCCCCATGCCCCCCGGGCACGACGGAGTGCGTGTGTGAGTGAGCATGTGTGTGTGCCTGTACCCCCTTCGACCCGTTTCAAGCAAAAGTCGTGGCGTCGCAGACGAGTGTCTATTAGGCTGGTTCAGAGGTGAGGCACCCCAACCCGGACGAGACGGGGCGGGGGCCGCGGGGGCCGCGCAAGCTGTTTACCCGCTTTCTTTTATCTTTTTGTCTTACCTACGTCTTGTTCTTGTTGTGTGATCCGTCCCTGCACGACACACGCTGCCCGTCGCCATCCTCGTCGCACCCGTCGGCCTGCTTATCGCTCTCTGTCTCTCTGTTTCGGGTTGAAGCCCCAGCCAAGCCCCTGAGCCCCGTCCGGGCCCCGCCGGCCCCGGGGCCCCGCCACGCCTGCTCCCGCGCGGGCGACTGTTTACTACGAGATCTGACAAGCAGGCGTAGTAGAGCGGCTGCGTGCGAGCGGCCGCCCGTCTCGCCTGCGTCTCGGCCCGGGCTCGGCGCTGCAGCGCTGGCCGGCCGTGCGGACGCGGCCCGGGCTGTAGTAAAAGGGGCGAGGAGGGGCGAAGGCGGGGGGAGACGGAACGGGCGGGAAACCAGACGACCGGTTCGACTCGATCGCTTGCTCGGCCGGCTCGGCTCCGCCCTGGCCGTGCGCCCACGGCCCGGCCCGGCCCGGCCCGGCTCGGCTCGGCGCGGCCCCGCTGCGCTGCCCGTGCTGCCTGTGCTCCGGTGATGGTAGGCCCCGGCGGTGTGTCTCCCCTCCGGCCCGGCCACTCCGTGCACAGCAAAAAAAGAAAAACAAAAACAAAACGAATCGTGCCGGTTTTGTCTCGCTCAGCCGGCTGAGTGCAGTCGCTGCTGCAGTCGTGGGGCTTGCCAGAAAGACTCGCCTGGTTTCGATGAAGTGCGGAAAATAGGCGCATTAGGACGTCACGAAAAAAAAATGAATTTGTTTTCGTTCGGGAAAAGCACTTGTACTTCGACCGCATTCGGTCGCCAAAAAAAGTTTTTGCCTGCTGCAGAACTGCACGGGCTGCGTGGAGCCGTCGCCGAGCAGTGTAGTCTAGGTACAGGTTGTGGGGATGGGTTGGGGAGTGGGGGTACTGCGTCGTACGACGGCAGCAACAACAGCGTCAACTGCTGCATCAGCAGGGGCAACCAAAAAGGGAGGGGGGGTATCAACTGCAGCGGTCGCCGCAGTGGTTGCGGCAAGGAACAGGTGTCCATCGCCTTTTCCCATATCGGAGGAATAATCTCTGAACGGTTATTTATTTTCCAAACACACACACGCGCGCGCACACACATACATACACACAGTCACACACGCACAGCGTAAGCGCGCGCAACACACACACTCACACATGTGCGCGCAAACGTAAGCACACATTGGGTAGACGCTTGCGTAGACTCGCGCAGACGCACTATACGTACCGTGCAGTCACAGTCCACTCACAAACACACGCTCACACACACACACACACACACACAGCTGATCCGTCCTTCACAGGGCCCGAGGTGTGAGTATGGCACATCGTATTCACTTGCGTCGGTCGCTGGGATCGCTGTCTTGACCTCTGCATATTGAATCCACCCTAGCATGGATGCATCGACGTCGTTTAAAAATAAGTATTAAGGTAAGCTTTTTATTTCGTTTACCTCACTCGTAGCCAGAGAAATAAATGGAATCAAAATTCAGGTGGTGTGTTGTAATCGAGGCGTTGGAAGAGGGGTGTTGGGAGATAGCAGAGGACAGACAAGGAGTAGAGCGAGAGAGGAGGAAAACAAACCCTGACCTTCACCTTGCCTCAAACGACCAGTTGTTTCGAGTCTCTCTTTTCTACTGCGTCATTTACTTACGACGTCGAGGCAAGGAATCGATACTAGCGTATAAAAGGAACAGCCATATACGTACGTGGCCTGAATGGCCGCTGTAAAATGCATCGCTTGCCTCTTTTCGCACCCGGTGGTTCGGAATTGCACATGCACTCGTCACAGCCCGGTTCACAAATCGCAACGCCGCAGCCCACTCAGCGGGTCTCGTCAAATTGAAATATTGATCGAGAGGATTCTGGACTTTGCGAAGGCTTTCGCTGCCAGTCGGTTCTTCTTGTTAGTTCGTGGAAGCTGCGTGGCGGATTTGGCCGTCTGGTGAGGCCCTGAAAGATAGACCCGGTGCCTGTCTACTCCCGAAACCACGGTGCGATCGGCCTCGGGGCATCGTCTGAGGTGCACGGCTGGAGGTAGTATATTGCTAGGTGTGAGCCTGGTCCCGAAATGAGTAGAGGCGGTCGCTCCGGGCGATCTCTTGGTGATGAACGGTGCAGCTGCGTCTCGCGGCTCCGATTGGATGGTCGCGAGGATTAAGAAAATCAGCGACGCTGCCCATCCAACAAAGAGAATCTATGGAACTTGAAGATTTTCCCCCGCATTTTACATCTAGACTCCTCTGGAATTATGTTGTTGGCGTGCAACATTGAATCATTCCTCTCATCACAGGCTCGTTGAGTGGCCGCGATAGAACCAATAGCGAAAAGCAATAAGTCGGCGGCCCCGAGGCGGTCACTTTCGAACATGGGAACGTATGGTACCCAACGTGTATTGTTCTCCCATCCATCAGGAGGTAGTTGCTACCGTATTTCTAGCTGACAGCTTCCCTTCAGATACACTGCGTCATGTTCTTCGAAGCGCCTGTGCGCCACTCAGGTGCTTCATGAGTAGATTGAATGTGTGCGACAGTGGTGCATTAATTATCTTCAGAGTCCGTGCCCTGGATACAGCGACTTGAAAGTGAAGGGCCCGCATCATGCTGCAGTGCGCCAGAAGACCGGAGGAGGCGGCCAAAATTCTGAAAGCGTTATGAGCTGCAGAGTTGCTAAATGAAATTGAGTGACCCCCACTAATGGATTGCACTCCGAACAAGGAATCCATTTGTGGGGTCGTGCGCTCAGTTTTAGAGTTTTGTCCGCCTCCACCGGTCTTCTGCCCCCCTGTGCGATTGCTTTACTGCTGCATTTCAATTTGAAACAGAACAACCTCGCTCCTTGACCTCGCGCGATAAGGCCCAGATAGTCGCTATCTGGCGCATTTTTAAGGCGTCAGGCACTGTACAACTCATTAGGCCGCCCGTGGGGGCTCGGCCTGTGTAACTGACCAATTACATTTGAGAAATGGGCGGACATGAATAAAAGCATTATTTACAGTCTGGACAAATCTGAGTCGAGCACGTGTCTGGCCTAGAGACCTGAGTCCCGAGTTCATAAATGGATCCGCATCCACTTCGTCCACTTCGTCCCGCCCCTTACCGACGTTGAAAACCAGCAGACTGATTCCGAGAGCCGTTTTCGGCGCTCTGTCACTCTCACACTCATGGGGCGTCCCGTGTTGGTGTGAGAGAGACAGAGCCACGAAAACGACGCGCACTCTGGTGGCGAGCGTGGGCGAACTCGCTGGGCCCGACGTGTTGCCCGCTGCAATCTGAATCTCAATGTGAATGTGGCCGAAATCGCCCTCACGCCGAGCCGTATTTGCATCATAAATAGGCCTGCTTGCGGACTCCCCCGAGGAGTGAAAATAATAAAAGCTCGGTTTGGCGACTTCGCGCCCGGGTTGCCGCACATGGCCGCGACGTCCCGTTTACGTGTGCAAGTTCATGACTGCAGCGGCAGACGGCTCCGAAATTTGCATCGGACGCACCAGACTGGGCACGAGAGAAGGACGAAACGAAGCAGCTAGCCGCTTGCCGAGCGACGAGGACAGAATACGGAGGCAGAGGTGTGACTGCGACCAACGCGGCGACGAGAAAGAGGGACACGCGTTTAGCTGCGCGCTGCGGGTGCTGCGCGTGGCCAGCCCGTTGTTGTTGTTGTTGTTGTTGTTGTTGTTGTTGTTGCTGTTGTTGTTGCTGCTGCCGAGGTACCGCTCATCCACCAGGTCCGGGCTACCGTTTTAAAACGCGCGGGTTTATTCCCAGTGGCGGCCGCGTCCTTTTTTGTCGTCCTGGAGAGCGTCTGCGCGCGCTGCTGCAGACTGAGGGTCGTTTTCGTCGCTCGCACCTCTACGGGGTGCCCGTGAGTGCGAGAGGGACAGAGCGACGAAAACGACCCTCAGGCTGCTGCGCGCTGCGCGTCCGGACTGCAGTATAACCGAGCAACCTTACGACTCGGCACGGGACCGAAGGGCCGAAGCGAGTGCCTTCAATGGACTCACCAAATAACTCGCAAGGTAAAACTAAAGCGTCTCACCTTCCCTCCAGCGCGCTGGTGCCTACAAGCGCGTACAGGATCTATCCACTCATCTGACTTTTGCGTTTCAAGAAAGACTTGTCCGACCAGGCCGCCCTTGTTGACAGTGGGCCCTTGGTTTTACCAGTGCCCCACGCGGCGATTCGGGACAGCGATCGGACGCGCAGTACTGTACGCCGCTACGCCGGAAGGGATAGGCACATCGTCGATCTTGACCGCATTCGCGGCTATCACCGTCCGTCCCCCCGACGCTATCTCTCGAGAAACCGTCTCGATAAGGCGGGCACAGCTGTGTCGCGCCGCGTAATACCCCTTGTCTCCTCGTCACTCCGTCTCTCTTGCACCCGCACGGGGTGCCCGTGAGCGCGAGAGAGACGCAGCGGCCACGCGCTCGAATGATTAACGAACGATAATCACGACGCACGGCAATGACTTACGCCGCGACAACCGCAAAGCGTTTATAAATCAAGAGGGGCGAAAATGATTCCGGTTCTGGTCGTCTCCGCTGCGTATCACTGCCGGGGCGTAGTATTTTGGAGGCGTACGCGCTGCTATCACTGGACTCTCGGTTTTAACGCGGTGCCCCGACGATAGTACTACACACACATTGCGCAACGCGGCGGAGTGCGGCACAGCCAAGCCTGGGCACAGCCTGGGCACAGCGATAGCGTAGGGGACACCTCCCGTAGCGCGTATCAGTCATGGGTCTGTGTCGGTGTCTTCTTCTTCTTCTTCTTCTTCTTCTTCTTCTTCTTCTTCTTCTTCTTCTTCTTCTTCTTCTTCTTCTTCTTCTTCTTCTTCTTCTTCTTCTTCTTCTTCTTCTTCTTCTTCTTCTCCTTCTTCTTCTTTCCCTCGGAAGGTTCTAGGCGTTCTGTGTGAGGCGTGGTTTCGTGCTCCGCGTGGCTACCAATTTGCTTGGTCGCGCAGACCCTAGGCCGAGCGAGCGCAGCCGGGCCACGCGGACATGTGCGGCGTGGTGCGGAGCCGAGCCGGGCGGCAGGGCCTGCACTGCAGGGCCCAGAGGCAACGCCGGGCAACCCGAAGCTGCAGGCAGCACGGCTACAGGTGGTGCCACCACGCCCCGCCCCGGCCCGCCCCGCCCCGCCCCGCCCCGCCCCGCGCACGGCCCGCGCCGAGAAGCGAGCTACTGTTGTTACTCGTCTTTTTCGCCGTGCTTTCTTATTTTTCCGCAACCGGTCGTTTGTTTTCGGTCTCGCTTGCGGCGCGCTGCTGGCGAACGTGGAGGGAAAGGCAAGGCGGCCGGACCGGACCGGACCGGAGCCGCGTCTCGATATAGAGCAAGCCTCGCTGGCGGTTTTAAATTTAGCAGCGATACTGTACCGCGGGCACGGCTGTCCGCGGGCGGCCTACCCGCCGGGCGCTCCAGGCGGGCCGGCCGCTCCGCCCGCCGCGCGTCCACTGTCCGGCTCGGCGCGAAAACTTGACTGGCCCCACCTAGCCTCACTCGGGGCCCCGCGGAGCAAACGAAACGAAAAACGGCAACGCTGTTAGTGCCGGCGGACGCAGCGCGACGCTAGGCGTATCTGCCGCCGCGGGCCGCGACGGCTACGTGGGTCTCGTGCTCGTATTCTGAAAGCTACAATTACTCGCTTCACTCGAGTAGCGCTGAACCCGCAGCGCAGCGTCTCCCATTCCCCCGCCCCTCTTTCTCCCGTTGTTCGCCATCGCTCGCTGGACCGGCAATTTTCTTGTCACCGGCGGCCTGGCCGTGGTTACACAGCCTCCGGGATGCGTTTTTGTATGTAAACAACGGATGCAAAAACGCGCGGACGCCTCTATCGAATTCGGCGTGGCTTTTCTGACGCGGCGGAATCAGCGCCTTATTCGGCCTTATTAGAGGTTTACGAGCTCCGAGTGCAGTGCATCGTGGAACACGGGCCCTTCCCTGCCCTTCCCCGCCCTTCCCCTGCCCTTCCCTGCCCTTCCCTGCCCTTCCCTGCCCTTCCCCGCCCTTCCCCTGCCGCTGCCCTAAAAGCACCAGTCGCCGTCCGAACGTGCCCATCACAATATCAAGCTCGATCCAGCGGAACGAAACGAACGGGAGGGGCTAAAAATAGATTCGCGCCACAGCGCGTGATCACACCAACACAAGATGCGGCTCAGGAGAAGGAGGAGGAAGAGGAGGGGGCGACGAAAAAAAAGAAGCAACAAAAAGGGGCGAAGGAGAGACGGAGAAAGGGGGCGGAGTGGAAGACGAGTCGTGATTGGGAGGGGGAGGGAGAGAGGGACTGTCGCGGTCAAGTTCGCGGCCCACGCCCCACTGGTTCTGCTTTTCGGCGGCGCACGCGAAAAAGTGAGGTTATGTTGTCGCGACGCCGCGCGAGCATACATCACTGCGGTGGAGTGTCGGGGCGTGGCCGGCGTGCAACGCGCCCGTTAGACAAGGCGGTGATCACCGCCCGGGGAAACCACACACACGCCTCGCATTTCAAGAAGGCTGCGCTTGCCTTTTTTCCGGCGACCGCAAACGGAACGGAGAGAGAGGGGCATCACGGCGTGGGGAGTTTCGCAGCCATCCAGAGGCGTGCAGTGGGCCAGAAGGCCGACGGAGGCGATCAAAATCCCGGACGCGTTTTCAGCTCCAGCGTCGCTAAATGGGACTTGAACCGAACGTGTGACCCCACCAAATGGAACGAGGAATCCATTGGTGGGGTCATAATTTCAGTTCGAGTCCTGTTTAGCGACTCTGGATCTCAAATCACGTCTAGAGTTTTGGCTGCCACCACCGGTCTTCTGGCCCACTGTGCGGCGGTTTGGACGCTGCCGTCCGAAACCGTGGCCCAGTCCTACGGTCCGGTGGGGAAATGCAATATTCAGAACGAAACCGAGGCGCTTTCCGAAAGGCGTATCTCTATTGACAGACGAAGCCCCGGCCAATGGCTGGCCAAGGGCCTGCCCCGCAGCCGCAGCTCAACATGATACGATTATTTGTGGTCATTGGTTGAGTGTGTGGCCGGGCAACCACAATACTGCCTCGCTGGCTGACTCTCAGCTGACTCTCCTGCCCCCTGCGTCCTCTATTTCGAACAGTGCAGGACGCAGTCTCGCCTCCCTGTACAATTTTTCACGCGCATTTTTACTCTTGCCTTTTTGTCAGGCGTTCGCGGCAGGCCAAGTCACGGCGTCCCCGTCGCGTCCGCAGACTGATCCCGACAGTCGGCTGTCTCTCTCGCACACATGGTGCCTCGCCTACACGTGCGAGAGAGACGGAGCGACGAAATCGACTCTCTGGCTGACTTACAATCTTAACGAGCCGCCAGTTCATCTGCAATACCCATTGAAGGGGCACTCGCGTCGTAAATATGGACACTCCTCCGGACTGGTGCGTTGTGCCGGCCGGCTGCCTTACCACAACAACCGTGCCCGGCATAACACTGCATGCACGCTGTCGAGGTGCGCGGGCATACATCAATATTCAAAAATCGGGGTGCTGCCCGGTGTGGGAGTGCAGTAGCTCCTAGGGCCCAGAAGACTGCTTCCGAGAGTCGCTTTCGTCACTGTCTCGCACTCATGGGGCGTCCCCTACAGGTGGAAGAGAGACAGAGCGACGAAAACGACTCTCGGATTGAGTCTGCAGGGCGGCCTGTTCGGTTTGGTCTGTTCGAAATGGGGAAGTTTCCCCCTTGCCTTGCGTGTTGCCGTGTTGCGTGAGGCTCACCGTGCGTGTGAGCGTGAGAGAGACGGCAACAAAAAGCAATAATAAGTGATGATCCACTCTCCGGTCCCAGCTACCGTATTACCCGCCAGAGCACGCCTCCCTGGCTCCCCCCTCCCCTCTCAATGTCACCCCCGAGGAGTGGGGGAAAAGGCCCCGTGTATTCCACCCGCCTTATTCAATATCATTTCCTTCGTTTTTTCAGCCTGGCTCTCGAGGCGCTGTGCGAGGCCCCGTGGCCTGGCCGTTGGTTTGACTGTTCGGCCGAGCATATCCGCAGTGACAGCGCAGCACGGCCAGCGGTGCAGTCTCTAGACAAGACAAGGCCGGACCGTATTGTTCAAGTAAAATCACGGCCTCCCGCTGTCTGCCTGCCTGCCTGCCCGCCTGCCAGACCCAAAGGGCGATGCAGTGACAGCGCCGCTGCAGCTGGTGTTGTTGTTGTTGCAGGCCTTGTTGTTGTTGCTGCTGGTGCTTCTGTGGGGATAGTAGTAACTTGACAGGTGATATAGCAAGGCACCGATGGCTCTGCGTCACTTGAGCTTGCGCAGAAGAGGCAGAAGAAGCGACTTTTCTTGTTTGTTGCTACAAATGCAAGCCATCGTGATTTTCGTAATATTGTTTTGTTATCGGGCGAATCGGCGGAGGCTGCACGAAGTGGAGGCAAGGCGGCGTGGCTCCGCGCTCCACCTCGTCGCTCTCTCCTCTTCCTTCCTCTCGTCTTTTTTGTTCCAAGCAAACAGCAGACAGGCCCCCGGCTCCCTGGCTTACGCTTCGTAATAGCTTTATAGCCTACCCACACGGGCAGGGCCAGGCCAGGGCCTGGGCAGAGCCTGTAGCAGAAGGGGTTCCAGGGGTACCGCAGGGCCCCTCTCTGCCGGCCGGCCGGCCGGTCGGTCGGGATGGGACAAATAAGAAGAAGGAGAGAGACAGAGGGGGAAGGGGCCGCTCTGGACTGTATCGTATCGGACCCCAGACAACATCGGGCCATCGGGACCATGCAGCGAGAGGCCCCGGTGAATAAATATGGCCCGCTTAATTTGAATCCGAGCGAATCCGAGGCGGGAGCGGCAAAACGGCGGGCGGCGGGTCAGCGACGGTCAGCGCTGTACTGCCTTTCCCTGCCGGTGAAGTTGCGACCGTAAAGTAAGCTTTCTTGTTGCCCCGCCTTCCAAGGACAAGGACCGGGCGGGTCTGGGCGCGACGCGGCGACGTGGCGACGGGGCGACGGTGGCGCGGCCGGGCGGCGCAGGGCCCCAAGCCCAAGTGGTGGACTGGTTGTCAGCCCTTCCCGCATGCAGATGCGCTTCCAAGAAGCAGGCCTGGCTTTCCAGAAACAGGGCCCACTATACCGAGAAGCGAGTCGGGGCCCCGGGTGCCCCGGGAGGGGTCCGCCGGCTGGAGGGAAAAAAGGTAAACATGGGCTGGCATACAAACCAGTCCAGATGTGTCGAAACAAGCAGGCTGAGGTTGGAGCTCAATAGGCTGCCCTTCCGACAGGTGCACATGTGCTTGGCGAAACCTGCGCGAGGTACACAAGGTCAGGTGCAGGCTGCATTTGTCACAAAGGGCAACAAAAGCTGCTTTCAGACGTTTTTCTCTCGCCACCCCACCGTAGGTTCGATTCTTGTTCGCCTCCTTTATGCCGTGTGAGGGAGAATCGAGGAAGGAAGCGAGTAAGGGGATTACCTCATTGTGTGGCGGGGGCGCGGGGAAGGCCACGCACGCCCCTTGTTCCAAAATTAACAAATTTAATTCACCTCAGACAAAATCTCGGCGCAAAGCTGGAAACGGTGTTGTGCGCATTTGGGGCCACTCTGACGTTGACAAGGGTTTTACTTCCCTGTGCGTTACATGCGCAGTATCGCCGGGGGAGGGGCAGGGGGCATGGGGCGCCGCCTTGCCGGGCAGTAGCCCCAGTAGACCCCGAAGGGGGCCGCGCAGGCCAGCAGGGATCACTTTACATCTCCAGACCATAATACTGCGTCGTCACTCTGCCAACATAATCTTCCTTTTTCGCCGGTCCGCCTCTCCAGCGCCCCGCCGTGCCGTGCCCCACCGTGCCCCGCCGTGCCCAGCGAAACGCACCGTAGTCATTGTCACCGATTGACACGGGCTGGCTGGGTTCGGCCGGCCGGGCCCCGCCGTGCCGTGGCCCGCCTGGGTTCGGGCCGCAGCGTAAAATAGAGAGACACCATGACAGGTTCGGATCCGGCCAACCGGAGCCACCCGGGCCGACAACAAGAGGAGGCGTGGTCCCGGGGAGTCAGTCCGCCACTCAGCAGAGAGCCACAGTGAGCCGAGTCGGAGGAGCCCGGAGGACAATAGGGCCCGGAACGAAGACATATCGGCGGCGAAAAGAAGGAAATATATGCAACACGTGAGGGAGCGGCCATGGACGCAGTTGTCGCAGTGCCATTCGACGCGGACCCCCGGCCCGCCCCCAACACATGGGCGGCGACGTGACGGCGTTTTTGCGCGGCGATTTTCTAGCCGGCCCAAAATTAGCCACGCCAGCGCGTCCCTGCGCGACTCGTACGCCAAGCGTGCTTCGCACGGTTCGGCCGCGCCGATTTCTGTCCCTACTCGCGTTTCAGCCGACGCTGCAGCACCTCACGTGTCCGCTGCAGACGAAGTAGGTCATCATCTTACCTCCCTGCGCCGGCACAAAAGCAGCCTCCCCAGCATCCCTGGGCCTGCGGGCCTGCCCCCGGTCCGAGCCTGCACCAACCTGTCTGCTGCACCGGCTGGGATAGGGAACCCCGAAGGAGGGGTGGGGGTGGGAAGCAACCATCTCGATACCTCGGCGATTAAAGATCGATTTATGTCCAGCGATACCCACCCACAACAGACTGAGGCAGTTTTGGAATGAATCGGTGGAAACAATCCCTCTGACAGTCCCGGACGGAGAAGCACCCATTTTGAGGGTTTGGCCGTCCGACGGGGCACTGCAGCAGCGCACCCACACGCGTAAACACCACCTCGGGGAGGAGGGCGACCCTCGTCGGATTGAGAGGCCCGAGCTCCGTCGTCCGAGGGAGCGGCTGTGATTCAAATCGAAGACACACACACGCAAACACACACGCAAGCGGCCGGGCAAAACCACACGGTGCAGAGGTGTGACGACGATAGGGCCCCAGAAAGGATTTCCACCGTGCTGCCGCGCTGCCGCCTGCGACAATAGGCGTCTCAGAAAGACATCCCTCAAGCACAAAGGGCGAGAATCACAACCATTAGAGAGCCTTTTGCACTTCCGTTATGCGAGCGGTCACCACAGCAAACCACCGTCGCAACAATGGCCTGGCGGGGCCCTGCAGTGTGCCCTGCTGCAGGCCGAGCTCGTCGTCTCCCTCGCACTCGCGGGGCCCGCCGCAGGGGTGCGAGAGAGACGCCGCGTCGGAATCAGCCTGCCGACGGTGGACAATGTGTTCCCATCGGTAATTACACAGGTGCCCTTCGTTCGACACACATTGTCCCGAAGGTAGCCGAAGGCAGCCCGGTAAGGTACAGTCCGAGCAAAAAGCGGCCGGTCACGCCCGCCGCCCACGCACTACGTCCACGCCACTACGCGAGCGCTGTCCAGCGAGAGCGAGAGTCAACCTGTTATCAAGCCTTGCGAAAGCAATGAGGCGCGCGTCGCTGACCGTCGGCCGTCGCCCCGTGATCCGTGACACCCGACCTGGATAACAAGGGGCAGACACACGCCTGCCGAGGCTAGAAAGGCCAGCCAACCTTTGCAAATCGGTGATGATTTCGAGTCCGCAAGGGCGGCGCGGCGCACCCGCGGCTCTCTCTCTCTCTCTCTCTCTCTCTCTCTCTCTCTCTCTCTCTCTCTCTCTCTCTCTCTCTCTCTCTCTCTCTCCATGCCGTAGGGGTGCGAGAGAGACAGCGCGACAGAGAGCAGCATCAAGATCGGGCGGAAAGGTCAACCACCCGCGGAGCCGATACCCAAAAAAGCGAGTGGGGTTCTGGGTTCGACCACCGGGGCGGACAACGCGCTCGCTTTCACCACCAAGAGGAAGCGAGCTAACCTTGCCGCTGATTAAAGATGTTTTGCTCGGGGACGTTCGGAAGCGATACGACGGCTACCGCACTGCTACCGCACCGCTACCGCTGGAGCCGCAGGCCGCCTCCGAGCTCCGCGCCGTCTCTCTCGCACTCGCGGGGCGCCCCTTCGGGGTGCGAGGGAGACCTCGAGGGAGACGCCGCTCTCGGAGGCGGCCAACGTCTTTTACGAGCGCTTCCCCGCGGCGAGGCACGGCGAGGCGCACAGCGCGCGGAGGCCCCAAGATAACGTGGTGGTTACGTCGTTTTGAATCTCGCGCGCTGCAGCGCCGTGGCAGCGCATGCGCAGTGAACCCGCCCGGCCTTGGCGGCGCGAGGAGCCTGGACGGCAGGCACACTGGTAGTAAATGGCGGTGGCAGCTTGCCCGCAGCGAAAACCAGGAATCGGCGCGACACTGTAGAACAGAGTGGGACGCACGTCAGCTTAGCAAGAGGATAACACACCGGCTGAGTCGCCGGTGCGACAGTGCAAGTGACAGTGCCGAAACGGCCATCGCCCCGCCTTCCGGTGGAAAGTTTACCGATTGACGGGCATCGGGACCGAGACGGGCGAGTTGAGACTCGCACGCCCTACGCCGTACACTGTAGGCACACTGTAGGCCACGCAGCCACGCACTGCGCAGTGGAGCGACGCAGCGACGCAAGCCTGCACTTGTTGATAAGGCTGGATAGCAGCCAGCGTGCCGCTATCATTACTTTCTGCTCCAATTTTCGCAGTGCGTCGTCGTCGTTCTCTCACGCACAAAGGCATGTCGCCGCGTGCACTTTTGACCTGCTTTACAAACGAATGGGCTCCACCATTGCACCGGGCGAAATTTTTATGCCAACAATGCAAATTGTCTTGCAGGCGAAAGAGACAAGGCGGTTTCCACAGGTAGGTGACTCTCGACCAGTGCCTGCCCAGCGTGCAGCCCCGCGGGGTGCGCGGGTTGGTCGTGCGTCTCTCTCGCACGCACGGGGCGCCCCGCGTGGGTGCGAGAGAGACGCACCGACTTGGCACGGCGCGGGGCCCACGCGCCACCGAGGTGTGCTACAGTGAGGGAAACCCCGCGCGCTCTCGTTCACCGTTCGCCTCGTGGTGCTGATGATGACGGCGATAATGACTCCGCTAATAATAATTTGTAATAATTTGTCGGCCGTAACGCCGAGCCGCAGGCCGATTCCTAAGAACGCCATCCGTCTCTCTCGCACCCGCGGCCCGCTCGCGGCGCGCTGTGGGTGCGAGAGAGACGGAGCGTCGCCGCGCTTCAAATTATCGCTTGGCGCGCTTCTCCGTCGTCCACCGCAGCGGCGTGGCTGGCGTGGCGGCGCCGGCGCGGTGCCGGTCGTATTTTGCCAGGTCATTTGACAACTGAACACAGCTGTGGCGCCGCACCGCGTCGCGCCGCGCCGCCCCGCCGCGGAGTGGCACTGCTTGGCCTTGGTGGTGCCGCGACGCGTCCGCCGCGGCTCTCCAGGCGACGCCCGCCCGGTCCCTTCACTGCAGCACTGCTGCAGCACTGCACCAAGGCGACCAAGGCCCCTACCTACGCCGCGCGCCGCCACGCCGCGGCTCCCTTCGTCTTCGTCGGCCCGCGCGACGCGTCCCCGCCGTGGCCTGGCCAGCACGCCGCACGCGTCTCTATTTGAGCGTCGTTATATCTGCTTGCCTTGATCGGGCAGGCAATGCCAGGCAGGCGACGCCAGGCAATGCGCATCCAGACGTTGTTTGCATTTGAATGGGCGATATGGCGCTTGCCTGCCTGCTTGCCTGCTTTATGCAGATGGCGCTGCTGTCCAAAGCGCGGCTACCGGCGGCCTGGCCGTGAACTACGCGCCGCTGGATTCATCGCTCCGTCTCTCTCGCACCCTGACGGAGCGCCCCGCGAGTGCGACAGAGACGGAGCGACGCTGTTTCGTTATTTATGAGGATGCACGGAGAGACGGAGCGACTGCATCGCCTGGAAATCTCGGAGTCACGTCCCAGTCGATTGTTTTGCCTCGTTTCATTTTTCGAACGCGCTTCGAGTGTGACTTGCGCGGCCGAGGTACCCGGGGGGGCCTCACTCCACACGAGTGCAAATTAAACCGTACAGAACTTGTCCTGCCCACGCATTGAAAGCAGTTCGTCAGGAGCGGGATCCAGCCTCAGCCTCCAGCCCGCTCCAGCCCCACAGGGCCACAGGGCGTCGGCCCCAAACTTGTCCATCAACCTCGCGCCTATACCTGATCAACTCCGTCGTCCCACACACCTGCGTCACGCCAGTGTGTGCGTGCGTGCCTGCGTGTGTGTGAGTGTGTGTGCGTGTGTGTGCGAGCGCGTTGTACGTGTGCAACTTGCGCCGGTGTGACCCCTTAAGATGGCCCACTATTCTCGACGCCCATTTTTACTTGTCATTCGCGCACTAACGAGCGGCCGAATCGCGGCGTCAGCCTCGGGAACCCTTCGGGACCACTTCAGCCCTCCGACCAGATCCGGCGAGGGATCGGCGGCAAGAAAAATGACGGGGAAGGACCGCTAGCCTCGCGCGGGGCGACGACGGCCCGATGATTCGCGCGGGGGTCATTGTTTCGCCGTAACTGAATAAGGCGGCCGTTTGGAGCGCTTCGATCCGTGGCGTCTCACTCGGCTCAGCCCTTCGCCGTCCCTTCCAAAAGGAGGAGCGACAAGGAAAGGGAGACGAGTCAAAAAAGGAAGCAAAACAGCCTCTCGGAGAGCCTCCTCTCGGAGAGCCAGCCTGTTGAGACTCGTCCACTCCTAGACTAATTAATCGGTATCGGGGGACGGGACGTCTTGATGCCCGAGGCGGGCCTTATCAATAATCATAGACGATAAAGTGACTAATTTCCGATAACACTATGCGTCTGGCCCAAAATAGCGCGACGCGGTGACGGCGGCGCTAGAAACGGACGAGTGTGACTCTAGATTCAGATTTATACGGCGTGATTTAAATATGTATTGCGTGGCGCAATTAGCCTGAATGATAGGACTCGAGAGGACTGGAGGCGGGCAAACGGGCAATCAGGAGCAAGTCGGGTAGCAATGACACCACCGAGGCACCGCGACGCACCGCGACGCTCGAGCCGGCGTGAATAGGGCGTTAATAGACTGTCATGCAGTAGCCGGACGCCGCTCTCTCCTTTTAATATTCACACACGTCACAAGAGTACAACAAAAACAAAAACAAAAACAAAAACAACAACAACAACAACAAGAACAACAACAAAAACAAAAACGAGACAGCTCTGTCCGTCCGTCCACTCAGCATAGGCGCTGCGGCGCAGAGCTCCAGGCAAGCCGCCAATTCGCGCCAATTTTCATACAACTCCAGTCATACCAACACGACGCGCGCGCACTTTTGCGGTGGAGTGTACTGCCGACAGTGTGGTGGCTGGGTCGAAAAACGGCGAACATGACTCGGGGCGAACAACGCGACAAGGCGACTCGGGGACGAGATACACGTGTGCTAATTGTATCGCTCGGATCGTGCACCACCACACCGCATCAAGGGCGATGCTCACCAGGAACACGGCAGCACCCGGTTGACAACGCGCACATAACTCCCGCGCCCATTGTACCCCCAGCGTCCCACGCAAAGTGCAGCACACAGTTCCCCCCCCCACTCACACACACACAAGGTAGAAATAGAACAAGTCGGATCCCGGCACGAAATAAGGTTCCAAGTTTTGTCGAGTGGCGCGCCACTAGTGCGCTAGTGCCTCGCCCGGCCACGATAGGGCACGTTTCGGCCCGATGGCTTTCTGCGCGCGTGATGCTGCGCGACCACAAAAGCCGGCTGGGCCCCGCCACGCCCCGCCCGCCCCGCCCCGCCCCGCCACGCCCCGCCACGCCCCGCCACGCCCCGCCACGCCCCGCCACGCCCGCCACGCCCGCCCCGCCCGTCTCATGCAGCGCCACCTAGCGGCCTGACGGCCTGGTGGGCCTGGCGGGCGTGGCGGGGCGTCGCGAGAGGCGTCGCTAGCCGCACCTTTGTTTATGGTTACACTCGGCGCACGCGACCGAGGGACCCGGGTTCGAGTCCTGCTCGGGGCGTTTCGCATTTTTCCTCTTCTTTGACAGTGCCTGGCCGCGGTGACCGGCGTGACCCCCGCGCTCGCTGCAACCGACAGTGCCACTGCACTGCCGCACGCCTTGGCGGTGACAAGAAACACTCTCGCTGGAACATATCCGGGCCGTGGCGCAACGGCCTGCAATCAGCGCCCTCCGTCTCGCTCGCACCCGAGCGGGCCGCGCCGTGAGTGCGAGAGAGACGGCACGAGCGGTCGCGGATATCAAGGGGGCCCGCGCGAGCGGTTCGGCCGGCCGCCGCCGGGAGCGCCGCGTCGACGCTGGTTTGGTTGACACCTGTGACGCGACTTGACGCGGCGCCGTGACTTGGCGTGCGCCGCACGTCGCCGCTCGCACGCTGCACACGCGCGTGTCAACACCCTGGCGACGTGTCCTGTGCCGTTTGTATGGTGATCGGCCTGCCCCGCTCGCGCAGGACGTCACGTGGGACATGGGACGCGAGTACGTGCGGGCTGCCTACCGCGCGGCCGGGACCTGTTCGGTGCCTGCACTGGTTCCAAAAAATTGAGGCAAAGAGTGGGGTCGTTGTCGTTAGCAGCGCAGCACTCGTAATCAAGAGGCGCACAAGAAGTAGTCATTACGTCCGAGAAAGTGTGGCCGCCGACACTGCAGGAGACGCATGCGTGTTCACGCCACGATATTTAAATTGGTGGGCAGCGCAGCGCCGGCCGTGCCCTACCGGCTCGTTAAATCCCGTTGTCAAGACTAATGGGAATAAACGCGATGGCGGCGTGGCGGCGCGCGGCCGAACCTAGCCCGAACCCGGTTCGCGGGCAGCGTGCTGCAGCGTGGCGGTGACACAGCGCGACGCGTCAAAAGCACGAGTCTATAGCGCTGCCGATGGACCGTCCCGACGCCCCGACGGCCCAACGGGCGAACGGCCGCGCGTAGACAGCACTTATCACGGACCAAATGGGCCACGGGTGGCCGAGACCCGCTCCACGCCGCGGCCGGGGCAGGGGGGCGGGAGGGGGCTGGGCCCTGCAACGGGCGGCAGGGCCGAGGGGGGCGGAGGGGAAACCTCGGTGGTGGGGGCACGAAGAGGCCCGGGCAACAACAAGAAAAGCAGGCTTTACTACGCTGTACGTTTATTTTGCTTTTGGGTCATCCACCTCGTGCTGTAGTACGCTGCAGCCTGGTGCCTGCGTCTGCCAGGCGACGACCCGGACCAGTCACTGGAGGGGCAGGGGAGGGGAAGGGGGGTCGTCTGCACCGGCTGGAAGGGGCCGGAGGGGAGGGGGGGGGGCTCAGAAGTACATAATGCACACGTATTCGGCAATGAGAATTGAGTTCAGAAAAAATGGTGGTGGTGGTGGTGGTGGTGGTGGTGGTGGTGGTGAAGCTGGTGGCGGCGGTGGTGCCTGAAGCGATCAGGACAGCCGAGTCTCAATAAAACCCGAGGCGTCTTACGCCAGTGCACTGCCAGCGCAGCTCCCCCTTCTTATCTTATTCTGATGCATCGGCCGGCATCGGCCCCATCGGCCCCACCGGCCCCCGGCTGCTTCTGCGCCTCGCTTTCCGTGTTTACTTCTAGCACTCGCCCTGCCCCGCGCTGCCCCGCGCTGCCCCGCCGTCCCCCACATGTCCTATTATTCTCCCCTCTGGCCTCTAGCCTCTGGGTGGGTAGCGATCTTTTTATTTGCTGCCCCTTCCTCTTCGCCGTCGCCGTCCTCGCCGTGCTCGCCGGGCCTCCCTGCCCCCGCCGCTCTCCTCGTCCTAGAGTGTTCCTCCTACTACGCCTGTCTCCCTTGTTTAACTTGGAGGAGGGGGAGCGGGGAAGGGGCAGTGGAACAGAGAGAGCGAGCGAGAGGCAAAACGAACAAAATTA